>NC_056519.1:12570370-12585425 GCF_014905685.2 Nematolebias whitei | reverse complement strand
TTAATTCCATGCAGATCGTGTGGCTCATCCATCAATAAGCCAAATGTGTGTCATATTCCATCTTACTTTGAAAACCCGCAAAAGAGCGAGTCTGCAAAAGTCGAACAGTGAAGTAGCGAGGGACTACTGTACATCTGTTTAAAACTGTGGCATAATAGGAGGCATTCATTGAATGCTAGTTTTTTTAATGTTATTTTTTTCTTTGTAATTTTTTTTGTATTAAAAGGTTCAAGACAAACCCTGTTTTGAAAAATTGCATTATTGTTCTCATGATCCTTTAACTCCTTTCTAAAACTTAAATGTAAATAACTAAAGAAAGAAATTAAAACTTATAAGAATTGTTTTGATTAAAAATACATTGAAACATCAGCCAGCAGTTCTGCTTGCAACCCCACAGGTAACCAAGGGACCAGTTACCTAATGATGTATCGCCCTTTTTACTGTTAACATTTTCAAGTGGACATTCCAGTTTTGATGGCTGAGTCCTGAATCAGACATTAACACCACTGAATCATTTTCTGTTTAAGGAAATTACTCCATTAAAAGCTTCTTCACAAACACTTGGTTGTGTTCATGTGCACACATTTTCCACACTCAAACACTTAACTTTCCCGTGGTAAATGGCCACTAATTCTCAGCATCGGGGGATTATGCATAATTGATTTATGGACGAGTAGTGAAATTGCTCATCATTGGAGAGAATAAGGCATTTTGTCCTCAGGCTGAAGTGTGCCAAACTACATTGTGATTTAATAGAGGAGATTTACTCCAAACTATGTTGAAATGCCTGCCTTCATTCACAAAATTTATGTGCAAAATTATATTACAATAAATGGCATAACTGGTTAACTTATATCCCCGGTTTGTTTTCCGCTGAACAGTATTTATTATTAGTATAAAGTTGTCCCTCTTCTGTTGTTTTCATGTTTTCATTCAAGGGTCGGTCTTTATCATGCCAACAAAACAGTTATGACATGTTGAGATGTTACCAGTAAGATCTCTGTGTTTTGTTGGATGTGGAGCAATCTTAATATTTAAAAGCTCTGTGGTGGGGGGTTGTAGATCTGAATTTTTCCCCTACAGTTGCTTAATTAGATGGAGATGTTAAAAATACAATGCTTAAAACTCTTTTAACATATCTTTAAACAACTACTGAAGACATTTTCTTATGTGACATGCATAGCACATATTACTGCTGAAGGTGTAGAGTAACTGTAAAAGTGAGTTGTTTGTTTGATGTCTTGGTAACTTGTACAAAAAAATTTAAAAGCCAAAATTTCCTCGCAAAATCTGGCTAATATAACAATGCATCAATTTTCATTTTTACTTGTGCTCCGCTACCCTCTATTTTCCAACTAAAGATTCCAAAGCCATTAAACATGTGAAAAACTGATTCATCAGACCTGGCCACCATTTTTAAATAGTCCACACTTAAGTATAGTAGAATAGTATAATAAATGTCAAAATCTTGCTTTTAATCTACAAAGCCCTCAACAACCTAGCTCCATCTTATATTACAGATCTTATTGTTCCATATTTTCCTAACAGAGCACTTTGCTCTCAGACTGCAGGTTTACTTTTGCTTCCAAGAGTTTCCAGGAGCAGATTGGGAGAAAGCTCTTCCAGTTATCAGGCTCCTCTCTTGTGGAACCAGCTTCCAGTTTCCGTCCATAAGGCTGACACATTGTCCAGTTTTAAGACTGGACTTAAGACTTTACTTTTTGATAAATCTTATAGTTAGGGTTAGATTGTTAAACTGCCATAGGCTTAGACTAATGGAGGACAAATTGACCTCATTTCCTTAAATGAATTGTTAAATTTGAATAGTTTTCATTTGACACTATTTCTATCTTAACATGTGATTCTTGACCTGCCATTGTGTATCTGTTCCTCTCAAACCCAGCCGGTCGAAGCAGATGGCTGCTTGTCCTGAGCCTGGTTCTGTTAAAGGTTTCTTCCTCATGAGGGAGTTTTTCCTTTCCACTGTCGCCTTCATGCTTGCTCAAAAT
Source organism: Nematolebias whitei (assembly GCF_014905685.2). NCBI lineage: Eukaryota > Metazoa > Chordata > Actinopteri > Cyprinodontiformes > Rivulidae > Nematolebias > Nematolebias whitei. The sequence continues at coordinate 12,583,416 of NC_056519.1, read as the reverse complement.
GAGAGTCTGTGATGAAGTTAAACTCAAAGCAGTCTGTCCCTCAGATAATTAATGTTAACTTAGTTTTTATAAATTAATGTTTCTGTTCAGTGCCCTGAGATGACTTCTGTTGTGACTTGGCGCTATATAAATAAACTGAAATGAATTTAATTTATAACTCTAACATATATGTTGCAAGTTCTTATATCATCATGTCAAGTCAGACAAACATATTTGATATTCTTTAAATCACCGGGTATTCTAAGACAGCCAGCAAAAATAATATTTAACCATTTGTGATCCACTTGTTCTATGGGATTGGAACAAATCAGTCAGTCTTGGCTCCCAACCTTGCTAAACCTTGGACAATTGTGACCCTGCCATATGGTTACCATTTGTCTTCCATGAACCACATCTGGTAGATACTAACCACTACCTGCTGGGTCACTGCTGAAGACTTGCTGTTTTCCTAAAGCTCTAATCTACTTGTCAAATAGGTACAGTTTGCCCCCTGTCACATTTACTTTATCTTATTTTGCTTCAAGTTCTGACCTCCTCACTCATTTTTTTGTTAATCCCATTCTGTGTGCACCAGTCCACCACTACATAAATGGTAATTTATTTTACCCATTTGTGTTTTTAGGTTGGCTAACTGGTTCATATATGCATTATACAGAGGCCCTGTGTATTTCTTTGTTGCTCCACTTGGTGTTGTTGTGAAAAATATTGTCATCAAGCTGTGAAATTGCCCCAAGTCTGCCTCATACTCACAGACCGCAATCAGCTTTTCTTCCCCTTCTCAATTGCATATTTTTCCTTGTAGTTGAGTGTGTGTTGTCAACAGAAATGTGAGCCAGCCGGCACCGAACACTCACTCATCAAAGGTGATTCATGGTGGTACTGCACAGTAGTAGCATAAACTGTCTACATTACAACAGAGTATCCATTTCACTAAAGCTTGAAGTTTTCCCAGTTCCCCCTGTTAATAAACGACTGATTTTGGAGGCTGGAAGCTTGTTTCCCTTTGAGTTTTCTGTACAGTAATTACATATTTAGACCGCTGCTGTTGTGAGGCTCGGTTGCTTAGCAACTACTTACTACTATTATGGGATTTGGTGGGCCTCAGTGGTAAATGTGGGCCATTTGGCCTTTGGTTATGTACACTACAACAATTTTTTACGTACAGAATGTTTGTGTGTACAGATACAACACTAAACGAACATATCCACGCATCTGCAGGATCAAGAGCATACGCTCTTTTTCTTCCTCTACCTGTCTGTGTGTTGTGAGTTCTTCTAAAACCATCTATTTAAATCACCCCCTTTAAGCTAATTTACAATGCACAGTAATATTTCACCAGTGAGGTGGGGATAGAAGTCAACAACTGAAGTCTGAGCTCACCATTGGCTTAAAAGAGGGATGATTGAAGTCAAAGGCACATTTGCATGCCAATGGGACAGTGAATAGGCACTGATGGAGTGATGGGGTAATTTTGTACTTTTTCTTTGAGGACTAAAAGACAGACCACACAGGATTCTGCTTTCTCCTCTACGCTATCCACCAAGATTCACTGCATAACTTCAAAAACAAAATCCTTATTGTAATGAGAACTGTGATGTTTGTGGCAATTTTGGTGATTCACATCATACTGTATGGCTTAATCAGTGAAATTGTATCACATGCACATTTTTGGAAAGCTCCTCATACCTCCTCTTGATACGTTCAAAGCTGACAAACATCAGTTTTTGTCAGCTAAGGCTAAAGATTTTTTTTTAATCACACAAGTGTAAACTAGTTGCAATAAAAGCAGTAAGCAATAAATCATTTGCTGTCTTTGGAAAATGACTTATTGCATCCGTCATGGATATGTTTTGTGGGACAAGCTTGTGCTTGCTGTTGGATATGCTGAATCAAAAATAGTGAAGGATATTTTCACAGAAAGCTTTTACTGAAAATGAACACTCATAAAGACAATGAAAAAGGCTTGTGTGAGTAGAAACATTTTTATATGCATCTGTGTTTATCCATATTGTTAGGGCTTCTGCCTAGTTGATAAATGATGCCAAAGACGGAAAGAAAAATGTCCATAAAACACCCCTGATTTTTTTTCTCACTATTTTCACCTTTCATTTTTGCCTTTTTTTTCCTCCAGCTAAAAGCTCTTTTGCCTTATTTCAAACTCTCAGAAAATATTTTTTAATACCTCTGTATCTATGCTTTATCAAGCCAAATGTCTGGTGGTAAACAGATGAGCAACTTTACTTTTATTTTATTGGGTTTAAAACATTTGGAGTGAAAAATCTGACAGGTTAATCTAAAGGGCATAACATATAAATGAATCTGTAGTCAAGGGTTTATGGGTCAGTTATTCCATCCCAGCTGTGATGACCTGCAGTTGTAATGGGGAACGGAAAATCGAGAAGAATGAATAGAGGCAGTGTCCTGCAAGGCTGTGCAAAATGGACAATTGGGCTCAAAGGATTTACTACCAAAACTTGGTGACCTTGCAGTATGTTAATTTTGTTTTGTAGTACAGTAGATCCTTGATGCTTTGGGACATTCGCAGACTCCCTCTTTCACGAGTTTTCAACATAAGATTGTACGCGACACACGATGGTCAGCTTTAATACTACTCACATTATTGGGATGGTACAGGATAAAAAGTTAACAAAAGCGGACGAGAGCGGGAACCAACCAATAGGACTAAATAAATAAATACAAAATTAGGACGTACTGTCATTTTGTAGCTTTCTTTCAACACCATTCAAAAGAACTACACAGCCCATAAGCCAACAGTGCTTCCGGCTGCTGCTTTCTGCCAAATTTCATAGACTATGAAATGGAGGGAGCAAACACTAGCGGAGAAACCCATGCGGTAAAAATAGTTTTGCAACGCAAAGTCAGAAGTAATGATCCATCTATTAAGCTCGCAGAACCAACATATATGAAAAGTGGATCACAGAACTGTTCAACTTTCATCAATGCCCATGTATTCATATTTGTTAGTAGGGATTTAACAGGGGGTTGCTGTCTACAATCAGACACATGCAAACATGCTTTTTTTAGCTCATGGCATTTTAATAGTGGCGTGCACATGCTCATAGACTGTTTTATCACTTGTAGGATGAGTTGCAGCATGCAGACGAAGTACTAATGGGATCTTTTAATTGGAGTGTAATCTTAAATGTTTAATTTGCCCGAAGCGGATAGAAAGATCTGACAGAGTAAAAGTGGGGTCACAAAAAAAGATTACTGGGAGGAAAAAGAAAACTGAAATGACAAGTCATGTGGCTGAGCATAAGAAGTATGACGAGCAGATAATGCCAGTGCAAAGAAAGACATGACACATTTATAACATTGTATAGAGTCATAAAAATCATAAAAAAGAAAAGTTGAAACAGGAGAGAGAAACAAAATAATGGTGTTAGCTTTTCCAGTACAAAGTCATGCATCTCCACTGTTGGCTTTATTCTGTTATTTCTGTCTGCCACCCATGGTCAGATCTCACTCTACAATGTGAAATCTGATTCAAAATGAGTCTCAGTCCAATTCAAATCCACAAATTAGTGTCTTTCCCTCCCTAAACTCCTTAGATTTCTATTGCCAGAACCTGATTACATCGCTTTTATAACCCACAAAACCCACCGGAGCTGTAGCTTTCCAGTTGCAAGCCTCTTATCTATCAAACAGACTAATGAGTTTGAAGCTGACCACCAATAAAGCCAAGACGAAGAGAGAAATCTGTTCATATTGCAGTGCACGGTTGATGCTTTTTCACAAATACCACACGCGATCAGGAGATGAAATAGTAGAGCAAATGTGATTTCCGCTCTGGAGTCGGGATTGTCATTTGCCAGTTACACTTTCCTTTCTCCTGTCAGTAATAAATTACTTTTTGTTTTTGCTCCCACTTTATTTTTTGTGCATGTGCAATTCAGTTTTAAGACTCTTTTCTTAACCATTTCAGACTTTGTTTCTAAAATGTGATAGTGTTAACCTATTTGTGGTTTTGAATTAAATCAATTTACTCAGCACGACTAGAAACAAATGGGCAAAAAGACAAAGACCAGTGACTCCATCCTTTTGTAATAAAATTATCTTTATTCATTGGTTTTGGCTTCCTTTGTGTTAAACTTAATTATAAAGAGTAAGTGTTTATCTAGCCATGGTCATGCAGTATCAGTCTATTGTTGAGGGGTTTTTTTTAAACAAATGACCTTAACCTTTCTAACCTGACCCCTGACCTGGGACCCTGGGGTTGTCTACCAGGTCTTTGTCCAAGAAGCACAAGAGAAAGAGAAGTGCAGCTGTTACAAAATGTTTTAATTTGATATTTGTGCCATTTTCTCATTTTCTCTTTGGATTTTTGTTTTTTTTATATAAAAATACCAACAAAAAAAAAAGGAGCCTTGTGGTTGGTATTTTGCTTTTTGGATTGCTGTCTTCTTTCGTACTTTCAATTATTTATCTGAACTTCAAAATCCCCACTGCAGTGGAAGCTCAGACACACTCACATTCATGCTCAGATTCCTACATGCAGCTCTGTAAATATGTGTGCCATTTGCTGGCAGGGATATTTTTTAAGGGGAAGCTGGCAGGTTCGGTATAGACACACAAGTGAGAGACTATTATTGGAGATGAAGGAGCTTCTCTCTGCTTGGTTTTATAACAGTTGTGACATAATATTCTAGACTTTGTTGACATCATTGCAATTTCCAGCTGTTATTTTTTTCCCTTTGTATTAGAGGTCCTGTGAATATATTTATTTAATTTTACTTTTGACATCTTCCATAGTTTTTGTCAAAGCGATTGCCTCCTTTGCATCTGAACTTTTGATATTCCTTCATTTCTCATTCATCTCTTATTCTTCTTCAGCCCATTTCATCTCTCTGCCGTCCTCATCTTTCGTTCATTTGTTTTCCATCCACAGCCATTCATTGACAAACTCTGTGCCGCTCACTCTGTGCAGCTCCATGTGCCTCTATTTCCAGTCCACCTACGTATGTTATTTTCTCTCACTGCTGGGGTGGTGCTTCTGCTTTGATTGGGTAACAGTATGCACTTTGCCCTGAACTCTTTTGTCACTTGAAATGACAAACTATCATGCATCAGAGAAACTGTCAGAAAGAGAAACTTGTCATCCTGTTTTATATATATTCACAATAGTTGGGTACACGTTATTCAATGGGGGGAAAAGTATGTGTAAAGAGCAAAGATGAGTGAGTGGAACAAAAGGACAGCAGTGCAACAGTGGAAAGGAAATAGACTTAATAGGGAATCAAGGTAGTAGAAGGCTTAATAAATAAAAACTACCACATAAGAGGGAATGATAAGAAAGGAGTGAACGGTGTTTGATTGAATGAGCTACAGAAGACTCCTGATGTGAGTCATCCAGCCAGTGAATGATGGGTCACCATGGACACGGCCATTGACCTTGCACTGATGCCCAGTCTATTGATCTCATTAAACAAAACCTCTGTTTCTTTTACTCTTTTTCAGTGGCTGCTTTCCTGTCTAATAGTATTAATCATGATTGGATCTACTGCTCTGAATCTCCTTTCCCTTCCTTTGTGTTTGCCATTTGTCTGTAAGCATCAAGTCTGGATGAGCTGCCTGGCTCTCTGCCCTGTGATTTTAGCTTTTGTTTTGTCCTTTTAATGGCTTCTTGTTGTGGTTTATAGTTTAAGTGCTACAAATGGCCAGCATACAAATCATGGTTAAATGCACTGTGAGGCAATATTACAATGAGATAGTTTAATACATTTTAAACAGGAAAAGAACAACTCAGTCCTGCTATTCAAAAACATTTTAATGGGAGTCCTCCATCATGCCATCTTGTTTGTTTTGCATGATTCTTTCCACGTAGTCTTTCTTTTTTCATTCAACAATTGGCAACAGTTATTTTTATCAGGTTTGAGCTCATGACAGAGAACACGTCTAAATTATGTAAAAGTTATCAACAAAACTAACATGAGTATAGATGTATATATTTGTGGTTGCAATGAAGAAGAGCTCTCTGATTATTCACCAGTGGGATAATTTGTAATTAGCCTCATTTGTGCTAATACAAAAGGTTATCAGCCTTACAAATGCACACACACTCTGTCTAGCACACACACACACACATAAGCCTTCTCATTCAAAGCTATTTAAGGTATTTTTGTGGAAAATATTCCTCAGTTGCAAAGCTTTACTCTTCTGTGCTGAGACTTGATTAAGGGTTGATTTAATGCTCTCCAAACAATGAGCTGCTGTTTATTTCCAATTAGTGTGATGGATGCAGACCATTAAAACACACAACCCTCCTCTTGTTTGTTCCACTCTTCCTACTCACATTTTCTTTTCCTTAAACAGTTTTGTTGGGTGGCACTTGCATGGTAACAGCACACTTTGATGTGACTGTTGCCATGGTAGAGTATTTTTACTGATTCTATCTCACCAATATCACTTATTAATTGGATGTTTATTATTTTGAGGGTTGAACTTGGCTAACATTTTTTTAAGCTTAAATCATTTTTTTTCACAGAAGTTTATTTTTTTATACCACTGGCAGAAAAAAAACACATCATTTTCTCTTCTTTTTTTTTAAATAAAAAAAAAGTACTTTAATGTTATCTCTGTGTCTTATGGAAGTTTTAATTTTATGAGTTATATTTTTGGTTGTGGGGCTGATTAAATAAAGTATTAATCCCAATCTGATAGCAACAATGGAAATTCAGATCACACCGTTGGTTGGTTCTCAAACCATCTCTCAGGTCAGAGGCTATGTGTTTGACAAAATGGTACTTAATCTAGCTACCTAACCAATGGTGTGCCACAAGGCTCAGTTTTAGGTCCCACTCTTTTTACAATTGATATAAATAATGTAGATCAAAACATTCCTGACGCATCCTTGCATCTCTATGCCGATGACACTGTTGTTTATTGCCTAGCTAACACAGTTGCCAAGGTTTTCCAGCTTCTACAGTCTGCATTTGACATCATTCAGTCAGACATTCCATCTCAACCTGGTGCTATATGCTGACAAAACCAAAGGGATGTTGTTTTACAACAGAAAGTTGGTGCCAGCAACTCTTCCTCCTATCTCATCCATGCAATGGTGTTTCTGTTGAGTTTGTACATTCTTACAAATACTTGGGAATTTTGGTTGATGCACATCTCTCTTTTAAACCACATATCAAAAGGTTGATAAAGAAACTGAAATTTAAACTGGTTTTCTTTTTCAGAAATAGCTCTTGCTTAACCCTGAATGCCAGAAAACGCCTTGTAACCGCTACTTTCTTACTAGCCATTGACTATGGTGACATTATTTACATGAATGCCCCTGCCAGCTCCTTGCAGAAGTTGGATGCTGTCTACCATGGCACTCGGTTCATAACTGGTTGTAACTACCGTACCCATCACTACACTCTGGTCAGTTAGTCAGTTGGTCATCATTATCTACATGTAGGCTCTCACACTGGTACACCTTCATCTATAAATCACTTCTTGGTCTGCTTCTTATATCTCCTTCCACTTGTCACACCATCAGTGCAGTTACAGCATGCACTCTCATGTCATCATTACATGCAGCAGTGCGGCCTGAACTTGGCAAAAAGGCCTTTTCCTACTCATCTCCAGCAATCTGGAACATCTTGCAACAGGAACTGAAATTGTCCTCCTTGATTTCTTTGAGGGGGTTTAAACATTTGATTATGTCAATAGAAAAATCAAAGCACATATATTCTTGTTTTTAGTATCTTACCTTGTTTTATGGCACCCTGATGTATTGTTTTATAACACTACTTTTCTTTTTAACTGCTTTTTTACTGTAGTTTATTGTTATTGTTGTCTGTACTTTATATGTGTACATATAAGCTTATGCATTTCCCCACCATGCAATTAGGATGCAGCAGGTTCCTTTAGATGTATGGGTATACACTAGAGTCAGGTTTTTTCCCTTCAGTTCATTCAGTTTATTCAGTTTATTCACACACACACATTTTACGTTGAAAGATTTATTGAGGTGAATTGTCTCAACTCTGTGACCTGTACCAAATATAATAAATCTGGGTGACCCATGCTATCAGTTCAGCAAACATTTACTTTGACACAGCTCTGTTAAAATCGGAAGCGCTCAAAGCTTCATGTTTGGGCATCTTTAATGCACGTGTGATCTGCGACTTAAGTTAGCTCCTATCCTCTTCATGCTAGGTTTCAATAAATTCAGATGATTTCCCATGTCATTAAATACTAAATCTGACTTGCTAATGTGCTCCTCTATGAAGATGAGATGAATGCACAGTTGCACACACATTTTCTTATACCCAGACATACAGAGGCAGACAGACAGCACTTGGCTCATGTTTAATTAAGCAATCCGTCTGTGTAAGACAGTGATAGGTTTAGCACAGTGTAATCACAACATGCATGTTTGTCAGGGAACTTCTTTCTCTGTTCAGTTTCCTGTGGTCCTATAGGGGGCAGTACATAGAGGTGGCATCTTGTGTCCTGTGCCAGCATGACCAAGACATTCTTTTGGATTATTTTTTTCACTTTTTATCTCACATTCTTCCTCCTTTCACCCCCTTTACTTGATCCTCGTGGCCCCTTTTTTTAATCTTCATGCACACTCACTCCATCTCAATTCTGTCTCTTTCTTCCATCTGAGATTAAAGCTGCCCCATGGTTCTTTTCACTTCTCCTGAAGCAGCCCAAATGAGGTGGCTTATCAGATGTTTCCCTCTCCTCCTGACAGATAGACATGATGCCCATAAACAACGCACACAGGCAGGTCAACGCAGCGGTTTACCTGTTTCTTTGTGCACATGTATGCATCATATGAATGTATGCAAAGATGGATAATAAGGGGAACAGCCTTACAGACATGGATATGATGTGCCTGAAGGCATAGCAGCTCTGGTGGGAAATCCAAGGGCCTGGCATTGTGGTATGAGATGCCTGACGTCAGGTCCCCAAGGGTGGTGACTTGACTGTGATGTTTGGTTATTGGACGCAGCACAGCAATGTCTTTTGGTCTGCTCTGTAGGGGGCCGTGAGGGAGGGCACGCACACGACAGCTTTTATTAAACAGTAATCCCACCAGCTGTTGTTCCCTCCTCCCCTTAATCTTTTTTTTTTTAGCTCATTTTCTTTAAATCAGCCATCTTTTTTTTTGTGCACTGGTCATCAAACATGGTGTTAAAACACATTTTAAACTGCTTCAGATTTACATGATGACATTTGTTTACTAGAAAAGGGTTTGCTGTCAGGAATTGTTTTATTAAGCATGAAAAATCAACCCCCCCCCCAAAAACCCCCCCCCCCAAAAAAACATCACTTTCGAGCATAAACCTATAATCCAATATGTCAGTTTAAACCACATCTCCAAAATTACTATATTGCTAGCTTTTTGTTTTATCAAACATCAGTGCAGTTCCTGTGTTAGAATAAAGTTGTCAGAGACAACAAATTTGACTATTTTGTGAATGATAAAAATGTTTAAGAAATTTAAACACCTAGAAGAAAAAAATAAAAAAAATGTCCCAATGCTGTTTTGATTTAACGTTGCTCTATACAATCATCTTTAAATTATTTTTGAATAAAACAAACGCTAGTTCAAAAACCTTAAACAAGGTGGTTACAATATTGGCTTTCTAATTTTGATCATCAACCTCTGCCATAAGCAGGTCTTTAAGCTGCCAAAGAGTTGAGGCAACTTTAACACCTGATTATTATGTGGTTGGAGCAAATAATAATAAAATAAAATAAAATAAAGAGCTGGTTCTTTGTTAGGCACAGGATTTAAGCTTTAGCAAACCTTTAGATCATTTAAGTCCAGTAATGATGTTATGGTGCGCTTTGGTTTGACCATGTGCTAGACAGTTCCTCTTGTCCCAAGCTGCTGCTTAAAGAACTTGTTTTTTCCCCAAACGTGCCTTTTTGCATGTTACTAATCCCCTGTTCTTCTGAGGGTCACATTTGTAGCTTGATCTTCTTACCACTATACTTTCACTTTAGCCATCAGTCAGATGATGAGCAGCGCATATACCGTTAAATCTGTGCCTAGCTTCTCCGTAAAGTAACCTGACACAAAGAAAAATGCAAAGTTAGTTTTAGTCTGCTTTTGGTGTTTTGCTATATCTTCACTGTAGCGCTCTGTGGATGGCTCCGTCTTCCTCTGTTACAAAGTTTGGTTGGTTCTAAATTGTTGCAGTGGTTGCACCAGTCCAACGAGCCACAACAAACAGTCCCACCAGCAGCACACCCACAAAATAGTGGACCAACCAGTTTGCTGGTGATAAGATGGTTTCTGGGGCCCCGCCCTCTTCCCTATCAACTCTTCTGAGGCAGCCATAGTCAAATTTGGTTCAAAACACCAAAGCTCATGTTTAATAATCCAGGTAATAAAAATCCAGATTCAGACTGATGAAGTCCTTTGGGTGACGGACGAAACGTCTCAACAATAAAAAAAATTCAAAATCGTCCAGATGACCTGACAAAACTTTGTTGGATTTTTTTTACCAGGATTATTGAGCATGAACTTTGATGTTCTTTATCTAAGCTTAACTGATCTTTATGTAAAGACAAAGTGTTCCTTAGACTTGGAGATTTTTTGTGTCTAGATCTTATGAACAGTTCGTCACAGGTAGACCCAAGTCAAGTTCTAAACCCGTCTAAAGGACAATTCAGAACATCACATAAAAATTTACAAAGTAAGCAAAAACAGTCGCAGCTTCAATACTTTCAGAAGTGACTCAGTATGTCGGTGCGTGTTATGCTGGGATACCCTCGGGGCAGCCAGTATTCAATAGCGATGTGTGTCTGTGCTGTCTGCGTTCAACCAAACCCTTTAATGCACCGTCAGAATTAATGAACTGGAGAGCAAAGGATAAAAGTGCAGCTGTACACTGGCACCTGCACTCCCCTCACTCACAATGCAAGCACACATCAGCTCTCTACCTGCAGCTGGCGACTGATTGAGCTGTTCCCTACCCAGGAGACCCACTCAATGAGGGACACGTGCGTCCCCCCCTCACTAATTACCCCCACCTTGCCAAACACCAGCTTGGCAAGTGTTCACCTTTAGCTCCTTTACTCCTTAACAAGAAGGTAGATGCTGCCGTTTCATTTGTCACCATATATCAACTTACCCTTCTGTATTCCTTCTGCCTCCCTCCCATCCTCTTCCTTGTCTGTCACCCAGGACGTGCTGTCCCACTCCAGCTCTCTCCCTGAGGCCTCTGCCCTCTCCCATGGGTACTATGTGGAGGAAGGGCCTGGGCTTTGTCTTCCTGTCTAGACCCTGACATCAACCGCAGGGGTAGAGAACTTAATGATGGGTTCAGCAAATGTGCTTACTGACTCAAACTCGTGTGTGCGTGTGCATACGTGCTAACGCACACACAGATATGCACACATTCTTTATTGTTTTTGCCTTTCTTTCATCTTTCTGTCTCCTTTTCTTTTGGTGACAGGAATGACAAGATTGCAGTCTGTTCACCGTATCATTATCATGTCCCCCCACTGTATTTTCACTGTGGAGCGGATAATTAAAGATTATTTTAAGCTAATTGCCATACATTTAGATCTCGTACTAAAACCAATAAACTGTTTTATCCACTCTTTAGCTGTCTAAATAATACAGCTTAGTAGTTTTTGACATAAATGCTAGGATTTTTTTTAACCAACTTCTTAGTTATTTGCAGAAATTGAGTATTCATGTTTATTTTTCAAATATTTAAATGTCCATATAGAGGCTTTAAATGATAATTACAAGAACATGGTCTCATTAACGTCTATACTGTGTTTACATTTCAACACCATCATTAAGGTTTAATTTCTTAATTATGAAAGGTAAACAAAGCAACCTTATAATTATAAATAATACACACTATTCTAATCCTCCTATGTTTGTTTGTGGTGTTTAAAACAATTAGATTAGAAAAATAATCAATTCAACAAATAAAACTAGTTGGACTGAATTACATTTATGTTTTTAAACCAACACAATTATGTTCAATGCTTAATTCAAACCTGAAATGTTTGAGATGCAATTAAAATTGTTCCACCTCAATATAATCTGCAGCAGTTAGATCACTCTGCTACAAGTTTCCATTTAAAGTTACAACATTACTATAAATGACTGTAAATCAGTCCAACCTTGTTCGTTCTTCCCCACACAAAGGGGGCACACACAGTGCTTTTAAACCAGTTCTACAAAGGATTTGGCAATGCTATTCTCCTTCACCCAGGCTCATGCTTTCCTTCTCTGACACTTTGTCATGCACACACACACACTGCTGTTCTCATAATCAGGGTCTCTCACAGGGGCACTTCCACATAAGGGAATGGGATGGACCACTGATCCTTCAGATGATCATTTGTCCATCTGATCCATGGTTGCTCTTTGTGGAAGAGACAGTGCTGCAGAACAGGAAATATTAGAAATCTCTATTTGAATGTAAATCCATCCCTTAAAGCCCTAGCTCACCAAAACTTTGTGAAGTCTGACATAATAAAAGTGCATACCCCTTTAAGTTTAGAAATGTCTTCCTAAAATTGACGTTTTACTGTTAACACCAATAAGATATTTGGCATCCCAGATAAATGCTATAGTTGGACTGGTTGTTTTAATTTTTTAAGGTATATTCTTACTGCTTTTTATTTCTCAGTGTTACCCTTAGTGTTAAGCACTTTGATAACAGTCTATCTGTTTTAAATTGTGCTCTATAAATAAATATGACTTGACTTGACTTGACTTGGTCCAGGGAAGGGATAGTTGTTGCCATTTTCTCCAGTCTCTGCTTGTGTGTGTGTTCAGTCAGCCAAAGGGCAGAGCAAGTGGTAATACAAATGAACTGAATGAAGGACTTAGTCAATACATGTACTTTAAATGTCTGGGGAGAGTTGTAGTTCAGGAAAGGTTCATGCATTTAGTGTCTTTCTGCTCTTATTTTTAGTTTTCATATTGCTCCCCTTATTTATAAGTTATGTTCTGTTCTTTATCATTGTCATACCAGCTTTGAAGTCAAGGTCACAAATCAAGGTCAACGTTAAATCAGGTCTTTGCTTGTCCCACCCATAAC
>NC_056519.1:12498615-12570360 GCF_014905685.2 Nematolebias whitei | reverse complement strand
AATCAAGGTCAACGTTAAATCAGGTCTTTGCTTGTCCCACCCATAACGTCTGATTTGCTCAATATAATTTAATGACATGTTATACACATTTGTACCCTCACTAGACAATGTGTCACTTAATCACTGTGGCTCAAAGGTCAAGGTCACAAATTAAGGAAACTTTTTTAACAAGGTATTTGCTTGTTTTGGCCATTGCTATATTTTGCTGTACTGCTATAGTTTGTTGATGGTCGTATAATGTACCATATACTGTACTTTTGTTTTTTGTTTTCTTTCTGGTCATTTACTGAGTCTTTCGACTTTCACAGTATAATAAACAATCTCTCTGTTACTGCTGTGTGCACATGCAGTTTGGTTAGGGTGCTATTATCTCTCTGTCAAACTAATGAACAATGCTGGACGTGTAGTGTAACAATCATTTCTGTTTCTGTTGGAACGGGACGTTGTCGGACAGCGTTGATTCTTCAATAAAAGATCTACAGCCTGGTGAGCTCTGTTTTATTGAAATCCTTCTCACTGGCAGAGGAATTCAGAACAGAAGTATAAATATGTTCAAGCTTTGTGCTTCTTGGTTCTTAAATCTAAATGAAACAAAGTTCGGGTGTCTGATGCATAAGAAGTGTTTTAACATTTTAAAAACAGCTGGAGTTTTGTACATCTAAATAATCGCGCCATTTGTCAGAGTTTGAAAGCCAATTCTGAAGAAATTGGAAAACTTCTATTTTATGATGTGCATTTATTGGTTGTTTGTGTCTTACACTGAATTTATTTCTGTATTGTGAAACTATATAATAAATGGGTTCCATAGTGGACTGTAAATATTTTGTCCATTTTACAGATACTTTTGCAGTGTGCCCTTCAGATTCATTTGTTTTGTAGATGTGTGTGTTACATAATGCACAACATGGAAAAATTAAACTCTCATTTCACATCGTCATTTTGATTCTTGTTCATTTGGGATTTTGTGCTTTTTGTCCATTTGTGTATTAATTTTGCGTACTCTGGATGTTTGCAGACGTGCATGTTCTTCTTCGATGCATTAAAGTAACCATCATGTCAGTTGGAATCCTTTGGCGTACAAAGACACGTGCACTTCCTTCCACGCTTCAGGGAGCATGTCACTTAGTCTGACCTGTGGAGTTTTGGCACCAGATGTCTCCAGCTGGTGCTAGAGGAGACATATGCTTCGTCCGTGTGTGTGTATGTGTGTGTGTGTGTGTGTGTGTGTGTGTGTGTGTGTGTGTGTGTGTACCTTGGCACTTTCAATAAGCACTGGTGTTTGTTTTTACCTTATTGCTTTTGCCTTTTCATTTCCAGTCTTGGTTGTTTTTCTTCACTCGTTTTCATTTTATTGTTGTCTTTTTGATTTTGTCATAACTCCCTGCTCTGTATTTGCAGGTATTATTATTATTATTTTTTGTAAATAAGCAGTGTCTCGCTGCATTTGTTTATCAAGACCAGTGCTATTGTTGTTTTAAGAAAATTATTTGCTCTAACTCAACAACTTTGCGCTTTTACTTTTACCTAAGGGAAGAATTAAGGAAAACATATTTATTTTATATGATTTCACATTTTTTAAAGTGGGTTATACAGAGTGCACATAAATACATAAAAAAATATTTAGGACATTTTCATAAAATTAATAGGAGTTACTTTAGTTATAGTAGAATGTTATAGTTTGTCTTCCTTTCAATCATTTATGGGGCCATTTATTCTTCAGCATGCACAAAGATATTCCTTTACTTTGTACTTCTACATTATTTAGTAGCTTGTTGTGATAGATGTTCACAATGATAAGGGATAGTAATGTGTGTGTGAGAGAAAGCTGGAACATGTAAACATGCAAGAGAGATTCCCCTTCGTGATCTGTGGGGATTCTTCTTCCATTGTTTATCTCTGTGCATGTCTCCCATGGCAGTAGATGATGAATCATAGACTTGCCTGATCATGTACCGGAACAACCTCTCTCTTTTTTTTTTTTCCAATAAGGACATCATCCACTATTCCATAATAAAAAAAATAATAAAGTGTGTATATCATCTCGTTGAGTGTAATTGTGTAGTAGTTTAGTACAATCATCTGCTGAGTGTGCCAGGCTGTGAACACTGTACTCCTAGTTTTAAAATGAAAAACAAAGAGTATGAACATTTACTACAAAAACTAGTTCAGCATTTTTAAATGCGTTTAATTCCACAAATTTATCCCAACTTTCTAACGCTTTTATTACAACTAATTTAGATGAAAATGCATTTATAAGGACCTCCTATAGGTTTTAGTTAATTCAACGTTGTGCTTATTATACTTCTAACACAGAAATACAATTCTTAAGAATTTTACAACTATTAGTACTGTTGCTACTACTAAAATGATTTAGCTCATATTACAATGAGCTAACTTTTGTTTTAACATCTCCCACATTGTCCATGTACGCTACAAAAAAATTTGCAAATACAACCACTAATACTTCACTTAACTGCTCACAAAATCAAAAGGATTAGTATTCCTTTAAAATAATGCATATACTAATAATAATAATCCCTTTATTGCCAAAGTTTTAAACTAAGATTTTTTTTTACAATAAAAAAATAATGATGTTCTAGCCCGGGTGTCTGCAACCTTTAGGATCAAAAGAGTCATTTCTGCCCTTTCATTCACTAAATTTAAACATGTCCAGAACCACAAAAATCTGCTACAATTGTCATTATCAACTGGTGGCCCATGGGCCACTTCATGTATGTTAGAAGGGGCTTTTCTGGCCAGCAGGCGTGAAATTATAAAACTAAAAACATCCAATGATTGTTAACGTTTATTAATTTTTGTACACGTCGAGACAAAAGAAAAGACTGGATTCCATCCATCCATCCATCCATCCATCCATCCATCCATCCATCCATCCATCCATCCATCCATCCTCTGTACTTGCTTCTTCCTTTTCAGATCGCAGGGGATCACTGGTGCCCATATCCAGGTTGCAAGTCCATCACAGAAGATTGGACTCTTATAAAGAAATAAAAACATATTATGTTGGCAGTTATTTATTTATTTTTTAACTAAAACAATGAACTGTGCAGGTTTATGCATTTAAAAAAAAATTGTGGTGTAACTGAGTATCTTACTTTGACGAAATAAAGCATAAAGTTAAAGTGAGTATAATTTACTCTGTGTATTAGTACTAATACCCACATATCTGCAAAGGAAATTACAGGAAAACTGCTAAAACTAGTAATTTTTGTTGTGGATATTACATCCTATAAAATTCAGTTTTATCTTAATTTTAGTCAAAGCTTGAAAGAGCTGCTGCGGAGGGACCAAAGAGCCACATGTGGCTCCAGAGCCGCAGGTTGCAGACCCCTGTTCTAGCCACTTTGAAAATAATATTGTGCACAATCATGTTGTGAGAAATGTCATGCCTTCAGAAATGTGCTGTAAAAGACACAACTACTACCACTTCACATTTGAGCTGTGGTGGTCATCTTGAACTGGACTGACTGGATCAACTGTGCCCATTTATGAGTATTGACACATTGTATATGTGCTCCCATTCGTGAGTCCACTTTTACTCTCAAATATTTTATTTTTGTAATCACATCCAAACCAAATGTGTGATTGAAAAACATGCATTCGTGTTCTGAATGTGTTTGACCCACCTCTGTCTGAAGGAAAGTACCACCCTCTCTTGTGGCCTCTTTCCGCTGTGGTGAAACAAACAGTAATTTGTTCCACTATGTTTGTTTACAGTTTGTGACATCATGGCACCTTCCACCCCTTTCCCCTGCCATTAAAACAGGATTGTCTGTTTTTGCCTCAGCGAGGGAATATAGAGTGCACTTGTCCTTATTTATATGTTCATGTGTGTATCTTGTTAGAAGCCAAAACACTAATCAAGCTTAAAATTAGATGTTATACCTGTGATGTGTCATGTTTTTCATTTATTCATTTATTTACTTTAGACAGCTTAATAATGGTAGCTTGCTGATGTATTCTTGCTAATATTTTACATGCCATTGGTGCTATCAGCTAAAACTCTAAAACTTTAACAGCTTCAACTACAAAACCATACATTTACCACACACACACACACACATATAGTTGTGTGATCAGGGTGAAATTGACTGAAGTTTGTGCAGTCTTATTGCTTTAGTTTAACATCACAACATCTAGACGGCGGGCAGTAGTAGCATAAATAATATAACACACATATATGTAGAGTCGTATGAACCAACATGATTAGTGCAGTTTTTATGTATCATTCATGAGCACAGACACGTTTAAATTTTTAATGATAAGAATTCTCAACCAAATTTGTCTAATTTTTACCAGTTTGCTAAATTATTATGGAAAGATGAACTCATTCATGGATGTTGTATGAACTGAAACACATTTTGGACTCCCGAAAATCTTTCAATAAGTCATGCACCTCCTAAATCCATAGTTATCACAAATAACTGTATATCCTTTGACAACAATGAATAGGCTCCAAAAATGTGATAATGACTTGATTAAAAGAGCAGACTAACATTGAGCCAATGTTGAGAATTGTCAGACCTAGTCCACTCTAGCAGCTCATTACTCATCTATTCTACTCTCTGTTAAAGGTTGTGGTAGTCTTCTCTATTACTGAATAGTTTTAACAGCCAGCCTCCCTGGAGATCAATTAGTAGTTTATAGAAGAGAGGAGAGAAACAGGAATATTGCCTGTCGTAGTGGTTCATGCTCTGATGTGTCTATGCCAACATTTCCTTAATTAAGCCAAAAATATCTTAAAAGAGTCCACAACCAAAACATTTGTTATTTTGTGGGTTCAAAAGTTACTTTTTAATATTCATGTAACATTTTATGAAGATAACTGACTCGGTCTGAACTTGGGCTGCACTAAATCAGTTCTGTGAGGAGGCAAAGCTTTCTTTCCAGGAAAACAAAACCATTTGGAAAAAAAATGTGTTCCACATTAAACTGGGGCTTATAGCAGATTTAAGTGGGACTGTTTCAAGGAAACAATGCACTGATGAAAGTCGTTACTCTGAGTTAATGGCATTTAAAACACTGTGGCCATTTGGGTTGGAACATAGCCAGTACAACAAAACAACACAGTATAGACAAAATATATGTGTGTGTATATATGTATATATATATATATATGTATATGCATATATATATATATGTATATGCATATATATATATATATGTATATATATATATATATATATGTATATATATATATATATATATATATATATTAGTGTTGTACTGAAAAAAACGTGTGATTTGATATTGTTGAAATGTTTAAAGTTTAAGCATAAAAAGCTGTTCATTTCATCTCAGCCAGTTCAGCACCATGGACAGAGATCAAGAAACTCCCATTAATTGGCACCAGCAATAAAAAGCCAGAGGTTGTGACTCTTGTTGTAATGGACAAGATCACATTGTTAGCATCCGAGACCATTTCACTTCATGGAAGCACATATAGCAGATGCATTTTCTTTTCCTGTTCTAGGGTAAGGGTTCAGCTGCAAGACTTATTTCGTCATTGTCATACTATATGAAATGCTCACTTCCCCTCAGCTCTGGAAAACTAACTGATTTTGCTTCAGCTATTTGTCCAAAAAAGTTTTAATTTAGTTGAAGCAATGGCTGTTTACTTTTGTTATACTCTTCATGGGTTACTTTGAGGTCTTTAATGCCATGAATGTATTGCAGAAAGGGCTCCGCTAGTACTGCAGCAGTTTAGCTAAGGGTCCATGAATGCTATAGGGTTGCAGAGGCAGCGGCTGCTATAAACTGTAGACCACAAAGCACAGACACAAACATTCAACCCATAATAGTTTGGCTTCAACTGGTCTCCAGATGGAAGAGACAGAGGGAGAGCTAGAACTTGATAAAAGCAACTTATGTTGTCTAGAAATGGAGTGAAAAGAAAAAATAATCAACTCCAAGTTTCTCAGTAAAGGACTGAAGTTTAAATCAATCGTAAAAAATGGAAATTTGTTTTGCGACTGCTTCATTTAATTAGTAAAAGAAAATATTATATATATTTCAACGATGATACAGTAATTCTTAAGCAAACACACTGGTTTTTAATCACAAGTCCAGAAAAATACTTTCAGGAATAACGGTGCCAAATATTGGCTTTGTGTGATTCTAAACATCTAAATCACTAAATGACAATCTAGTATGATGAGAAATGCTCAGTTTGTTCAAGTAAAGTGTCACATTCATGAAGGTTTAGAAAAAAAAACAACACTTTGGCATGACAGCGTGTGAACATGTACATGCATCTAGTGCTGACAGATGTGAATGTGGGTGACAAGGAGTTGATGACTTATCATTTTATTCCACTTCCAGTCACTTAATAAAATAATCTATGCAAAGTGTGTGACTAAATTTGGAGCAAACATAAATATTCATTTTTTTAATTATTGCAATTTGTGTGTGAATATCACTGATACGCAATGAGCTTCATCTGTCACACACAACTGAACATAACATCTCCAGAAAGGCAGAATACACCTGGTTTTTCTTTATTATCTCCATGCGTAACACCATTTTTCATTAACAGGGTTTTGACTTAAGCAGGCCACATGTGCCCAGAGATGGACCAGGAGGTAAACTCCAATCCCAGCAGGCTTTATTGACCCTGCTTCCACAGACACAAGTATAGTGCTGTATCCCCCCCACTGTTTCACCTCTGACACTAAAACATAGGAAACGATGGGAAGCACTTGAACTACTGGAAGCTAGGGATGATTTTTTTTCTTAATTTTCTTGTAAACATGAAAACTTTGCTCTTCTGTTTGTAACCCTCTGTGTTTGACATACCCGGCAATCCACTTTACTTTATTTTTCTAGCTCCATCTATTCCAAAAAAAAATAAAAAAATGCACTGGAAATTTCATAAATTATCATTTCGAATGTCTAGAAAGTGCCTTCATCAACTGAAGTTTTAGTTAAAATACGTGCAGTTGATTTTCTTCTCTTAACCTTGTTTGAAGTTCTTTATTCGTTGGACAAGTACACTGGCTGAAAAGATCTGATCTTTATTTTCATCGTGCTCAGAAAGAATGTAATATTCCTTTCATATGGGAGTGGTATTATTAATACATGAATAGATTGAGTAACCTTGAGTCCCTGGCTCCCAACACTTCATACTCTCTTCGGCGTTGCCATGGTAACGCTGCAGCAGCTTCTTGCAGCGTCTGGGTGCTTTCTCAAAAGCCCAGCACAGTTTTCGTTTCAGTGGGTTTTGTTTTCTCTGAAACTTTCCATCTGCATTAAAATGACCCAACTGCTTGAGCCACCACTGCAAAAATAAAGCTGTGCTCAAATGTGTTGACATGTATACTGTAAAACACAAAATGTGTCTTCATGATGTATTTTATTGCCTTGAGATGGAATAGAGTTGTAGCCATTTTGGTCAAAACCTTAATTACATTATGTGCAATTTTGTTGTATTGTGAGATTTTGCAATGTGTAAGCCTTTGAGTATATGTTGGAGATGGCTATCTACTACCACAGCTAATTTAGTTCAATATTTGTAAATCTGACCAAGTAATAGTGATTTATAGTGACAGCCCTGTTGAATTGTGGGAAATCCTAACGTTCATCAGTTTTAGACGTACATCCAATAATTTTTTTCCCGTTTCTGTCGAATAGTTCATGAAATGTTTTGCTAACAGAAAAGTTTGACTCGAGTATTTAGCAACAAAGTTCTAAATTTTCTGTTATGGTAATAGCTGAGCATCAGCCCCATCAAATTTAGCTCAACATCTGTAAAATTGACTGAGTTGCTGTGATTTTTGTGTTTGCATTGCCTGTTTTGCTTTAACAGCCTTTTTATCAATCAGGTTGACTCCAAAGGGAATTAGTTTAAGCACATCTAATGATACTTTTATTAAAATGTTTCTAGTTCATTGGATGATTTTACTGATGATACAGTCAAACACGTGGGCTAAAACATAATAAACATAATAATGGAGAAAAACGAAATCTGTTTTTCATACAATAGTATACGCTTCGGTCACCATTCTCCTGTTTGTCCTGAACATTTCTGCTAAGCCTCGGGCGGTTGTAAGGTCTTGAGCTCAGCATCTTTAGGCCTGTGTCTAACCACACTTTACAAGAAGCCGGCAGCTCACAATGGCTGTCTCTGCTGCAGCTATAGCTAAGCCTCAACTCAGGGGAGTTGGTCTCGTACCTGAAAAACAACAGCGAAGGAAACATTTGGACACCGCATAAACAGCCGTCTCTGTGGGTTTATATTTCTCCCACTCTTCTCTTTGCAGCTAATTTCTTGTTCTGCTGTTTCCTCTTTTTTTTATTATTCATGTCACATTCCTCCTATTCCCCACAAATTCATTGCTTGGCAAGTCAGTGCCTCAGCTTATTCTTTTTAATCCTTCCCTATTTTTTCATATTTATTTTCTTCCCCCCCCCCCCCTTTACCACTGCTTACTCCCCCCTTCTCCTCCTTCCTCTTCTGTATCCTGCTGTACTCCAGCCAAGCTCCCTTTCCCCATCACATATCTTTACCCGGGCAGCGCTGCCAACAATTAGAAGACATTACTGCCAATTGTGCCACCTGCGGCCCCCTGAAAGGCTGGAAAAGAGAAGAGGAGGAGACGGCACTATGCCAGTGGAGGTGGGGTG
Source organism: Nematolebias whitei (assembly GCF_014905685.2). NCBI lineage: Eukaryota > Metazoa > Chordata > Actinopteri > Cyprinodontiformes > Rivulidae > Nematolebias > Nematolebias whitei. Next base: position 12,561,717 of record NC_056519.1, on the reverse strand, counting down.
GGTGGTTATGGTGGAGAGGTGGAGTGCTTTACAGCTTTTTGGACACTGCCACAAAGCACAGTGTTTAATTACCAATAAGCTCTGGTTTAATCAGTGGCCTGAATACTGTTGGATGGACAGACTGCAACTGTCAGTTTCTTTGTTGGGGGTTTAAACTTGTAGGAATAATATTTGTGTGCATAACAGATTAAAACTTTTGATTGTAAAGGAGTTAATGCAGGCTTTGTAATCAGTTGGAAAAGTTATTACATGAGGAGGATCTTTATAGATTTGATCGTAACTTTGTTGTTATAAATATGAAACGTTGAGAAGAGGGATGTGTGAGCGCCCATCTTGACACCTGCATTTTGGCCAAGAGCTGGCTCAAATGGTGAATTGCATGCATTGTGTGCTGCAGCTTGAATCGAAGTAGTCCTTTTAGGGGGGATGGGGGGGGGGGGGACTCTTGTGGAGAAATCGAGGAGGTGTCCGTGATGAGATTTAGCTCACAGCCAAAACCAATTCACTACTCCTCCACACTGGAGAGGGGCTTTATCCCCCCTAACCTGCCCTCCAGATGACAGGCCTGAGTTTCTTACACATGCAGACAGCAACACACATAAGACACAGTTTCTGTGTGCACTTAGTGGTTTTTGCATAAAAATGGAAGAAAGCCCCCCCCCAAAACAAACGGTGTAAGTGCCAAGTTGGTGTTGGAGTTGTAATGCTGTTTAGTGCAGGCTGAAGCTGGTGGCCAGATGAGAATGTAATCCTTCATTGTGTTATAAATGGATCAACCAGGGAGTTTAGTGAAGCCTGGGGAGCCTCTAAGAGACACATATTTGTTGTATTCCATGTTAGGACTGAATGGAGTGATTTTCACTACTGTTTTTAAGTTGCTGTAAGACGCACTAGAACTGCTTCCTCAAAGTTTCTTGTGTGTTTGTGTCCTAAGAGCATGAGCATCACATGCAACACACTTCACCCTCCCCAGTGAATAAATGATGTTTCATACGCTGTGCCCTACGGTGGCTGACGGGTGCACAACAGCTGCAAACAGTGAAGACGTTTTTCAACCGCAAATAAATATCATAAGAAGAAGAGGAAGGAAGATGTTTGCCAACCGCAAATATCACAAGATATCTTTCTTCCTCCAAGTTTATTTTTTGATTTGTTCTTTGTTCGACTGCCCCTAGTGGTCTGGAGCACTTCCATTTTGTGGAGCAAGTTTGCAGTTGTTTTTACTGTTTGCAACATTTGCAATGTTTCCATTTGTTTTTGTGTTTGCATTAGTTTTTTTGTGTTTGCATGTTTTTTGTGTTTGCATGTTTTTTGTGTTTGCATTTGTTTTTTGTGCTTGCATTAGGGGTGTAACGGTATGCTAAAATCACATTTCAGTTCAGTTTCAAGGAGGGCTCAGTTCGGTTAATTTTCAGTACAAAAAAGGCCAAAATAAAGACTTGCAAAATGTTTACTTGGCATATTTTCAAAATAAACGAGTTCAGTCATTACAGACTTCTTAGCTGGAGGAGATCTGGGAATGAAGAAGACTCAGCTGCTATCATCCTCAGACTGCAAACAACACAGAGCTTTAAATTGGGTCGGGCTTGTTAACAATCAGTTTTAGCTTTTTCATAAGGTGCTGCTACAACTTTTTGGCTGAAGTGTTGAAGTAATGGGATGTTGTAGCAGGGCTCAATAACTTTAATCATATGCTTAAAGCCGGCACATCAACAGAATTTGGACGTAGGTCCAGAGCTTTAAAAACTCGTACAACTTGTGTTATTGCTCTGGACCGATCTGAATTACCTGATAAAGGTTGTTTAAATGCTGCTGTTATCAGTCTTTGCACAAAGCTGCTAGAAGAGACGTTCACATTCAGATTATGTCATTTCAAGCACGTTAATGAGTTTGACGTGTTGCCTGCTGCAGATCCAATCTCCATGAAACAACGTTGACCCACAGCTTTGGATTTGTCCACTTGTCTTTTAACAAGAAAGCCATAATGTTCCAAAACAGGAGACCACAATGAGATGGCTTGTTCGTTTCCTGCTAGAATGTGAATGCTGCGTGTGCTGCAAGATAATAGCGCCGTGCTGAAACACACATAGGAACTTTAGTTCCGCGGTGCATTATCTCTCGTTAATAAAATTTAATGAGTGAAAAAATAACCAAAACAGTACACACGTGGACCGAACCAAACATGCTGTACCAAAACAGTTCAATGCACCCACGTGTACCGTTACACCCTTAGTTTGCATGTGTTTTTGTGTTGGCATGGTTTTTTTGTGTGTGTGTTTGCGTTTGTTTTTTAGTGTTTGCGTTTTTTGTGTGTGTGTTTACGTGTTTTTGAGTTTGCATCATACATGTGTTTGCTGTGCATTTGGCTGTTTGGTGCGCATTTGCACCTGTTGGCCACCGTAGTGCCCCCCATCCCTTGCAAACACACTTTTCTTAACCCTATTCATGGACACAGAACCTTGTGATAGATAACACGTGTGATAGGTTGACCCTGGTCATTTACCAGCAGATGCTTCGAGGTGCTTTGCAGAAGTTGACGGCATGCCGTTTACTTTCAGCCTCACATCTATCTGTTCTCTTTCCATCCTGCTGTTCTCCATCCTCAGTGGCTCCCTCCCCATCTCACTTAAACACATCTCTAGAGTCTTGATGAGTAATTGCTCAGGGCTTTGGAGAGGAAAAAAAGGATGGAAAGAAAAAGAGGGTATGAGAACATGAGAAACAAAGCAGGAGTCAAGGAAGGGTGAAATAGGTAGTGAATCTGTATGTTCTGTTGTGTGTAAGTTTGTGCACATTAGAAGGTACACGTGCATACTGGTGAGTGTGAGCAGAGGCAGAATGTGTGTGAGGCACTGGGGATCATTGATCTACTGAAAGTGCAATGTGTGTACTGAATTAGAGGAGCAGGCACAGAGCTTTCTGTAAAACACTCCTGCAGTTATAGCTCTTAGCACACTGTATCTGTCTTTCACTCACATACGCACATAAACATGCACACTCATCCACACAAATCTATATTTGGGTGTTACTTACACTATCCAGACTGAGTGAAAGGGCTTTTATTTATGCTTTCTGTGTGAATTGGAGACTGTCAGTGAGTTTTCATAGTGCAAACCTGGCTGTATAGAAAATGGATGGATTCATAAAGTGCTAATGATTCAATACGTTTTGAATTTGTTTGTTGCCATTAAGTTCAAAAAGTCAAATGTGTGTTTTTTTTCTTTTTTACTTTTAACACAATGAAAAGTTAAAAAAAATAAAATATATATATATATATATATATATATATATATATATATATATATATATATATATATATATATATATATATATATATATATATATATACATATATAAGACTTGTGAATACAACCTTAACAAGACTTGAATCACTACAGAAGAAAACATTAATAGTCCAAAGAATGTTTCTATTCACTTTTACAATTAGATTCATTTTTGTCCAGTTAAATTAATGGACTTTCCTTCTTTGTCATTCAGCCTCGAGACCGGGCATATTACCACTGAGAGAATGAACAGAACAATGTAACTCCTAATGGACACAATCTGTCCGACATGCTTGTGCAATCAATATTAATTCTCTTATCGGAGGCTCAAGCTCCATCCCATTGTTTAACCATTCAGTCACATGTCACCTGCTTCAGCCTGATTGCAAGTCTGACACGCCAGATTAGTGTGGCAACCAATAGGGCGACTGCAAAGGAGTTGGAGCTTATTTTCTGTTGTGGCAAAAAATGGTTTCTGACAATAAAATTATTTGTGGAATCTTATTGTGAAGGGCCCTTAAGTTACGTTGATCTCTGAACAATGCCCATGAAAACTGCAAATACCTTTTTATATATTGTTAATGTCAAACAACTTGGCAAGCGTATTTGCCTCATCTGCTGTTTGAATATTCATAAAGACCCACTTTTTTCAGAGGTTAAATTGTTAAAATACCTTAATTAAAGAATATTAACAAGACAAACAGCTCATCATTTATAACACATTATTCTAATTGGATTAATCTTCATCCTCAAGTTGACTGCCCAGGCTTTGGGCAAAGTATAGCAGTAAGGTTGTCAATATATTTTTATATTTTTGTGAAAGATGAAGCGTTGTGTTTAAATTTAAGAACAAAAATGACAAATGCAATATATCACAAGACAGAAGTGAACGCTGTCTGTCTCAAAACATTTAAAGTTACAGGAAAACTGTGGCCTTGAAGAAGTTTACAGTGGCAACAGAAGAGCCAGAGTTCCTAACAATATAAAACTGTTTGATTGCCATGCTTTTTGTTTGAGGAGTTAAAAAAAATTAAATACTAGAAACAAGCATAAGGCATTGAGATCTTACTCCAACCCATCTGCTGTTGACCATTATCATAATGAACTAGCTTCCATCTCCATACAAATTACTGCTTAAATCCTTAAGAGCTTCTGACAATCCTAATGTAGTGTCTCCAAACTTCCCTTAAATGACGTATTGATTGTGCCAATCAATGAACCTAAAAAGCCATAAGTGCATCTGGTAACCATAATGGTGGCACTTAAGAGAAGAATGCATGAGGTTAATATTCACTAAGCATCATTGTCTGTGATGAAGAAAGGAGGGTGTGGTGGGTCGAGGAATGTGGTGCAGGAGAAGATAAATTAGCAACACAGAGAATGAGTGAGGCGGTCAATTAAAATTCATAAGAGACTGGGGAGGTGAGGTGGTGAAGTACTTGTATCATGATGAAGAGGTGAGTTTGATCAAAATGCAGCAGATAAAACAATTTTAGAATTCCTCCAATTTTTGCTCCTTTCTTTTAGGAAATCTTATACAATTTTGAACAAAACTTGCAAAATTTGGTTACATTCTTGCCTGCCATTAGTGAATATAGTAGTTCCTCGATTATCACGGGGGTTACATTCCACACACCATCACGATAGGTGAAAAACCGCCAAAACAACGCTATAGTTATTATAATATTTATATATTTTTTAAGGCTTTTAAACCCTTCCCACACTCTTGCAATGTTCTAAACTCTTAAACCTGCGTAATTTTAAAAACATATGTATTGTACTGAACTGCAAAATGTTACTCGCCACCTCTGCAGAACAGCAGCTCTGTTCCGGTTCTGCAGACCTACGCTGCAGCGACGAAGCCCACCGCCCCCGTCCAGGTTCATGTGCATGTGGATTATTGAGCTTCAGGATTATTTGAGACTTTCCTGCCATTTCTGTGATCTTAATAGATAGCGTAGATTTGTGTTGCAAAACTATTCCTCCATTTCGGCAGAAAGCAACGGCCGAAAGCACTGTTGGCTTCTGGGTAATGTAGTTATTTTCATTGGCATTACAGTGTAGGCTTATTGAAAGAAAACTACAAAATGGTGGCACCTGTCCAAAGTTTTTTTTTTTGTTTTGTTAACTTTTTATCCCGTACCATCCCAATCATGTGAGGAATATTAAAGTTGACCATTGTTGAAAAATTGTGAAAGAGCGAGTCCGCGTACGTTGAACCGCAAAGTAGCGAGGGACTACTGTAATGTTGTTGTTTTTTTTTATAGAAGCAACTGTTCTTCTATCATTCAATGCTGTCCACCCTCTACATATCCTTTCATCTTTTGTCTCCTTTGCCTGTTCTTTGTTCAACTACTTTTGGTGCTGAGGAGTGATGACTTGTGTCAGTTATGCTCTGACAAATAAACTATGAATATGAAGAAACAACAATATTCCACATTAAGGAAGACTGTGCATTAATTCTCAATTGTTTCTGGGAGTGGAGACAAAAAGAGTATGACAGGAAGTCACAGGAAGAGTAGTCTATATTTGCACTGACTTTAATCTATTTGTCTCTTCTAAAACCTCACTTATCAACTTATGAGTCTCAAAAAACTGTTTGATATCCGTTTACTTTTCCTTGTTCTCAACCTCAAAGTTGATCCACTTTACATTTCAAGTATTGTTCTCAAAACAGAAGTATTAATGTTTGAAGTGTGAAATGTAACAACTAACAGATCTTGGAACTTACAGTACTACCAAGATAAGATAAGACATTTCCTTCTAGTACAAAATACTGTAAGTTGGTAAAGGTCAAGAAACGGTGACTTGTAACAATGGGCATGAGAATTTGTCTGTGCTAAACAGGCTGGATATGCAGGTGCATACACCTTCAGGGTTGAGGCTTTAAGTCTTATTTATATGTATAGAAGTGCATGTCTGTCTAAGAAGGGGCAAAGAAGAGGTTAAAAAGAAATGAGAAGATGAAAGCAGGAACAGTAAGAGTATTAAAGGGGAGGTGGGAAGCCTTTAGATCTAATCCCTAAAAGATGGTCTCACGTAGCTTTTAGGTATTCTACCACCTTGGAAAGCCCTGAAGGCCTTCTGTGGCACATTCCCAGCCCATAGACTCATGCATGTTTTAGAAGGGTTCACCTCAAGAGTGGGGGGTGGGGTATTGACCGGTCTAGGATACACAACAACCCACAATAGAGTGCAGAATGGAATAAGAGCCTCAGAGAGCATCCCTAAGGAAAACTGCCTAACTAGCACCCGTCATATTTCATACTTTCTTATTCCCACCTCTTCCCCTTACAAGCTTTCAGGACTGCAATACTCGAGGATGAGGGGCTTCATGTGACAAAGTGCTTTTCCCTTGATTGCAGCTGTTGGAAATAGTCAGATTTTTTTTTTATTATTATACTATCAGCCTTTATGTTTGTATCAGAATATAATTTGAAATACCAGAGAAGAATAATGCTGTTATGATCAGCTAAATGCTAACACAAAGGAAATCTGTGGGACAAGTGACATCTAAAGTCTCATAAATTTAAGTGCATTTTAACTGATGATTCTAACTAATAACTAGCCTGGCATATGTCTAAGCATGTGCCACTATCGATCCCCAAAACCACCAGCCCTCCCCCCTGTCCCCACCACACACACCTCATACACTTAAAATTGTGTTGACACAATACACATGACCTAAACACTGGAGGGAGATTATCGGAGATCGGGTATCACATTTAAGCATCCCTTATGTCAGTACTCATTATATTATGTGCACTTCTACATTGCAACACGTTTATTAAAAATAAAATAAAATTGAGAGTGCAATTTGTGATGCCGTCTACCTTTTAACTCATAAAAGTGCAGTTTTTTATTTGATTTGTTGTATTGGCTGGTTTCATTATAACTTTAATTTTATGTTATCTTGCTGGCCAGAATTTAAAACCAATTTTTATTTTTTTATTTTATTTAATACAACTTTGTATTTGATCAGTAATCATTTAGGCCTGCTGAGTGAATTTTTTGTCATACCACACTAATCAATCAAAATTGTTAATAAAATGCCTTTTGATTGATTTAGCTTCAAGCTGATAACATTTTAACATTTTTTTTGGGATTTGGAATAACTCAATTTGTTATTTAAAGATATTTAAACTGTCGTTTCATTTTCAAATCGACACAGACCCCTGTTTACTGCTTCATTAAAGTATCCTGACCAAGACTCCAAAAGTCTCCATGCAGTATCACTGCAGGCATCAATAAATCCCTGTCAATGATGTCCTGAGGCCCAGTTCTTTTCTTCTGACCCCAGTGATCTTAAATGGTCTAGACACTTCTAGCTCTATGACACTGTAGCACTCTGAAGGGTCAAGGGTTAAACACAATGCAGAGGAGAGAATAATTGCCCCAAGTGTCAGCCCTGGGGCAAAGCCCCACAGGCATACACTCTTACACCCACGTATACACATATAGACTCTTGGCCTTATGCATGCATGACTTGTCCCCATCATTATCCAAACAATAGAAGATGTCAGCTGCGTAACTGAGGGATTGCACTGGTAGATCATGGTCTCATGTGACTCTGCGGATATCAGATGTTATATTATGTTTATACTGATGTCTTCATTAGATGCACTTAGAAGAACTTGAACTGATCGAGGTTGTGACACAGGGCAAAGCATGTCATAAAAAATACTGACAGCATTATGAAAAGTTGCACACAGTATATAATATTTGTATCACTTTACTACATAGCTTTGAGAGATAGCCACAAAGTATAATATTATAGGACAGTTAAGACTCTTGATAATAGCGATGCCAGTAAATATTTAAGAGGGTCAAGAGCTGATGTCCCCTCAGGCAAAATATGTTTGGGATTATATGTCTCCTCTCATGTGGTTTGTGTACTATAAAGTGACCCAAGCTTACAGTTTTTGACAACCCTTCCTGTGTGCATGTAAGCACCATCTCTTTCACACAGTCACACACACACTGGTGACATCTGACCTCAATTAAGAACCAGAGGTTGCCTGAGGGAAGGTGGTGAGCTGAAAATGTGGAGACAACCGCATACGGTTAGAAACTGGACATTGGCCCCTATTGATGGCAAACAAAGGGTTATGTCTGGGTTTTGCTCCATCTTTCATCATGTGCATCATCACCAACAACCAAAGCATCCACTCGTCTTTCATCAGTTTTTTTTCCTTCTGTCGTTCCAGAAGTGATTAATGCTCTGGCCTAATGTCTTCTTAGTTCCCCTTATCTTCATGAACTCTTGGGCTTTTTCATTCACACTATCCCAAAGATAATGTTGATGACAGCACTGAGTCTACTGTGATTGCACTTCAAAGTTGGACCAGTTATGGATTACATGTCTAATGATGCAATGATGAAAGTTTTCATTCAAATGGAGCTTTACCTCACTGTATTTTGACAGAGATATTAAAGGATGAATTAAAAATAAAAATTTTGATGGACCAATTCCAGATCCACTCTAAACTTCTAAACCAAAAACACATTGTAAGCGCAGTAGTATTGTCTTTCCCTGCAAAAGCAAGAGGTATAACCATGCAGCTGATAAATTGTGAGGCTGTTTTCATCAAGGTTCATGCTCAATAATCCAGGTAGAAAAAACAAACAAGGTTCAGTTAGGGCATATGGACGTTTTTTTTTGTTTTTTTTTTTAGATGTTTCATTCTTCAACCAAAAAACTTCATCAATCTGAGGAGCCACCCCAAACTGAGTCCCACAAGCAGCACAACCACATGGTGGACCTTTCATTCAACCTTTATACAGGTGAATCCCCATGAGCCTCGGGGACTCATTTACAAGAGAGACCTGAGACCAACCGGTTTACTGGTGATAAGATGGTTGATGTGAGGCTGTTTGTACATTTTTTTTTAATTATTGTTTGAAGTTTACATGTCTGTAGCTTGTATCTCAAAATTTATTCCATATATGTATATATACAATCACAACTGTTTGTCTTTAAATAACTGTCCATGCTTGCTGTAAATGCTCCTGTTCTCTGTCTGTACTGTTGGCTTTAATACTCATGCCCAACTGGGCAGCTTTTCGCCAATCTGCCAATTCAACAGGTTTGACTTTTGCAATAGAAGACACTTCACTTGTTTTATTGTATTTTATTTTTTAACAATTTTGCTTCATTGTCATGAACATATATAAAAGTAAATAAACTTATAATTTTTTTCTTCATAAGTCCACTGTGACAAGCAATCGGCCATCAGGGCACTAACAATCAGTCGTTAAGCTGATGGTCCTCCTTTTGCATGTGAACAACTAGTTTTGGTTGTCACCAGCAAACTTGTTAATCCACTATGAGAAGGTGCTATTTATAAGACTGAGTTTGTTGCAATTCCTCAGGCTGAAGAAGTCTTTTGGATAAAATATTAAATTTTTCAACTAAGAAGAATCCATCTAGAGGACCTGACTCATCCTTGTTAGCTTTTTCTACCTGGATTGAGCATGCATCGAGACGTCTTAATAAGTGCATTTCTACAATTTAATTATCGTGTGGCACCCAGGACTATTTGACTGTTAAGACACCCCCCAACAACTTTTCATGCATTGTTTGTGTTTTTGTTGTGTAACACTCACATTTTAAAAAGTAATTTATGATGCTGTACCACTTTAAGCCAGTAGAGGGCAGTAGTGGCGCACTAGAGACGGACTTTCCAAGCTTTATACACTAGCGCAGTTGCTGCGTATGGTTGGGTCAGCACTGAAGCCATGTTCTGTGTATTAGAAATACTGTAATTGTTAGTGGCCGCTAGCCTAAATTCTATCTAGCGTTAGCCTCTATATGGAGGAAAATAGGCATTTTTACGGTTGTTCGTCTATTGTGATGGAACATGTTTTATTTTGTACATAATGTGTAGCAGAAACTGTACAGGTAACTGAATACTCAACGATTAGTCTGCATAGGATAAATGCAGAAGCAGCAGCTCGGTTCAAGCGCGAGCTGTACAGTTGGGTCAACACTGAAGCTATTAAGAAGTTGATTTCTGTTATTCACAGAATAATGCACTCTGTTACACAACAATCAACGTGTCTGTCGTCACGTGTGTAACAATTACAATGTCAAACAAAATATTTTGAAAGCTTTACAGCCCAGTTTCAATTTGGTTTCTGTTCATTTACACTCTTAAGCTCAGAGTTATGCACAAACTGACCTTGCATGTAACAACAAAGTCCATGCTTAATAATCCAGGTATACAATCCAACATTTTTCAGTCGGGTCATCTGGACAGTTTCTTTTTTTTTTGTGCTGAAACGTTTCGCCTTTGATCCGGAAGGCTTCATCAGTCAAGGCAACACAACAAAAAAACTGTTTATTCCCCCAACAGCTTACTCCAAAGTGGAACAAACCAGTTATGTTGTGATAAGTTGATCTCTTTGTCACGCCCTCTCCTCCATTGCCTCCAGTGCCCCCTCCATACATGACCTCAGCATGTATGTGCACAAGTGTCCTGCACATACATGCTGAGGTCATTAGACATGACATGCTCTGATTTGTCAATCATCTCTGGCCCAATTAAATGCACAAAATACTATGGGTTTGTTGTTAGGTGTGTTTATAGGGCCTCAGACTTGACGGTCCTTGCTGACTTTTTATGCTATATTCTTTGTTTTATACTACTACATAAGAGCGGAGTAGATGTTAACTCCCACGTCCCATTTATACACTGTTTAAGTAACTAGGCTAGTATGATTAATGTTCATGAGATGATCCATTGCTATTCTCCTTTCTAGTGGGTCCCACAGGGAGCTCCATGCTCTTTGTTTCACATAGGTCGGCTTGCTAGCTAACAGCCTCCTACATACTGAATGGTTACCGTGATAAATGATTAACAAGCAGCTTTGGTAAATGACGGCCAATTGATCATTTATGCCATAACTAGGGAGAAAGACTTAACAGAAACCAGTGGGGGAGAGAAAATGTGTTACTGCTGTGTCTCTGCAGTAGTTCCACTTGATCACCATCCCAAATGAACTGCCCAGCTCTGTTTTATTATGTCTCTGTATGGTTTTATTAATCTGTCTTTACTCTAGCTTATCACTTCATTAGACAAAATGAATTCAGTTTTCATTCAATGAATACTCACAGCTAGATAGTTGTTCCTCTTGCTGACTGATGCCTCTTCTCAGGGGTGTTTTATGCAAGTTACCTGTACTTCCTCTTTGTTTGTGCTCCAACTGCTCTGTATTTCGCGTTCAGGATATCAGAGCCTTTCCTGGCATCTGTGTCCTGTTGCGTTGCTGGTTGCTGAGGTTGTCTTGTGGCATTGGCAAGACACAGACATGCGTGCCCCACATCAAACTGTGCTCACCTTGGGTCCATTTCATTAACCATCAATGGCCATTTCCACATCTCTCAGCATCTTTTTGCACTTTCTCCTCTTCTCTGCTTCCTGCTCCTTTTCCCGTGGAGACAGCCGTGAAACACAGTCTCATTTTCCAGAGAAATCTAAATGAAAAGATACTGCCAACCTTTTCTCTCGGCTGCCACACCACTCACTATAAATGCTGACAAGAGACTCCAGTACCATTTCTGACCTTTTACAAAGCTCTCAGTACACACTCACACACATCTTTGCTATTACTGGCGGTGCCTTTGAATCAGCAGAGTCTCGGATGGTGTGGAGGAATGTAATGACACACAATGTCACTTCAATTTTAGCGCTCCTTGGCCATGCTGCCACGTGCACCATTTGTTCTTTATTTAAAGCAAAAAAAGGGGGTTGACTGCAAGAAAGAGAGGAAATGTAGAAACTTGTGAGGGAGTTGATTTAATGTATTTCATGTAAATGAATCTAAAATATTTATGTTTGCCTTAGTGATTAATTTAACCTTTTTCCACCAGATTTCTGATTGTAAAGCCACGCATAAAGCCCCCATCACTGTCCTGTTTCCTTATTGCTACTTTTATAAGCTGTGCATATTTCATAAAGACTGAGTTTTCCTTTAATCATGTCCTATGAACCAAGATGGCTGTTGGGAATCCGAGAGGCTGTGGCCCTAAATATTTTTTTTATGGAAATACTACTCAGACCCCATACACAGTCCCTCCTCTGGCCCTCTGCTCAGTGATCAATAAATAATGGGGTGAAGTTGTGAGCGTGTGCAGCTAACAGATTGTGTGAGAGAGGGAAAATAGCAAGGAGGGAGGGAAGAAGGATGCTTGCAGCATTGCAAAGAGAAGCTGTGTTAGCTGTTGACAGCTGGAAAGTAGAAGATGCGGGTGAGAAAGCGATCAAGAAAGGCTTGGAAAAAACAGTAATTTGAAAAAGTTTTTTATATTAATCAAATTAACAGACTAACAATGCTTCATAGTTAACATATGAGGATGTGCAAACCTTAGATAAAGGCATTTGATGCAAGACTTGTCAAATGATATCTTTTAGAATCTAAGATTTGTCAAAATTACATGGATCAAAGATTGACGATGACAAAGAACATAAGACAAAATATTAAATGTAGCATTAATTCAAGCAACACAAATCTGGTTTAATTTTCTTTAACTGACAGTGGAATAACTTGAGATGATGTGGTTTTTGTTTTTTGCTTCTTGTGTCTTTATTCTTCTTATACTCAAACCTACTGCTGTTTCTGTCAATTACATCCAAATGTCAGGTAATTACAGGCATATTAAGAGCAGTGATTAGCTGCTGTGAAATAATGTTGTGGATTCTGTAGGTGATTAGAGCTGTAGTCAAGTGTGTGAAAGCAGTGAGCAGAAAAAAAGCAAGGAAGCCCTCTTTGTTGATCCTTAAAGTATGTTGCATACAGAAGCACATACACATGTGGAGGCTTTTTCAGCCTTGCTCACAGTCTGATACACAAATACAAACCCTACAATTCTCATATTTACTGTTCCTTGTCTACCTTCTATCTTGTTTAGAAAATTGAAATGCTAATTTGTAAAATGGAGATTAATGTCAGGGTGGCCAGATATGTTTTGGCAATTTGAATTTGAAATGGGAAAATAAGTTGCTCCAAGCGAAGCACAGCAGGTCTCACAGTGAAAAGGGTCGTGCTACTGTCATGATAGATGGAGGCCGTGAAGAGAGAGGTGGATTGATGTTCTTCCATGCGTCTTGCTGCATTGCACTCACAACTTGCAATGGCTTATCATCCTTTGGGGTTTCAGTATAGATTTTCTCTTTTTTTTTTAAACCAGCTCTAATCTGACGCAAGTGGTATGTCTCACTAGCCTGTTGACATCTAGAAACACCTTTGGGTGCCTGAAAGGAAGAGTCAGCCCTTTTGTTTGTAGCCAGAGGACACTTGGTACAATTTTTGTTTCTCTTCACCAGAGTAGCAAAACCATAAGCTTTTGTTGTTGAAGATTTAAACCATAACATGTTAGTTTATAAATTCAAACAAAATATCAGCAAACCTTGTTACAAAAAGCTATGTTTTCATTCTGCAAACTTTCTAAAACAGTATTTTCTACTAGTTCCTGTCAGCTAAAGGCTAATGCCTGTTTGGAGAAGGGATGATCAGTATTTACATTCAGCTTATATTCAGCTTTTTCTGCCCTAAATACAATGACAAACACACTTAAAGTCAGCGATTGCCCTTAAAATACTGTCCCCAAACATTTAATCTCAAAAACCTTTTTGTTTCCCAGTGACTTATCTTCAACCTGCACAGGGAACTATTCTTCTATTTCTGCTTTGTCCTTCACTGCAGCCTTGACATTTCCACCATTAGTGGATGTGAGACAAACACACCTTCAAGTTGTGTTTTGGCTGCACAGTCGTGGCTTTTTATCACTGATCCCTGCCACGCTGTCTGTTTAAAATTTCTATCTGAGGACGCCATGGAGCAGAGTGCATTCTAACGTGTGATGCACTTAAGTGCTTGAACACCTCAGGGCATTTAAAGGCATGCAAGTTTTTAAAAAGCAAGGCTCATCCTTTGAGTATTGGCAGGAAGCATCACATCAATAGTGGTTTAGGCGGCGCTGCACTCAATTTACTCAAACTTGTTTGCTAAAGTGAAAGAAAGACAGAATTGTTTTGGTTAATCATTATCTTAATGAGGACTTGGTAAATAAAAGGCCTTTTGTAAGTCATAGCATCATGGAAGCATTTATCTCCTAAAGGTAGATTCACCTATAAAATAACTTGATGCACCTGAATAATGTGATACCTAACGGCTATTTCTGGCATTTCTGTAGCCGACAGTGATTAATAAAACCAATGTTGCTGCATAAACACAAATAGAAAGCCAAAGAGGCAAAGACATCCAGATAAATTGTGAGCTTTCAGAGAAAAAACATTTGAGTTCAAAGTATTTATCTTACAGTCAAGGTATTTCTTGAAAGATAATCTGTAGGGGACAAGGCTATAGCAAAGAAGTATGATTATGTATATTGATTTGCATGTCTAAGGTGTTTAAGTGTGAGTAGGACTCATAAAGGTGTTATTTATTTTTTTTTTTTAAACATACGGTGAATGTGTACAGCTTACTCTTGTGTTGTTTGTCCAGTGGCTATAGTCAGCAGGGAGTGAAGGAGAGTGAAAAGAGAGGCTGTGCCAGCAGGCAGTGTTATTCCCCGCAGGGAGTTCTGATTAATGAATCACATCTTTCTAACCTGAGGCTGGTGCTGTGCTGCTGTGTTTTAACAACGCTGCAGAGCACCAGTCAGCTCTGTGCCAGCCTGCTTCACTGGCACAACATGGGCACAGGAGATGGGTGCCGTTACTGCTACCTGAGAGTTGGCACATTTGCATTATGGGTATGACTGGAAACTGTTGGGCAAATTAAATAATTTACCTACGCTTGTGGTTACTTTTTCTGTTATAAAGACAGTCCTGAATAAATACAGTTACCGTTAAATGTGTTGTACAAATTAAAACAAAACAATCCTATAAACAATTGAAAATGACAATCTAATAAAAAATGTTTTGGCTATTAGATCTTATTTGTTTTAATTGCTAAATTAACGTTTGTTTCCCCTCGATTTCTCTCTTTCTTACATATTCCCTGATGTTTGCACTCTTCACCTTTGGAATGACCCTCCCCTGATATAAGGTATGTAAATAAAGACGCCAACACTGCCCCTCTTTGCCAACAGAAATTTACACGAAGGTGTAACTTTATATATAACACAACAGAGGACATCAAAATGTAGATGTTTAAAAAGTTTCACTCTATGAATATCATATTTACACGTTATTCATATGATCGAATTTTGTTTTGTCCCAACTAAAAGATTTATTGAGCTTGGGGTATTTACCTGAATTATCAACATTAACTTTTTAACAGTGACATCCTTATTTACTGAACTGTCTCTAAATAGTTAACAGGTTTTAAAGCAGATCCTTTCAGTCAAACTGTGCTTCAACCAGTGACTTTTTGATGGATCAAATTAAAATGTTTATGCTGATCTGTCTTTATTTTTTTTTCATCAAATAAGCCTTGACTGAAAATGATAGACATAATATAAAACTTGATGATTCAATGGTTTGTGTGATTGGTGTGACCATGTTGTTTGGGTCATTGACTCCATGCTCACAAACTTATTTGAAATTTGCAGCAGGAAGAACCGGCGTCATACTTTGGCTTGTGCGTTATTTTAGGATCATCTATCCTCTCTTTGTTGTGCGCTCTGTTAATTGTTTTTGCACATTTGATGTGTGAAATGTTGCTCCTTGTATACTTGATTTGGACTGGCTCAATAAAAGTGTCTGATCTATGTTGAATGCTGGTGAAACTTGGTAAACAGTGAAGAAATGAAGCGTGCGTTTGGTCATAAATACTGTTTGATTGTATTGATCCAGAGGGACTGGTCCCTAATGATAACTCTATGTCAACCTGTACTTCTTGCGGCTGTGCATACATGTTCACACCTAGATAACAAGATGGCTTGAGGCAAATGTTACTGTGCATTGTCTTGTGTTTACTATCACACACTAGATCCACAGAGGTTTGTGTAATGACTCTGCAGCTCTTTGTAGTTAGCACTATGTTGTGTTGGCTTGTGCAAATGGCAGTGTTTAATGTTTTATGCTTAGAGGGTTAGCCCTCATAAAATCTACATGTACACATGTTAGTCTGCATTAGATGGAAAAGTATTGATTGTGTGCTGCAATAAGCTTGTGCAAAATGGGATTTGATGCACAAAGAACCCTGAATTGACCTAAAAAATGTATTTGTGTGTTGTACAGGGGTTTTGATGATATAGTCTCTCATCCCAAGCGTTGATGGTCTGTTCTATCTATATGGAAATAAGAAAACAAAAAAACATACATTGCATGCAAACTCAGACGACTTGTGTGTTTTGATGGAGATGGAGGTAGCCACGTTTCAACAGATCCTTTTGGCTTATTGCTTGTGGTGCTCCTTGTCTAAATAATTTTAGTCAGTTTGCCAGTGGCCGCTCATCTTTACAACTGGTGAGTTTGATTAACTTCAATAATATAAGTAAAATAATATAAATCATCTTGACTTTTGCTGTTTTTGTCTTCATCTTCCTCATTGTTTTCCATACTACTTTGCATGTAAAACCCTGTGATACGTTTTGTCACAATAGTGTTGTCAGTAACTGCAGACGTAATGTTTTTCAGAGTAAAATCCTCTATTGAGCTAGCTCACATGTCTTGTCCAGTAGCAATAGTTCCCAACCCAGGTCCTTGAGGAACACCATCCTGCATGTTTTAGTTGTTTCTCTGCTCCAACACACCTGATTCAGTGATTTAATTACTTCCTCATGTTCTGCAGAAGCCTGTTAATTGCCTATTCATTTAAATCAGATGTGTTAAAGCAGGGAAACATCTAAAACATGCAGGCTGGTGTTCCTCAAGGACCAGGGTTGGGAACCATTGCAGTAGAGGTTTGTACCTTGAGCCTGAATCTTGGATATATTGTTTTCCTTTGTTCTTAACTAGAAAACTATTTATTATCTTTAAACTTTCTAATTAGCAGCTAAGGTCACAGAAATATTATGTTGCTCAGAAATAGTCTCCTAACATTTACTTTCATCATGCTTGTCCAATATTGCCATCTTGATCTCTTCACACCATTCTTTTTCCTGCTTGCCCATGCTCAGTGTGGTGGTGATTCTTACTACAAATCATTTTAAGCTAGATCCTGACATTTGCTTAGTTTCTCCTCATGGAAGACACACTAGTAATGAGTTCAAACAGTAATAAAACATGTCTTCAGTTTTGCTAAATGTCCTGGGATTTATCTTTTTATAAATGCAGTTTTTATTGCAGCTCAATCTGACAAATGATTTCTGTTTATTGAGATTATTTGAAGTGAAGTAATAAAACATTGTGCTATGTATTAAACCAGAATTGCTGCTAACTATAGCGTACCATTTTGTCTCGCGTGTAGTTTCATCATCAGCTGTGTGGCTTTTGATGCAGATAAATCGATCACTGTAGGGATGGCTGCTGCTCTTACTGTTATCAGAATTTTAAGTAGGAGCTTTTAGGCGTCTTTAGCCACTTTTTCCCCCTCATATCACAGAAAGTCACTAAACTTTTAAATGCACTTCTTTGGATTTTAGTTTTCGATTGCTGTTGCTATGTGAAAATGTCAGCCACAAAATACAAAGTACCTGTTTTGTCAGGTCAAAAGAGCTTGTAAATGGCACAGCCTCACATTTTTTTGTGTATGTTCTTATTTACTGTAAGTAGTTATTTTTTTCTGCAGATGTTTCCTGTATTTATTTGTCATTTTTAATGATGTATTTTTCTAAAATTGTCCATCCTTTCTCTCTGCCTGACTAACCCTCCTCGGTTCCTGCTGTGCCCTCCTTAAAATATCCCCCTGTCCCACCCCATCCTGCCAACACCTGCCTTCCTCCACCCCACCTGAGGACTCTGCCAGTCTCCCACCTACTGTACAATGTCATTCTCCCTCTCAATTTAATTGCTCATGTGATAGTGTAATGCATGCTAATTTAGGCAGATGAGATGTGTAGCGGTGGAAATGCCACATGTCCCAGCGTGGTGTCATGTGCTGGTGTGATCACTCCTTTCTTGGTGGAGAGGCAGTGGAACAGCAGGCTGGACAGCTGGAGGAAGGGGTGAACAGGAAGATGGGTGATGATACAAAGTGATGAAAATGGAAGTTGGAAATGCAGAAATTAGAAGTGTTTCTTTACGTTCTTGGTGAAACAGATGAGTTGCAAATGTTTTGTTTACTTGAGAAATAATTCGGACCTAAAGAAATGCTGTTTGATTAAAGTCAGAGGGGTTAATTACCAGATTTGTTCAGTTTCTCGGCTACCTCTGCTTTTCCAGTGAAGCTGCTTCATGGTGAACGCAGTGCTGGGTGTTTCTCATGACACAGCAACAGCCCATCTGTCCTTATTGTAATTCATTGAGGGTGCCTGCTGACTCACTGTTTATTTTTCTCTACTGACACATTATTCTGACTGGCAGGAGTTGACAAGTCAAGGTCAAACAATTACACGCGTGTGCACACTCTCCTTGAGGTTTATTGATTTATAGATCATCAGCAGGTGTAACAGCAAACGTGTTTCATTTTAAGTTACACACTAAATCAAGTCGCTACACTTACTGTTATTGTGAGTTTATATTTCTGATCTGCTAGTGATCACCTGTAGCAACTATCTTGGCTGAAGAGAAGTCAACTTTGTATTTGAGTAAAGATGGAAATAAATTGCTTCAGCAGATTCCTGGACTGTGCTCTGCTTCTGCTCTATGGGTCTGAACTGTGAAGTTATTATTATTATTACAGTCACTACATATTACTGAAACCATGGTGGGCTGTTGGTCTCCGCATGACCTCAGTAATATATTAAAATGCTAATCCCATCAAATATTCAACAAGTGGCACCAGTCCATTGGGGCAAGTGTCATTCATTCGCCCCACAAAGTAGTTCCTCCTAATTAATAATGTTAATTACTCATTTTAGTTCTGTGGATTTTTTAAAAACTATTTTGATGATTTAAAATGGAACTTTAATTGATTTTTAGTACTGTCATTTCCTGACTTTAAGCCGCTGCTTTTTTCACACGCTTTGAACGTCGTGGCTTAAACAGTGCTGCAGCAAATTCATGGATTTTTATTTATTTGTTTATTTATTTTTTGGAAGAAGAGGGTTAAGATAATGGATGGATTTTTTTTTTTTTTTTTTTAACGGGCTAACGAGCTTCATGCCGCCAAAACATTTAATCCAGTCACACCCAGGCCCATTACACGTCTGTCTTAAGGGGTGGGTCCTCGTGACTCAATTACACTACCTGTATTAATAAAGGAGAAAAAAAAAACTTACCAATGAAATTACTACTATTACAGTAGTACAGTAAATTAGTACTATTACTCCTAATATAGTAGCCTACTATTGGGCTACTGTATAGTGTGCTACAGTCATTAATTTTCAGTTTTTTTACTGATTTACTGTTATGGGGCGCCTTCTTTCTCTGACCCACGTTCATCAAGTGGATTGGAACATATTGCCAGCGATGCAAACAGTATAATTTAATTTGAGGCGTCCAGTTTTCTGCCCTGTGGACACATTCGTCTGGTTTTAGAGCATTGGTACAACCACTACAACACTAGACTTGATGTAAGCTCAAACGCAGGAGTAGCTGCAGCAAAACCTGCTGTGTTGTGAAGAGATTCTGTTTAAATCCATTTGGAACAGTCAGAGGAGACCTGAACAGAAAACTGAGGAGGATAGAGGAGAGAAACATCAGGAGATTTTTGCTACTATGGTAGCATCTTATTTAACCAGTCCTGTGGAAAATGCATTTATGACTGTGGTAGTATACAATAAAATTACATTAGAGGGCTTTTAATCATGAGTTTGTGTTTGACCTGTGCTTGGAACATTTGTTTAAATTGGTGACACATTCTAATATTATTTATTCACTTTTTTTATTATAATTTTTTAAGAAAGTGGGAAAAAAAAAACGTTTACACACCCTAACAACTCTGAGCGTGAGTGTTCACCAAGTCACCACCTCTCTCATATATTGTGTTAATAATTTGGTCATGCATTGAAATGGTGGTTATCCCAGTTTCGGTGGGGGTGGGAGGCGTCCATTTTTCTGATTTGTTACACTGTTTTCCCAAGATACAACCACGACCTGCAAGAGGATAACAAACAAGTTTCACCAAAATAAGCAAAAATTAAAAACTACGACGTCGACTTAAATATTGAACATCATATATCCTATTTTTATCACAGAAATGCAACACAGTTTGTAAAATTTGTGCGGTGAGTCATTCAGGAAATTAATGTCCACCCCACTAATATTTTTGTTTTCAGGAGCCACTACTGTCCTCGTCTTTCTCTCAGACTTTTCTCTGTCTTCATACACTCTTCTGTCAGTCTTTTTTTTTTTTTTACTTCCTGGCTAAAATAAATGTACATTTTTTACTGATAGGGTGAAAAACAGATGAGTATATAAATAATTTATCAGTTTTCCTCTGCATTCATCTTTTCATTTTGGTTCAAATTGTCTCTTCCCCCCTCTTTCTTCTTCCTCCTATTTTTCCATTTATCCCCTTTTTAGTCATTCTTGACTTACCTATCATCTTCATCTCTTCAGATTGAATGCTACTAGAAGATCTGAACCTTTACAGAAATCTCCCAATTTACTTGTCTGCCACATTTTTTGTGCAGCCTCTCTAATAGTGCACCTCTTAGTCCATTTCTCTCTCTTTCTTTTGAAAAATGTATGACTGCCATTGCTCCCACTAGATCACAGAGCGGACAAAGCTCATCTAAACGGAGCTTAAATTATGTAGGCGGGATACCAGCGTACTTTTGGCATGCAAACCAGCTGTTATACAGTGTTTCTATGGTAATGTACTATGAGCTAAAAAAAAGTACTTTTCCTCCTTTTGTGGTCGGGCGCACTTTGAGTTATAATGTATATGTAGATATGTTTATTATAACTCATTGATCAGGGGTCTCCAATCTTTTTTTTCTTTTTCTTTTGAGAGCTGCTTTCACAATCTGTAAATGAGCTAGTTTGAACATTTACAAAACGTTAACGTTAAAATGTTGAATTTACATGAATATGCATTTTGACCTGTTGTAGTGGCCGTTCTGTCAGTTGTCACAGACACCATCTTTCCAACCGGGACCTTTTTTGGCTACAAAATAGTCCTTCACAGCGGAGTACAATTCAACTCCCTTGGTTGTTGTTTTTAGCGGGATTGGGATTTAAGACTCTTATTTGGTGGAAAAGTCATGAAACGCCACCTGATTAAAACCAGCCAGCGCTGACAGACTCGTCACACTGCATTGACAACCATTCACATTTGTCCAGGTCAGATTCTACCTGTTCAGGTGCAGCTGTGGATAACACATAACTTGCGACAATTTTAACATTGAGTTGCAGTAGCAGATAAAATTTGTGTCTTACATTTTGTGGTTCTGGTACAGAGTTACAGCCACAAGTTACAGCCAAGAAGATCTTTCAGTTATCAGGCTCCTCTCTTGTGGAACCAGCTTCCAGATTCTGTCCGTAAGGCTGACACATTGTCCAGTTTTAAGACTGGGCTTAAGACTTTTCTTTTTGATAAATCCTATAATTAGGGTCGGCGTGTCATACTCTTTTAAGCTTAGACGATTAGAGGACAAATTGACCTCATTTCCTTAAATTAATTGTTAAAATTGAATAGTTTTCATTTGATACTACTTCTATCTTAACATGTGATTCTTGACCTGCAATTGTGTATCTGAATGGAGTTGAATTGAAAAGTAATATTTTAGAAGGGGATGGAGCATCTATGAATTTCATTGGACATAAATGTAAGCTTGTTTGCTCAGTGACAAATAAAATTTGACTAGATTTTTTTTTTTCCAACCCTTTGAGGAGCTATTTGAAAAGAGCTATGAGAAGACCCCTGATGTAGATAATATAAGATCAAAAACCACATGCAGTAGAATTAAGTTGTATAGTCCTAATGTGTTTTTTTTTTTTTGTTTCAAACTTTCTTAATGTGGCATACTCTTTCAGATTGCATTATTTTTTTTGCTCTATTTCTTGCCAACTGAACTTTAGCCTCTGATCAAAATAATTAAAATGAGTAGCAGCTGTGACAGAGGTGTATCATTTGTGTAAAAAAGACAACTTGAAAGATTCTGCTTTAGAGCACTCAGCTCTATTTTCAGAAAAAATAGCTACAGGGCATGTTTTGCAATTTCTCCAGGCTTATATAAAATCTAAATGAACAAATAGGAATAAGTGCAACACCCCCCTTCCTGCTGTTCCTTGTGTTCAACTTGCAATGAGTCACTCTGTTTCTCATTAATATTCAGTACTGCAGTTGGTCTACTTTTGTTTGTTGCTTCTTTTTTTATCTCGTGGTTGTCCTTCCTTGAGCAATGGCTTTTTTTTTTTCCCCACCTACACAAAGAATCAGATATACAGAAGCACAGTTGCTGCGCACACAAGTGCTGTCACACTAACTCACTCACACAATAGTGGTTAGAAAAGCAACCTGATACTCATTCCATTCATGAATATTCATCTGCACCTGCTTCTGGCAGCAACAAAAAAAAGTTTAAGCTGCTTTTTTTGCTGCCTATAGAAGTTTGAACCTGAGTATCTGTGATTGTGCATTAACTTTGACTTTAGTGTACTGTATAGCTTTTTGGACACACTATTTAAGGGTATGATACCTGTTATTGAGTAACTTTCCAAATTTATCAGTAAAATAATCTTCTGATTTGAGCATACATCAAATTTCCTTTGTCAGAAGAAATGGTCAAGATTACTAAATGGTGCAAATTAATTTTTTTACATTTTCAACAGCAGTACCTCAGCCATTGTTCAGATTAGTATTTTTCTAGTAGCTTTATGCTTTAAGAAGCTTTGGTGATCCCTGGTGTACAGCGCTCACTAATCTATACCTCAAGGAAACTGTGATGTCATCTTACACACACCAGTGGTGATGCAACATCAGCGTAGGATTTGGAAATCCCTGTGTGCTGGAGAGAAGAAGGTTGAGGGGATTACAGTTTGGTGAGAAGGGTTTTGTGGATTGACGGCATTGCTTCAGGCTCTTTGCTACGTGTATGTTAACATAGTAAAGTAAAGTGCTATGTGTTGTCATCATTGTATGTTCCCATACAATGGCAACATTGGTTCTCTGCATTTAACCCATCGCACCTGGGGTACACCCAGGTGGAGCAGTGGACAGCTATGTAGGCGCCCGGGGAGCAATTAAGGATTGTGTCTTGCTCAGAGACACCACGACATGTGGGAATGGCTGGGGATCGAACCTGAGACTTTCAGGTCGCGAGTTGGCTGCCCTATCTCTACCCCATCTTGGCCCCATAGATGCTGGGATTTATGCTTGAAGTATTTAATTGATATTGTTGTGCCACAACATCCACAGCTTTAGTTTAAGCTTATTTGAAGATGTTTGATGTAGTCCTACATGTCGATAATGTCTTTTTATTCTCTTTTCAGGGCTTTTTAGATGTTCTTCATTTTCTCTGTCAGTAACTTCATTCTTACACCTTATTTTTATTTAGTCTTACTCATTGTAGTTTGTCATCTTTCCATTTCGCAGATGACAAACTGTTGACAGGTTGCACTGCAATAGTTGAGAGAACAGGGAACCACAAGATTCATTCAATAGCAGGGCATGTCGGGCTACCACATTTGCACAGAATATCTCAATCTTTTGTGTTTTCTCCTCAAGCAATTAAATATACAACACACAGACACAAATGCTCCCAACCAGCAAGCTGGGTGAATGAAAGGGGATGTGTTTGAAGAAAGCAGACGGGAACACTTTCATTTAAAAAGTGAAGTTATTGGAGTTGTCCTCACACAGAGAAAATGGTGAGAACTTTTCTTTGCTGAGTTCTAGTTCTGACTAGAAACGAAGAGAGAAAAGGAGCAGAGCGAGTGATGACAGAATGATGGAGCTGCATGAGGACGACTAAATAGTCCAAAGTTTCTCTTGTTACAATGACAGTACTCTGGTCTTTTCCCGCCTTCCTGTTTTCTGGGGGTGTATTGTGTTGTGTGCACGCATTAAACCAGTTTCAGGATGAAAAGATAAAAGACACACTGGACACTTTGATGTCTTTTCTCAAAGACCACATCAGTTAAACACCCAACCAAATCACACTCTTTAACAAAAGCCATTTTCACATCAGAGCAGCATAATGCAAGCTGACTTCAAAACTTCAAACATGGCTGCCCACTTAAATAAGTAGGTGAGTCAGTATCCTGTTTATTTGCTTACACGAAGAGCTATTTTGCAAAATTGGATAAAATATAAAATGCGATTTTCGAAAATAATTATTCATTGGGATAAAATATACGCTGCCTGTATAAAAAATATGTGCAATTATTTTGCAGGCTGTTTTACACAGTTTTCTTAAAGACATGTTTTTGTTTTTATTGTAAAAGAGGATAAAGGCAAATTTAGTTATTATATTGTTGTTATTTCTGACTAGCTCCTCTATGAACTATTTATTGGTTGAACAAACAATCTGTCTTGGCAATAGGAAACCCCAGGAAAAATAAGTGCAGCTAAATTTAAATGAGGCTGAAAAATTTCTTTAAAAGTATAAAAATATTTGTGATATGCTTTGCAAGGGCTACTAGTGCCCTCTTTATTACGTGATTAAACGTCAAACTGATATTGAAACATTGAAAGGTAGTACAATTGAAATATAAAGCAAATACTAAGCCAAACTGTAAGTTTCCCTCGTTTTTCTACTTGGCACGCAGCATTACTAGTCGATCAGAATCCTCTCTGATGTATTTCTGATGCTGTAGTTTGAAGTGTGGGCTTAGTAACTGCTTACAAAATATGTCAGTGGTGTGTAGACAGTTTCCTGTTTGCTGTTATCTCTGTTATTAGGGCGTTATACTTGGTGTGGACTGACTGTGTTAATTGTTACTTTACGCTTGCCTTCAATATAAATATTATCATTCTTATGTGTGTAATTATTCCCATTATCATCTCATCTTTACTCGCTGTACTGCAGCAATACCTCATTTTGATTTGTCAGCAGTGATCTAATGATCACTCATCAATCAATAGATTTCAAAGCAGCAGCAGTGTTGCTGGACACTTGGGAAATGTTACTTGTGAACTCAGCTGGTGTGTTACCATGACAACAATCATTAAAATTAACAGGAAGCACACATTTGAGAGTTTAAGTCACTGCTGAGCTAAAAATCTGTAACGATTTGTTAAATTTTACTGGTCTACGCATTATTTTTTTTTCCCTTTTGGTCATTTCTCTTTATCATGCACTTTGATTGGGGCTATTGGGATGTAGTTTACAAAATCCTGAGACATGTTCACTTCTCTCATGTTTCTATTCTCACACCAGAAAACCAACATGGTGGCCAATTACATTGCTGGACAATGCTCACCATAAATCATCAGCACTGTCAGACACACGGGGCTTCATAGTAGCTTCTTTTTCTAGTTCCGTTTTTCTAGTTATGACAGGATTCGGAGAATTATTAAGCTTTGCTAACATGCTTTTCCACTCTTAATCTGAATGCCTACCTTGGTTTATCTTTTGTTCATTTGCCTTTCAATCAACAGTGTTTCGTTTTAATCAGATTTGTTTTCTTACCTTAGCTGCTCGCTTTAACTTCTTATTAAGGCTGTCGTTCGTCTTTATCTTTGTCTTTGTTAGCATTTTTTACAAGACTTTAATTAAAGTAATTTATTTGACTAATTTTTATTAAACACAGAGGTTTTTTAAGTGGAGGTTAATCTTATCATAGGTGTTTGCACATTAATTATAGCCTTCTGTGAGTGTTTTGTCGTTTTTTGTCTAAAGTTCTCACTGAGTCTCCTGACATAGTCTTTTTTTTTTGTTGTTTTCATTTTTCTGGCTCTTATGCTCAGCTTCTTTTTTGTCTTTCTGCTTGCATGTCGGAGAACGCAGCAGTCAATGGTCGTCAGGGAACATAGGTTTTAATGGGGAAAGCAGGAGAAAGAGGAGAGTGGCAGCACTTGGTCACAGGGAAGCTTTAATGTGAGTTAAAGAAGATTAATTGAGGAGGGATTTGGTTCGGTGCCAGATAACTTTGTAAAGCATCAGTTTTAAGTGCTATAAATCTATATTTAAAGATCTTTATGAGGTGCATTGTGCTTGTGCTACTTACGGTCTTTGTGATGACTGGGTATTAGAGACATGAATGAAAGCTGGTGTCAGAAGGGAGAGCTTGAGATTCTTAATTATGTGCTTGTTTATTTGCTCAAAAATGGATATTTGCTGTTTATGCTTGAAGATTACAGTTGTTAATATTGCCCAAGTCATGTGTTTACTTGAGCAAAATGCAAAAAAAAAGTTCTTATTTATACCGTTGTTTGTTTGAATATAGTAAAGCAGGTCAAGGTCTAGTTTCACCTCAGGTGATTTTGTGTGACTGAACATATTACACAGTGTGGGTTTACTGGATAAGAAGAGGATGGTAGTAAATAAATATCTAATTGTTTTCATGTGCAAAAAAATGTCAAGCACACACCCAGATTTTGTCCCTTTTCGCGGTTAACCTTAAACATGTTACACATCTGTGCTTCCATTTGAAGTGCTGGAGTGTTGTGATTTTCTTGCAGTTTAATTTATTGCTGGTGCATGTCAGTGGCAACGAGCACTGCCAGCCTGCAGCACTGTTGTATGAACACCGATAACAAATGTGAATGCATTGCTGTTGTGTCAGTGGAGCCTCCTTTTGGCAGTGTGTTAATTAAAGTAGCATGTGCCAACCTTGAGAGAGAGTTGATAGCACTCCGAAATGTTTCGTTTATGACTTCTGAAAGCCCGTGGAACTTGCACTGCAGTGGATGCATATTAATCTACACATAACACTTGACAAACATGCAGACCCACATGTGTTGCATCAACTCTGTACCTCGTAATTAGTCTGCCCCGTTTGTTTTATTTCCTCTGTTCATTTATGCACTAATGGATTCTGGTAATGAATGGTTCTTGCTCCACAACACCCCTCCATCGCGCCACTTCCATCTTTCAATCCAAGCGCTTTATTATGTTTACACGGAGGCAGCATCAGTCATAAAAAGCTTCTGCAGTGCATTTATTCCAATCAGCCAGCTCATTACTGCATTTTATTACACTCTAGAAAGTCAGCATTGAAGAAGGCATTTGTAGAATTTCTATGGTTTTGAATGTTTATCAACTAATTCTCGTATTCTTTCTTTGTATTTGAATCCCATTTTAACTCCAGTTTGTTTTTCTATACACCTGTAGGTTAACACTTGCACCTAAGCTCAGGGTAAAACATATTTTAGGATTTTGTGACTGTTAAATCTGCAGTAATCTGCAATATGTTCTAACAGAGATAATCAAACTTAAACCCTATTGACAACTCACAATTACTGTAATTATCTCAGTGTGAAAATGACTGCTTTTCAAGGAATGGGTGTATTTTAATTTTTTTTATCAAGGCTTTTTGAATTACCTCAAGAATGAGCACAGTGCAGTGAGAAAATAAAATTTAACATTAAAAGTCGTATTGGACAGTGAAATTCATGGAAAGAAAAAAAAGGCGGGAGGGAATAATCAGATATTAAAGACAATGTTGGGAGAAATTGATGAATTTGGTTTATATTGGTTATTTTTTTCTGAACTAAATTCAGCTCAACAGATGAGTTTGCTATAAAATAATTTTGTTTTTTAATACAAAAAAATCAACACTTAGCAAGTACATATTTTAAGAAAAATGTTCTTAGTTTTACAGCTAATACATCAAATATTATTCCACAACAGTACATTTTAAATACTTCATATGATGAAGTGTATAATCAAGGTGCACTTGTTTATTGTCATTTGTATCACATTTGGTACATGAGGTGGAATGAAATTGTACTCAAGGTCCCAGTTACACCCAAAAATAGCAAAAATAGAAGTATAAAAGAAACGGTATATAAGGATCTAAGATATATACTAAGATATATGCTAAAAGATACACTAAAAGATCTAATATATGCTAAACACTAATAATGTAAAATATAGTATATTAAACATTATAATGATATTTCATACAAAATAAGTTTTACACACTTACTATTTACAGTTTGGGGTGAAACACTTATATTAAGGCGTTTTTAGCACAATAGCTTTTTCTAAAAGGTGTTTAACATCTGTCAGTCAGTTTTACATCTGTATTAAATCAAGATATGCAATATATGCCTGAACATAAATATTATGTTGAACCAGTTTACTTATGTTATAGTAAATGTTACAACAGGCCAGGACTGCTGTAGTTTGTCTATTGAATCAATTTCTGTTGGTGAAATGACTCTGAATCCCAGATACAACTCAACCTAAAAAACTGATGGATGAGAGATTTTATTGAACACAGTATTAAACAGTCAACCTATCTTTTAAGCCACGAGGATAAAGAGCCAAGATATGTTCTGGGACAGGATATAAATGTGTGACCTTCACTGGGATGTATTCCAGTGTAATAATACCTATCTGAAACATCATGATATTGCCTTTGTCAAAAACAGGATGCTGGTAATTGGGTTATGTTGTCTTTCAAAGGGAATGTGAGCTGCAGCAATGATGGGATGAACAGGCTGCCTGTGTTATGTGTCAAAACGTGATCAGGTGTGTGTCAGCACAAGGCATTAGAGGATGTCCCTGAATCTGATCACATCTGCTCTGCGAGATTTCTTCTTGTCATCCAATACTTTAAATCTGAGCCAGAATCAGCAAGTGAGATCACAGTTCGCAGTCATCGAGTAGCATAAATAGCAGCACGTCTCTATCAGTGTGCACACAGTTGCGAATGTGCATGGATGGTGCATCTATATGTGCCAGATAGGAATCTTTACACTCTGACAGCCAATATAAATGCTTTTATGAGCATCTTTATCAGTCTCGTGGGATTGTCGGCACCCTGGCCCCACATGGGTCAGATTATTTTGTCACTGTGACAGCACTACTTTTACTTGCAACTCCCAAGAGTCAGAGATGTGGACTATATTACTACCCCCTGCTTCTAAAGTTAAGTTTTCATAACGTTAAGGTGTGGAATACAAGACCAAGATGACACGTTAATTTCCAGGAAGTGTAGTTAAAATAGATCCTACTGTTGTACTAATCTTTGGTTCTTAATCCCACTTTAATGAGGAAAATGGTTTCCTTGTATTTCTGACTTATAGGGACTGATGTGAGTCACACATGATTGTATCAGCACAAGCAAACGATCTAGTTGAACCCACTTATTGTCAGGAGAAAGATAAAAATGGTGGTCTTGCAGCAGTTCCTAAAACACTTGAGAGTGCGCTCAGACATTGAGGTCACTTTACTCATTTTATTAGAAAGTCAGCCTACAGTCATCCTCCTCTTTAAGTGGGTTGGCAACCATTTTCAATCCTCAATGTTTTTCTAATTCCTCATGCCTAATGAAATGAGTTGGAAAACTGTTGTTTTTAAAAGAAAAAGAAGCATGTCTGTGGGGAATCCAAGAAAAGGTTTAGTAGTCAGTAGGCCTGTCGCGATAAATCAGTCAATAGCATGATGAATGAAAATTATCTACCTCATTTTCATTTACCGGCTTTATCATTTCTTCCTGTCTCTCTTTCTTCTGAAGACACGGCTCAACTCCGGTGCTCATCACTGACCCCTCCCTTTCTCCTTACTCTTTAAAATCTGTTTTAACCATCCAAAATCGCGTTTTTGGATCGTTAAAAGCAGGTAGTAAAGTAAAGTGTAAAGTGCTATGTGTTGTCGTCATTGTATGTTCCCATACAAATACGAAATTGGCTCTCTGCATTTAACCCATCACACCTAGGATACACCCAGGTGAAGCAGTGGGCAGCTATGTAAGCGCCTGGGGAGCAATTGGGGATTTGGTGTCCTGCTAAGCTGAGAAGCTAAGCTATGAGCTAAGCTAACAGGCCGACCTCTGGAATAAACCTCCGTCTTGTCGAGCTCCAAAATTCACGGTTGAAACTCGTGCCTTTGTGCAAAAAGTTTTTTTTTCTCTGCTAAATGAAGCAGAGAACTTGTTTACTGATTTTTTAAAATTTATTTATTAAAAGCTTTGTGTGAAAAATGCTTCGCTAAAGAGCTCAAATCGAGCATCGCCAGATCACCATGTCGCCCCATGTCACATCAAGGGCCCTCCCTCTCATTTTTCTTGAAGAGACATGATGCTCAGCTATCCATCCTTTTGTTCAAACAGTCTTATACTGCCATCAGGTGATCAAAAAAGGTACTACACTCCAAACAAATCAACATTTCTTCTAAAATTTGACAATTATTGTTAAATTTCAAACAACATTATCGTTTATCGCAATAATTTCTGAGACAATTAATAGCCCAGCAAAATTTGTTATCTTGACAGGCCTAGTGCTACAAGACACTACATTTTTCAGTACATTAATTTATATAGAAAAGTAATGCAAATAAAGCATGTGGTTTTTTTTTTTTGTTATTATTTTACTTTATGTAAACCTATCCTGATGCATGCTCAATAATCCAGGTAGAAAAATCTAAAAAAGTTAAATCTGGTCCTCTGGACATTCAAAAAAACAATTTTTTTTTCTTTGTTTGTTTATTTGAATGTCCCGAGGACCAGATTGAACTTTTTTAGATTTATGTGACCCTGTAAATAAAACTTTTTTTTTTTTTTTTTCTGTTTAAAAATATTAAAATGTTTCTGACTAAAGAAGCTTCTTAGTCTTATGGAACAACTGAAATTTATTAATTAGGATTTTTTTTAATTTTTTTTTTTAACCAAGACATATCTAATTAATCAATGGGGAAAGGGGGCATCAGGGCATGATTGATAAAAAAATAAAAAAAAAGAGCAACGTGTATTAAAAACAAAGGAAATCAAGGTTTGGAGGGATAAAGATTCAAAGAAATGGAGACTTTACCAGAGAAAACAACATACAGGAGGGGAGGTTAACGCAGCTTTGAGAATGGAAATGAAAGAACAGGACAGGAAAGACGAGTCTGTTTATGCTGAAGGACAAATATGTCAGAATAAAAAAGGAACTAGGACTTAACCCATATCCCTTAGTTTCACCTACTAAAGTCCCTCAGGGTTGGTATTGGACTGCAGGTGGACTCTTCCCTCCCACTCTTCCTCTCTCTTCTCCTCCATAGTCCTCACCATGTCGCACCAGTCCTTGTTGCCATAGTAACACCGGGCGGAACTGAGAGGGAGGAAGAGGGAGATGTACAGATAGGGAAAGGAAGAGAAGGGAGTCCGGAGGGATCCACTCTACCATTTCTGTAATCTACAGGGAGGAAGGTGTCACCCCCAGGTCCACCTCTGTGTAAAAATAGATTCAGCAGCTTGTTTTCTTTCAGCAAGAGCATGTTTTGGATTCACATGCCGTCATCTATCTGATCAGTTTGGATTTTGCTTTTTTCCCTTGATTTGCAATGATTGTTTTGGCTTCAGTGTGACGCATCAGAGGAATTTGAAATGCACAGAAATGTTCGGATTTTGTCCATAATATAAAAGTGCCATCATGATAGAGACAAGATAATTGGAACTTTTATAGCTGCAAATGTATATTTTGTTAGTGCATTTGTGTGCGGTGTTAGAAAAATGTTTAAACAATTGTCAAGCTTTGAAAATTTCTTGGGAAGTGTCATTTAACTATAGCCAAAGTTCGAGCAAAACTCCTGAACACCTCCAGAAATGCTGAGGATGTGTTGTTTGAGACCACCTTAAGGAAGTAAATTAAAGTCTGGCTCCTTAAAACAAGACTTACTGAAATGTGTCCTCACAGTAATATAGAATACCTAAAATGCAATGAAACTTTTCATATGATCAAATACCGGCTTCATTTTTACATGGTTTATTTTTTCTAGTTTTTTGTTTGCTTCAGGATTTCTAGCTTCTTCTTTTTTTTGTATTGCATATGCTAAAGTGAACTGTTATTTTTTCCCACAACTGTGTCATAAAAATTAGAGTTTTAACAACGCAAACCAAGATAATAATGCATTTTCAATTCTATTATTTTAGCTCATGAACCTTGCTCCTCATTAGTGAGCCCTCTGGCCAGAAGCAACATTTCACTCGACAAATATGTCGTTACCTTTCATCCCAGGCTTATTGTTCTCTGTGATCAGACTCGAGGTCAATAACGCAGTAATTATAGACCTAAAGTGTGTGTCCATGTTCATGAGATGGACAGCAGTATAGGAGTACACATACACAGAGAATAAGAATTAACCCTGTGAAGTGAGGGGGATAAATCCACGGTAATTAGTGTTCTGTGTAATCAGTTTTTATTTTCCTGCGCCGCTGTTAGGCGCAACAGACAAAACAAAAAGAGGCTTGCGTGCATTTCTCTCTCGCTCGCCCTCTAATTACAAACATATCCAATTAATTACGCACAAGTTCCACTTTCATCTGTGAGCACAGAGTGAGCGAACAAGATGGGAATGGGGAGCATTCAGGCAGGAGCAGTGGCACACACTAATACACGAGGAAAAAAATAATTAGACGCACACGGGCACGCAGGTTATAAATGCACAGACACACCTGAGTCACTGAGCGCGTGTTGGCCATTTGTGATTTGACGGATGACTTTAGCAGTTGTGCAGGGATTTGTGCATGCTTGTATGTCTCCCTGTGTGCACTGCAAACAGGAAAGAGTGAGTGTTTATTTGCCTTTAAAAGAAGGTGTGTACTAAGGGAGTCCCATAGCTTGTGTCCTATTTGTAGTTGGGGATTAATGCACACCTGCTGCTTGAAATCAAACAATTTAGTGTTTTTAGAATAATGTATTTACCCCTCTATACACTTCATTTGGTGTTTTTTGTTGGACATACTATTCACAGAAGAATAAATCCTAAGAAGTAACAAAACGATGTTTAAATTTGTCAATCTCTGTGTTGGCGTTGTGGTTTAAGACTTAATTGTTTCCTAAAACATTATTGCATGACATTTCTATGATGGTGCATGTTGTGTTTAAAGTTTTGGTGTTTGAGTTCAAGATTTGAAGATTTTGATAAACCATTTATTGTTTCCACCATTGTTTTTGTTCCAAAGTTGTTGTTTTTTACTGTTCTCAAATACATTTCCATTCACCTTTTGATATCTCACTTATTTTTTGGGTTTTGAGATGTTTGACCTCAACAGCATTTATCACATTTCATTCAATTTCACATAGTTTTACAATGGTCTGCTTGTTTCTAATTGATTCGGCATAGCCCAAAGTGGGATTTTACAGCAGAAGAGAAATATGAAAATCATTGTACTTTATGTAATTACTTTGTCCTTTTCAGATCTTAATGATTATGTTTTTATTTCTTTATTCTCGCCATTTATTTTCACACCCGTCTTCTACTACAGTTTCATTTTCTCAAGTTAATGCCAGCCTCAGCTTTTTATTGTCCACTTTTTTCACTTCTACCATTCTGTCCTGTTTCACATCCTTCCTCTATAAAGGGTGTTTGCCTTCTTTCTTAATTGGAGAAAGGGAATGCCTCAGGGCTTTGTATTTTTCTATTACACACAATGCGGAGTGTGAGGAGACCAGGGAGGCAGTATATAGACAAATAGAAAGAGTGCTAGGTGCCTTCTGGTCTTTGTGTGTTCCCTTGGGGAGATTGTTCAGGTAAAGCAGTTTGTTCTTATTTAGTGCCTTTGGCTGAGTGTGTTGTAGACTGGCCTGTGTCACTGAGGTCTGAGCACAACACCCATGTTCAAAAGCATGAAAGAAGATTATGAAAAATGAACAAAATATAAGCAAACATCTTGGAGAGTACACAAGACAACACTGGACAGTGCAAAGTAAATAACAATGAACAGGTGAAGGTTGGAGAAGAATTGAAGGTTCATTAAGACTGACTGGAAACACCAGGAGTGTGCATTAAAAATGGAAAAAAAATGAGATTGCATTGTTTCATCCGCTTCTGTTATGATCGTAGAGGTGCTTGTTTGACTGAAATGGAGCTTGTTGTCAACTAAGGTCAATAAGTGTATGCGTGACAAAGTATGAGACCAACAGACAAAGCTCAACTCAAGCTGTTGTGAGCGTAATGGTGGATCCATGCTAAAACCTCCATGTCATAGGACTGAGCTGAGCTCTTCTCCAAAAGCATTTCTGCCCTGAGGACAAGTGTCTTTAGCCATGAAATGGTTCTCAGTTTCACCCTCTTAATGCCAAAACCACCGTGAAGTGGACTTTAGCCTGTATCAATGAATCCTCTTCATGGGCTTTTTTTTTTTTTGGTTAATAACCCATTCAGTACCATGGCTGTGCGCATTCACATCAGTAGCATTCTTCTGCTGGTCTGATTCCTCTTTTTTATGAAACTCTTCATCACTGACACACAGATCATCAGTTCAAGGTTATTTGTGTTTTTCCCTTTTGGTTGATTAGCCATGCATTCCTCCCGAGTGTGCGTATGTGTGAGAATACCAATGTGGAAACCCAAAGAGCCATTGTAATCCTGCTTGAGTTTTGACCACCCTTCTGACCCCCCGTGATGACTGTCAGGTCCTTTGTCCAATTGAGAGGACTGCTAAAGCTGTTCTGTTTTTGTTTTTTATTCTGATGGGGGTTTGTGGATTATTACTTTTTGTCAGTTTAAATCAGATTTGCACTGTTTAGACACAGACACTAACAAAGCTTTGACCTCAAACCTCAGCCTGAGTTCTCTGATATTAGTATTTCCCGCTCACTTCCTGTTAAAAACTGTGGCAGCTCTTGAGCATTTGTACGTATTTTCCTTCAGGGACAGTAATCCTGTCTTTAAAGTGCTTTGTTATCATCTGCCTTGGTTGATGTGTCAGGCACGTTAAAGCCAGCTTGTGTCGACTACAGATGTTTACTGATGATTGCATTTGTATATTTACTCTGGAAGTTGATTGGATAATTAGTATCCAAAGTAAAGTTGAAAATCCAAGCTAAAGATTACCTCCCTTTTTAGTTCTGGAAACTTTAGTCTGTATCTAGGTTTATTCAATAGAAAAACTTTTTCTTACCAAGTCTTGGTAATAATAATCATATTTGGAAGTAATTACAGTTTCTTGAATTCATTGTTAATCCACATGTGCCCTTTCTATTTTATCAGGGTGAATTCTGAAGGGGCTGTGGGGTTAAGCTCATAGAAAGACCTGAATTACTCTTTTATTCTGGGAGAGACACACATGAACGTTTTATTGTACATGCAAGCACATATATCCTTCTGTCTATTTTTTCTCTGTCACCTTTTCTTATTTCCTTCACATCAGAACCATGTCTCACTCTATTTGCTCCTACAATGGCTACACTGTATTGCAACTATTCCTGAACCCCTGCAGACATACTTTGTGCCCAGGACAAGTCTATAACACAGTTGGCTGGGGCAGAAAAATAAAAAATAAAGAACACGTCCCAAACTCATTAAAATGGTAAAGAGCTGGAGCAGGACAGGAAAGCTAATCCCTCCACCAGTTCCCTCCTTGAGCCCTCATCTTTGAGCCTAAAACCCAGAGACGCATATACACGTTTAATATCACAGAACGCTCAGAGGTTTGCTAAAACACACAGCCTGTGGAAGGAGAAATGATAGGGATCAAATGGGACCATTTAAAGGGCTGGAAGTGAAGGAAATAAATTTGGCCTGTGTTTGGGGGATGTGGCATTGAACTTTTTAATTATATATGTTTTAGGAAAACATGTTGTTAAATAAAGGGCAGTTATGGTTGTGACACTTGTTTTGCATGTTATATGGACTTTTCTATTGTGTATTAAACAAAACCACTCAATAAAATTTTACCTATTTTCTAGAATATGAATTAAGTAAGTTTGTATATAACTGAATTGGCAGTAATAAATAAATGCATTCTTCTAATTGATAGAGTGGTCAAAATTATGAACAGTATAAAAATACGTTCAAAACTGGCCTTGCTGCAATAATTCAACTTTTTTTGTCAAAAAATGTTACCCTCTACGTTTAATTCTCAGAATATTTCTGAAGCAAATTGTGCACAACTGGCTCAAAACAGGGAATTGTTGTTTGCTCTAAAAGTTTATTCCTGAACAGTGACCGTAATAATGGCTTTTACTGTTGCTACCTAATGTTAGCTTCCACAAATGCTGTACTGTAGTGTATTTTGCCGTCTAAATTGCATTTATTGATTGTGCTTTAAGGACAACAACGTCAGCAAACGTATCTGAATGATTACACAGTGTTGCATGTACAGGCTTTACTGTGTAAACAGCATTAGTTCAGTCTCTTTACACACATAATATGTTGCTGAATTAGAAACAAGTGAATTCTGTCAGTGTGCTTACTTAGCTGGTCTTGTGCACCAGTTAATAACATCTGGCTTTCACTTTTACAGAAATTGGAGTAGTTTGAGGAGAGAGGAGGGAACGGGTGAGTGGACCCATCCGTCTGTGTCCATAGTTAAAGATCTGAGGCAGTGCATTCCTTCAGACGAGGGTGGACGGGCTTTCATTCAGCACTTTAGCTACTTTATAAGAAAACAATGACAATAAAGTGTTTGAGTTATATTATTTTATTGTGCAGTGAAAAATCCATGCATATATAGTGCTAGATTTCTGCTCAAGCATTTTCTAGAGGCTTTGATAATATAAATCCCTGCCACATATATTTTATTTCTGCCTTTCCAAATCATCAAATCTGATGCAGATGAGATGGAAACAACTTTAGATTTTAGTTATTGTGTGAATGCTTATGAAGCATTCACACTATTGTGATCCATTTGTCTTCCGTACAATATTCAGTGCGATTCTCGTCCGGCAGTTTACAAGTTATTTCAATAAGTCATATATCAAAACGTTCAGCTCCTTTAGGAGAAGGGTGCTATGACTTTTGGTATTGGTGCAACATCAGATTTTTGAAATATTTAGCCTTTTCTGCCATTTTTTTCTCATAGGAAATGAATTGAGCTAATTTTACATCCTTCAGATCTTTAGTGCTGTTTACAACCTTTTACTGCTCCATTCAGATTTTGTTCTAGTTTAGCTTCTTTCAACTTCCTTGTGCATTTTTTCATCTACTTTCAGCTAAATTCATCTGTTTTTCTGCTGTTTTAGACTCCTTTAAGATTGTTTCTGCTAACTACAACATTTTTGTGCTTCTTCTTACTTCTTTTTGCTAATTTCAGCTAATTATACTCGTTTAAACTTATTTATGCAAGTTTCAACTTTTTCCTGCTATTTCATCTACTGTTTAGCTGTTTTTATGTTCAGCAAATTCCACATTTTTGCACTAATTTCAACTTTTTTCAGCCTAATTCAGCAAAAATGTTCCCTCTCCACTCCCTTCTTCTTATTTCAGCTTCTTTCTGCTTTTTGCTGCTTTTGAACTGTTTTTTATTTTATTTTTTTTACTCATTTCAGCTTCTGCAATAAGCATTCACTGCATTTTCACAGGAAATGCAATTACTCTAGTTTTTTTTTCTATTTCTGTATGATATACATATATATATATATATATATATATATATATATATATATATATATATACATATATATT
This sequence comes from Nematolebias whitei, assembly GCF_014905685.2. Classification (NCBI taxonomy): domain Eukaryota; kingdom Metazoa; phylum Chordata; class Actinopteri; order Cyprinodontiformes; family Rivulidae; genus Nematolebias; species Nematolebias whitei. Next base: position 12,523,995 of record NC_056519.1, on the reverse strand, counting down.
TACTTTGCAGCGGAGGTTACATAAATATTTTTTCATATTTACATACTGAGTGGATAATGGTGGCTTTACAATGAGTTTTTGAGAACAATGAGCTTTTTTACTGTGGCTGACAAATTAACTATTTTTTTTAAGGCTTCAGTGATAAACAGTCTTAAGGTTTGTCTTGTGATTTTCTATTAATTAAAATATAAATACATTTGTTTATGGCTGCATGTCAAAATATGTTTGCTTTTACAAAAGCTATAAAAGTCATTGACGAATAATTATTTACTGGCTTTGTGTTTGCCTTAGATTATCTCTAAATCTGTACATCAAGGATGTGGACGGACAATACTGAAGTAAATTCAGAAGGATTACACATTTCAGATGTAATTATCAGAATTTACATAATGCATATGAAAATTAATTAATTAGTCATCATACCTCATTTCTGTAAAGGATTTCATAGGTTTTGCTAAAGATTAAAAACTAAATATTATTCATTTTCTGAAAATATTATTGCTAATTTGTTTTTCTTGCCAAATTATTTATGTTGAGCGTTTTATAGCAGGATTAAAGTAGCATTTTTACTGATCATTTTACGTCTGTATTTAAATACATTTTGAAGGTAAAAATGATGCAATTTTATTATTTTAATGATCATTACAGATAACTCATTTTTCCCTTTTCCTTTGTACTATCCATTTTACTGACAGAGCTTTACTGCACCATACAGTGGTTGTATTTTAGCATTTCCATATTCACAGTCTGCAGTATGCATGGCTTTGCGTCTGCTGGTAGTCAACCAAGGACACAGACATAAGGCAGTGACACTAGATGACAGCGGTGAGATTAAAGGGTATGGGAGTGTTGAGTAGAGCCATAAGACTGGCAGGTCCATAAATATCACATGCAGGGATACCCCTAATAGTTCAGACTATCATCAAACTGCCCCATCATTGAGGATAGGCCTAGCTCTGTGAGATTTGTAGGTGACAATGTGACTGTGTTTTTAAAGGAGGCTGCAGAGTTATGCTAAAAGAAAAGGAGAGGAAAAATTCACCCGCATGCAGCATAATACAAAAGTCAATTTACAGAACTGTCCTTGAGGAATTCGCTTCATGTATATATTATTTTGTAATAATTTCTGTGCAAAACAAAAGTTAATGTAGCCACTGGATCAAAAACAAAAACAAAACAAACGAACAAAAAAAAAAATCAAACCATTCTGTCGTATTTTCAATCACTAGCGTGGACTCGCAAAACATTATATCGACATAATTCAATCTCAATGTCACTCACTACCTGTGCAATAACCTGTCACACAACCTGTATAGTTTTAGTTATGTGCAATATATATCATCTGCATTATAGCTTCTGTTACTACCTTGAAATATGTATTCATTCAAGTTCATCCTGCACTGTTGAAATTCTGTCATGTTGTTGTTTCCTAGTTTCTCACATCAGTCATATCAGCTCTTCTCATCCTGAGCATTTCATTGTACTGTTAACCTTGTGCGAACCTGCATATGACAAATAAACATAACTTGAATTTGAAGTAACATCTCAAAATAATAAGTCATTAGTTTAATCCAACAAATCATTATGCGACTATTCCTGAGGTTTCATTTTGTTGGTGACTTTGCTGGCATTTATTTCAATATAGTTAAAGAGTTATGAAGTTGCTTAAACAGAATGTGCATTGCAGGTGCTAGTTTGTAAACGGTGATTGGTGTAATCTGTTAGGGTAGTGTCATATTTGAGAAGCATTAATCCACCAGTAGTTAGTGTTGAGCTGCTCATTGTCGAAAGTAAAGTTAAAGGCCACTGCACTAAATAGTACTGGGGGTGGGATACAGTCAGAACCAAGGCCTGTTTGTCAACCCAAACTATTGGAGGATTTTCAGGCAGAATAAAGCTCAACTGAACTAATAATTCCAACAGTTTAGTCACATCTGGAAGCTTTTACTTTTTTCCAGCAGGTTTGTCATGTAAAGATAACATGCCAAGTTCAAATGGAGTGCTTTTATTTGCTATGTTGAAATACCACTAACTAAAGTTGTTTAAGAATTCAGTGTTTTAATCACTTTTGTTGTGCCTCTATTGAATTTTCCACTCAAATAGTTAAAAATGGGCACATTTGTAATTTTTGCTTTTATATAAACAACTCACAGACACATACAGTACACACAAATACAGTGGTGTAAATGTTGTCTTGGTGCTTAAACCTTGTCTGTCTTTAGTATAAAGACAGTCATGTAGTTACTGCTAGATACTAACCCACTGACACAGTCCCCTCATTTCCACAGCAACAATATCAACAAGGTACGCACAAACCACAGAAAAGTGAATGCACAAACACGTACACTGCAACAACGCTATAAAGAGCTGCAGGGGCTTCTGTAATTAAACCTGCATCGCTGTTTGTAAGCTGTCATTGCATGTATGCACTCAGAAAGCCACACTCTCACTGGGCTGGGTTTTCTGTTGCATTTGCATCTTGTGCGTTCTTTCTCTCGAGGCTGAGTAGATTTCAAAATGCTTTCTTGAGATCAGTGTTGCCTGTCTGACTCAGTTATACCACAAATGCATCTCCTGGGTTGTTATGCCACTATAGAGCTGTTCAGCATTCAAAGATAAAGCAAAAATAATAATTCATTTGGTGGTTTTGTTGATCTGCTTGGTATGAAAGGGTATGTATTCTCGAATGAAAGATGATTTTACGATCAAGGAAATACAATTTTTAACTCCTCCTCTCCACTATTGTTAAATATTTTGGAAGTTTCTTGTTTTTGCTTAACGTAGGCCTGTCACGATAAACTATAAATCCATTAATCACATGATAAATAAAAATTATCAACCTCATTTTCATTTATTGGCTTTATCGTTTCCTTATGTCTCTCTCTTTCTACTGAAGACACTGGATGACAAAAAGCTCAACTCTGGTGCTCTTCACTGACCCCTCCCTTTCTCTTTTCTCTTTAAAATCCATTTTAACCATCCAAAATCACGTTTTTGGATCATTAAAAGCAGCTAAGCTGAGAAGCTAAGCTACGAGCTAAGCTAACAGGCCGACCTTGGGAATAAAACCTCTGTCTTGTTGAAGCTCCAAAATTCACGGTTGAAACCCGTGCCTTCATGTAAAAAGTTGTTTTTCTCTGCAAAAAGAAGGCGAAAACTTTGTTTCTGATTTATTTTTTAATTAAAAGCTTTGTGCAAAAAATGCTATGCTAAAGAGCTCAAACCACACCGAGCATTCGCCATTTTGAGAACAGCTAAAAGGAAGGAGAGACAGCTCATGTCATGTCAAGTGGCCTCCCTCTCATTTTCTTAGAGACACTGCTCGCTCTCTCACTATCCATCCTTCTGTTCAAACAGAACAGATATACTGCCATCCGGTGGTCAAAAGACTACTACACACAAAATAAATTAACATTTCTTCTTAAATTTGACAATAATTACTAATTTTTGTCAAATTTCAAACAATATTATTGTTTATCGCAATAATTTCTGAGACAGTCGCCCAGCAAAATGTATCATAACAGGCTTAGCTAACAGTTGCTTCTCTATACACAACACACAGACATAATCCTATTTCTACTTGGTGTTCAAGTTACCCAGTTTACCATACACACAACTTTTTGTGTATATGTTGTGTGTGAAATGTTGCCTTTGTGTTTTTCTTCGTTGTGTCCATGTGAGTGTATTGGTGCATCCCCGGTGAGGTGTGCTCTCAGTTCTGAGTGGGCGTTTCACAGACAGCCAAGAGACCAACAGGGAAATTTCCCATCAGCACATTGCAGTGCAGGTTAACCACTAAAGGCTCTGAAATCCATAGCACAGCACAGCCTTCTCTCTGCATCGCTCCGTCCCTCCGCTTCCCCTAACATTCTCTGCAATTTTCTCATTCTGTGTTCCCCTCAACCTCTCATCCATTCTCTCTCTGTCTCCCCAGATGAATCAGAGCAGAGATGAAAAGCTTTCAGGAATGCTGGCAGACAGACAGTGCTTTACAGTAATCTAACCTGGCGAAGATGAAAGCCAGCTGGGATGCTGGGAATAGAGTTAGGATGAGAAAGGTGAGGGAACAGAACGACAGGATGAAGTTTAGGGAAAGAAGGGACAAGAAGGGACAGAAAGGCAGAAGACGAAAGGGCAAAAAGTGAGCGCTGTGGGGGCTGTGAAAAGAGGAAAGGCAGGTCTATCAAACATATATATATATATATATATATATATATATATATATATATATGGAGAGAGAGAGAGAGAGAGAATAAGTAACTTCTTTGGCATAATGAAATAATACAGGGTATGTCTTTAAATCCATTAGGCGTTACCGTCAGCAGCGTTAAGAATGGTACTATCTCCCTGTCCACATTAACAAACCGTATTTGTTAACCTCAAACTGCACGTTTGGTGAAAAAAAGTCCTAAGATTTGTTCCCTGTTCACAACCTTGTAAGATGTAATGTTTCCAAAACTTAAAAAATGTTAGTTTTACATTACTTAAGGTGAATCCCCAAGATTTACAATGATACCAAACATTTCAAGAATGAATTTTCCAGCAGCCAGCAAAGTTATTTTGAAGGAAATTAAAATAACTAAAATTAAAATAATTATTTTTGAAGGTTCAATGTTTTTTTTTATTGTCATTCCCATCACATGCGGTACATTAAGAGAAACAAAATTGTGCACTCAAGGTTCCAGTTACACTCAAAAATAGCAAAAATATAAAGTATAAAAGGAAACAGTATATAAGGATCTAAGACAGGAATACTCATTGCGCGGTTCCCGAGCCACATGCGGCTCGCCATGCTTTAATGGTGGCTCTCGTGACAGGTTACAACAATACGCCAGCACAGCTAATACATTTTTTAAACGTGCTGGCGCATTGCGCAATAATTGTGCATGTCGGCACAGACTTTGATGCGATTTTACAAATAATGTGTTAATCTACTTGTTGAGGAGGAGGCGGGTCCGGCCAGTCAGTAGAGGTAAAAAAAAAAAAAAAAAAGTAAGTCCTGTTAATATCAGATAGATCAGCTGATCATCACTGGCCGCGCGCGTCCGCTGGCCCGCCATGGGTAAAAAGACGTTAAAAAATGTTCTGTTAATCTCAGATTGATCAGCTACCAGCCGCGCACATCTCCGCACCTGCTGTCATCTGCAGTGAAGGAAGTAGGAGCATCTTACAGGGCCGGTTCTAGACATGGTTACATAAGGGGGCAGGCGAAATTGTGAAGGGGGCATCTTCATCCGTACACATTACAGCAGATTCATTGTTGAGCATGGACTTTGGTATTCATTGTTATTGTTGACTTGTGTCAGGGGGGTCCTTCATGATGCAGGCGGCCCTCTTCCTGTATCTAGAGGTGTAGATGTCTGATGATGGAGAGACTGACTCCAACAGACTTCTGTACAGCCTTCACCACTCTCCGCAAAGCTTTTCTTTCTGTAGCTGTGCAGCCTCCACGCCACACGTTGATGCTGGAGCACAGGATGCTTTCCACTGCACACCTGTAGGAGGCGAGGATTGAGCTTCTCTGTCCAGCTCACCTCAGCCGCCTAAGGAAGTAGGGTCTCTGATGAGCTTTCTTGATCAGGCTGGTGGAGTTGTTGCTCCAGCTGAGGTTGCCATTTAGGTGCACACCCAAGTACTTGTAGCTGGAGACCACTTCCACTGCAGATCCTCCTATGTTCGGGGTGCCGTGGGTGTTTTTGTGTTTGCTTCTTATGGAATCCTCAATCATGTCTTCCTTCTTCTGAAGACACAAGACATACCTGTTAGAAAACTTCAATTTAAATATAGACTAGGAGGAATATATGCTATTTTAGTTCCTGGGATGACTAGATGGCGTCTTTTAAGTTGTTTTATTTTTTCATCAGCAATCTGCGATGTAGTTTTACTGAATAAGGAATGGAGTTGTGCAGTTTCATTCTTAAGAGGCTGGTTTTCAGAACTAAAAGTTGATTTGGTTTCCTCTCCTGTCTGTGTATGACTTTAGGGGAGGTAGTGACAGACAAAGTAAAATGAAAGTGAAACACTAAGGTGGGAATTAAGTGAAAGCGGACCATGAAAATTGCCTGTTACTTTTGGCATTGTAATTACTGTAGGTCGCTGTCGTTTGGAGAGGCTGACACATAGTGTAATTGTGGCTGTCATACAGATGTCAAAAGACCAACACAAACCTGTGAAGTTGGAATTTCAGCTCCTCCACAGTGGAACAAACTCAATTGCAACACAGCTCACTGAACACTGAAGTAGCATCAAGTATACTACTGTTGTCACTTGAATTGGTTTTGGCATTTAGAGGGGGAGTTCTTCTTGTGTGTTTGTGTGTATCTGCTCGTTGTTTGAATCATAATGCAGGCGAAGGAGACCTGTCTCTACTGTGACAAATCCTACCATCATGCACCTTGTACTTCCTGTGCAAAATGAGAGAAGTGCACCACACCGAATCGCATTCCAACCTAATTGAAATTTTGAGGTATAAGAGGATTTCTATGCAATGCAAGCTGACAGGTCCCATTCACCAAATATCCTCTTAGGTTCTTCTCTCACGCTGTCTCTCCCTGGGAAAGAATTAACTTTTATCTGTCTCCAAGTTTTAGTGCAGCTTACCACAATTTTTAACATTCTGCAGGTAGTCTGAGTTCCTCTGTCTTTTCCTTGCCCCCCCCCCCCCCCCTCATTTGAGCTTCCTCTGCTTGCACAGTGGCACTAGGATTGCGTATTTTCTCATCTTTTTTTTTTATCATTTCTTTTTGGTATACCACATTTTAAACGAGCAAAATAGCAAGGGAAGAGATAATGTTGTTACATGATAGTAAAATAAAAATGAGAAGAAGACAATTGCAAAAGGTGGCCCTGTGGCTAAGTTGGTAGAGCTGCCAACTTTCAGCGACCAGTTCACCGGATTGAATCCTGACCGGGGACCTTTCTCATGTTCTCTCTGTGTATGCATGTGTTTTCTCCATGTACTCCAGTTTCTTCCCACAGATCATAAACATGCATGTTAGGCTGATTGGTATGAAAGGCGACAGGTGATATGCATCCCTTCAATGCTAGGTCTATGATTTTATCGATGTTCTTTCTCATTCATAGGTTGATACAAAATTTTAGATTTACTCTACTCACCAGTTCTTGCTGTGGTCAGCCTCAATAAAGTCTGATTATGATGCTGAACTTGATCTTTGTTTCACAGTGAGTTAGCTAATTTGTTTATTACGTTTGAGTGTCTGTGTAATTACCTTACAGAGCCACGCCTACAAGTTCAAATGATAAAGGTGTTCGTTTTTCAAGTTAGAATATTTTATGACTCTTGATTTTGTGAGAAGCAGTCATCCTGAAACAACACACTCATTTATTTAGTTAGCAAGTTATTTGACTCCCACTGTGAAGCCTCCGTTATTATGCAGAATACCCTGCTTTTATGCTATCGCATAATGCATGGGCGTGAAATTCTAATGTGCTCCCTTGATAAATTGGAGCTAATTTTAGAAAAAACTCCTGCAGAGTTACTGAAGGGGAGGTGAGATGGGATCTTTTCATTAGTATAAAAAAGGGTATATGTTAAAAAAGAAATTGTTTTCTTTGTGAATATATGACCTTGTCAGCAATCATTTTCCAGACTCACTAATTTGTTGACAGCAGAAAAGATAAAATATATTACAAATCTCAAGCTAATTGTCAAACTACATAGTAACAATGCATAAATAAGTTATTCTAAATACTTTTTTTGTACCTTCAGAAACCTTTTTGTTTTGGGCTGACTCTCAAGCGTTAGCACAGTGTTAGCCTCTGGAGGGTGAGCGAGAAATAAAAGGTGACTCACCAAAACTTTAATCTGAAACACACTTTTGAATAAAATAGATTCTCATAAACCGTATAGGACTGGTTTTCAATACCGTTATGCACTGCAGTTTGAACGCACGGTTTGAAATAGGAAATCATCTTTATTCTAAGGCCTCAGACATGGTTGCATGAACATATCAGACTGCATTAATCTCACTTTCTACAGAGTGAATGGCTCTGAAATGATTTTGTGCTTGGCCATCCAAAAAGCTGTCAACATAGAACAATCAAACATGATTCTCTGTGAAAGTTGAATGCTGATTGATTAAAAGTTTGCATGAGACTGGTCCAAATTTATCACAGAGGATTAAAGCTGAGAAACAAAAATGTACAAAAAATACAGGTGAAAAATTGCTCTACAACATAACTTCACCATTTTTAATAAGGGTAGAGGGAATTTTTAGGCCAAAATATAGCTGTAGAATCAGTAATAACAGCATATCAAAATATCTCAAATCAGTTTATTCGACATAATCTATAGATCTTTTCAAAAAGGAGCAAACTAGACCTCCGTTTACAGAGCACCATCTCAAAGCAGAAGCACATGTATGTTCAAGCTCCAAGACTAAAGTACCATTGGCGTGTCTCCAAATTCAAATTGAATGTGTTAGAAAACAAATGTGCTTTCTCTGGTTTTCAAATATTTTTAGGCTCACAACTCTCTTTGGTTTTAGATGATTTATTGGCTATTTGGAAAGTTTTACAGCACACACTTTGTTGTAGTGATTTGTTTTTATTTTGTGTAGATCTTCATTTCACCTGTTATTATCCTGCTCTCCTAATGTGATTTTAGATGTGCACTTCTCAAGATGGGAGAAAAGTAAATACTAAAATACTGGTTTTTACTTTAAATCATAGGTGTCCAATATGCGGCCCGAGGGCCATTTGCGGCCCTTGGAGCGATTTTGTGCGGCCCACAACTGCAGTTTAAGAATGGTATTATTTTGGCCAGCAGGCTTAAGAGACTTTCTGCAAATTTGATGGTAATGCTTTTTTATGTAATTAGGTTTAACAGCTAAACGGATGAAAAACAATCTTCTCAAAATCAGCAATATTAAACACATTTTTGGTTATAATCTTTTATTTTCATTTCATGGTACAAAACCTTTACTGGTTTCTACCAGAAAGGAGACTTTTGGATAATGATTCATAAAACTTGTCTAAATATTGCAGTTGGTAAAATAATCAAGAGGGAAACTATTAAATGAATATAACGAGGTATAATCTGCATACAAGTTGATCAACTTTATCAAACCTTCTATAAATCTGTTGTAGCGACTGACAGCTGGATGATTTCAGAACTTGGATCAGCCTTTTGGGCCGTCCATGGTCCAAAAGACTGACCGAACCCTTGACTCATATTACGCTCTGAGAACAAACTAAAATGAACTTTCCAAACACAATAAAAAAAACATAGACCCCAAAAAATCAAATCCTTTTTATAAGCTTAGTGTTTATGAGGCTTTTATTGTTTTGGATCTACAACAATTTAAAACTCTTCTTCACCAAAATTAATAAATTTGTCCTTTTTCCAAAATATTGTTCACGTTGAGAGTTAAATTCACAATTTTTATGGTCCACAAGTCCTTTCATCTGGATAATTTTGGCCCACGAACGTGTTTAGACACCCCTGCTTTAAATGATTGATATATAAATGAAAATGGCATGCAGACGTAATGTAACAAATGTTGTGATTTCACAAAAATACTACGCCATGGGTATGTCGTGTTCAGGCATATGCACTCAAGCTTCTCAGTCTCTTCATGACATTTTAACATTTTTATTTTGGGATTATTATTTTTTTTTTACTTTTCCATTATTATAGCAGTTGAAGGATCAACACCTGCCTGAATGGTTTAGTGTAGTGTGTTCCCTCTTTCCCAGTGTCATCTTCACTTCACTTTCCTTTTTCTTTTTCTCACTTTCTGCCTCTCTGCCTCCCCCTCTCCCTGCCAGACAAGCAATGCAATATTTCACATCAGTAGGAAAGCAGGTATAATAGGAGTGTGCCATTCTGTTCAATAAAAGAGTAAAAACAAAGGGTCGAGATGTGAAAGAAATAAGGAAGCAAGGAAACGCACACGCTGACAAATGCTCACAAATCCGTTTTCGCAGACAATAAGGAAGAAACGCAGAAATTTGCACCTACTTATTTTTGAAGAATTGATTTGGAGGTGCTTCCTATTTAATTAGAAATGTTGGCTCGAGCCTCATAAATCACCACAACATAAAACTGAAAGGTAGGCAATGAATGCTTCTCATATATGTGTCAGTGAACACACATAGACCTGCAGAGGCCTGAAAAGTAAGGCCATGGATAATTTATGAATTTATGAGTGTGTGTGGTCTTCAGCTGCAGCCAGTGATCCAAAAATGTAATCTTTGTGTCTGTGCTACCCTGATTCGTGTCTCTAATCACCATACAGGATGCAATTCCTCAAAGGAAAAAGAATGTGTTCTTATTTTTCCAGATTTAAAATTTCCTTTCAAATATTATTTACTTGACTCCGTGAATACACATGACCCAAAACACTTTGTTGTGTTGAAAAATGTAACACAAAAGTGCAGAAACGTAATGATCGTGTTGGAGTATGTGTGCACAGGAAATATTTACTGCTTGAACTTGAGATGTGTATGTGTGTTTACATGCAGGGGTGTGCGTTTTTGGCTGCAGAGTTATTCTGAAGGTAGTGTTTGGTAACTGGATCCAGGGTGAAGTCTGCTCTCAGACATCGTCTGGCTCTCGGCTCCCCATCTATTATTCACACACCTGCACAGACACTTAGATGCAAACACACACTTTCAGCTTTTTCTTTTACTTTTTACTCCATTTTGTTTTCAGCCGTTGTTGTCAATCAAAATAAAGCTCCGTTGTGTTTTTCTTGGTACTATCTTTTTTACTTATATGTGTGTCCTGTGCACTTGGACTTAGTCTTAGTCAATGAACAGCTGAAAATTAGTATTGATCAGTGACATAAAGGACAACAGATCAGCAGTAAAATAAGAAAGTGACCTGTAAAACAAAGAATTTCCAAAGTCATCCCTTCACCTTTGATGAAGTTGGTCAGAGTCTGTCATTAGGTCATTATCAGGTCCAGACATCTTTTTGGAGACATAGCTCTTCTTCACCACCCAAGTTAGATATGCTGCTGATTGACTTTCACGGAAGCAGATCATGGTCCGGTCAAGCAGAAATGGCAGTATCTGCCCTGCACCTTGCAATAAGGATAGTTTGTGTTCTCAGTAGGGGTGGTTGTCAGTGATCTAATGAGTGTTGATCAAAGTCTTTCACCAGACCTTTTATCTGAGTAGCTCATATTCATCTGAGGTTCCTAAAGAGAATCCTATACCTGTTTTGTGTGTAATGTTGATCTGAGGATTTTTTGACTTAGCAGATCTTCCCCTTGTTATTACAACTAGAGAAGTTGGTGATTGATGTTTAGGGAGGCAAGATGTAGATAATTGATTTAAAATAAAAATGGTTTCAAAGTGCCAAATGAGCCATTTAAAATAGTTAACAAAAACTAGAATTATATATCACTTTCAGTGGAATCCAATCTTCTTTCTCGAGGGCCACAATCCTGCATGTTTTAGATGTTTCTTTTCTTAGATCCACCTGATCTGAATGAAGAGGGGGTTAACAGGCTTTTTTGTAGAAATTGAAAAAAATAATTCAACCATTGAATCAGGTTTGTTCAAGCAGATAAATAAAACATGCTGGACAGTTGCTGTCAACGACAAGGATTGGACACCACTGGGCCTTTATATGTAACCCATTTATTTATGACATTACTGAACAAAATGCAAGACATCTTGTCTTTTTGTTTTGGCTTGGGTACAAATGTGAGACATTTATACGCTCACCTCATTAATCTAGATAGCATCAACTTTCCTGCACATTATGTGCATTTTGGCCTAAAATGTTGGCTTGAAGATTTTTCTGTTGAGGAAAGATGACATTTTTTGAGGAACAGTGTTCTGACACGAGGTGGAGAGCAAGCTACACACTTCAGTTGATCATATAGAATTTAAGGAAGCACAACAGTACAATTATTTCAAGTGGAATCAAGTAAGTGTCAATTTTGGGAACTGTCTGTTTTTCTAGCAAATGTGTTAAAAATAGACATATGTAAGGCTCTTATTGATTTTTAACAGGGTCCCAAATTTTCTGATAGTGGCATTCATTCAACCTTTATTCATACAGGTTAATCCCATTGAACCTCAGGGACTCAGAAGAGGATCAGCACTGGATCAGAACTGTTTAGAAAAAGTGCTAGACGTTAATACTACATTCAGTGATTCGGAAAACCATTCACTACAAATGGATTCATGGTGTATGAATATGAGCTGAAAGGCTGTTTTTATTACATTTGAAAGATTTTGAATATTTGGTTTACTGTTACCACATTTTATAGAGTCCATTTGAAATCTCAAAAAGGCTACCGTACTTTTCGGTCTCTAATCATTTACATTCCCTGTGACTTATAGGCCGAAGCAACACATTTATATATATTTTTTTCCAATATTTATAAACCAATTTTTGGCTGAGATATGACTGTTTTCATTTATTCAGACTGAAAAAAAAAAAAAATTGAGCAGTACCACTTTCAGCCACTAGATGGCAGCAGAGTAGTAGTAGTAGTAGCAGTAAGGCATGCCGTTGTATCATGTAATAGGTAAACGGAGCTATAATAACAAATTCAAAAAAGTTCAAGACAAAAACAACTGGACTTTTATTTATTATACGTTATTGTTTTTTTTCTTGAACTTTTTTTTAATTTACCATGTCCTGGATGACTGAGAATCTTCACTAGCTGTTAATGACACAATCAGCTTGCCATAGTCTTCCACCTTCGTTCTGCTCACTGATTGGAACCGTCAATCCAGCTGCACCGCTCTGGCGAAATGCAGCTAATTTGACCATTAAAGTACTTTTATTAAGTAAAAGTTCAACTGAGACACACCTTTGCTATAATTTCAAGCAAACAAATTGCTTTAAGTGCTTTTCATGTTAAATTTTGACGAAACAGACAGCGTTCCTCTTTATTTTTTTCCTCTCTGCGCGTGCTCCCAGAGCACAGAGGCAGCGAGTACCGCTGATTTGATCATTAAATTCCTTTTATTAAGCAGATGTTAGACTGAGACACACCTTTACTATAATTTTGATCAAACAAATAATTGTTTTTAAGTGCTGCTCTTGTTAAATTCTTATAAAAGTCCTCGTGCACTCTCCCGCAGCCGCCCTTTTTTTTGTCCATTTACTCTTTATTTATACAGGTAGTCTCATTGAGTCGTGAGAACTCATTTTCAAGAGAGACCTGTTTAGGAAGCAGATTGTGGGGATTGAGGGCCTTGCTCATGGGCCTAGAGTGGGGCAAATGAGGGTGGAGGCAGGTGTGGGTGTTTCACCTTTTCCACCCACATTTTGATGTTTGATTGTACCGGGAGTTGAACTTATGACTTTCTGATCACAGGCCCATCTTCTTTAACCTCTGCGCCACCACTCCCATTTGATTTGCCAGTCCATCGATTTTTGGCATAACACCGGTTCACATTTCCGGGTTGTCAGCGGTGACACGTAACAAATGCGACGCATCAGCGGTGACGCATAATAGATGTATACGGCGAAGTGACATATTTATGGATTTTATCACTTTTTTTAAACATATTTGCACTGATGCGACTTATAGGGTGGTGCAAAGGGTACAGCAGAAAATACGGTACTTCAGCACCACAGCAGCAACATTCTGGCACATTGATGTGTCTAGTAGAAAATGGCATAAAACAATCTGTAAATAAAATGCATTACCCTTAAAAATTGTTTTCTGCACTTTTGTTGTCCTAAGCCTTTACATATTTTTCTGTTATTTGTGCTTTGCTAACATCAAAGCTTGCTGCCTTTTGTTCTATCATGTCTGGACTCCTGGGTTCTGCAGGTCTCAAAGAGGTGCGCAACACACACGCCTGTCATTCTCACACAAAACAAATAAACTTTCTACTACATCTTCACTGATTCTGATTTGAAAACAGGTTTAAGTATTATTAGAAAGTTTGCCCTCTACAGACCCGCTTATTAAAATAATCTACCAATTAGTTAATAAAAAAAAAGCTGCTCTTATTGACATGTTGTCTTTGAGCTGGATCTGGGCTTGAGGCATGTATTTGTGGTCATGCAGTTTGCTGTTGTGCCTGCAGTAACGCTTCGCAAGCCACATGCACTCCACAGTTCTGACTGTAGTGCCTTGCTCTGTTACTTGAAAAGTTTAATTTGTTAGGCTGATTTGGTGGCCGCTGTACACTTTGGAACATTAAAGCTGTAGTTCCCAAAGCTTTTTAGCTCTCACACAGTTGGTCCTGGTCACAAAATACTATTTGGTTCGTTTCACTATGTAGTGACGTCACCAAGTTGCACCACTAATAAAGACACAGGTGGTTTTATTCCCTGAAACTGTGCTGTTGCCCCTGTGGGGTCAGTAGCTGCAACAGCAGTTGTAGAAACATGCAGCTTTTATCACTGTAAAAATAAGAAAGAAAAAAAACCTAGAAAATAATTGGTTAGAGAAATGTGCAAGTGGGGTTTTCTCAGCTAGGCCCAATATTAGCTGGGGTCTATCAGGAGATCTTTGCCTGTTGCCTCTAATGCTGTCCTGTGGTTCTAATGAGATGGTAAAAGAGAAAATAATGGAGAATTGTTTGTGACTGGGGAAAATGACAAAACCGAAAAATCAATGGACTGTAATATAAAGCAGGACCATGAAAATAGAGAAAAATATGAGGGGAAAATAACAGGAGATGAAGCAGTGTGTAAGAATTTCACAAAATATACAATGTATACTGTATATCAACCACCTGTAGAGGAATAAAAGTCAGCAAACTGGTTTATTTATGTTTGAACTCTGCTTAAGAGTTACTTTAGGTCTAAATAAACTACACAATCAATATTCTGGAGGATGAAAGGGAATGGATCATACAAAATACTGTTACCAGTTACAACAGAAGGGTGTTTGTCACTAATAAGAAAAGGGGGAGAGTGAGTTCTCATAACTTTATAATTAAAGGTTAATAGGAGTGACTGGCTTGGCAGTTAAAGGTCAATAGGTCACAAGTGTTCTCCATACTGAGCTGGCCATGTGGCTGTAAGTATTTTAGACAACATTTTGACTTGGATGAAGACAGAAAGGATTTAAGTACGAGTAGGGAAGAAATGAGCAAAAGTACAATTTGAGAGAAACAAAAGTTGAGCTATAAGCCCCCTGCTTGGTCACACTGCTCTAGGGCAGCTCAGCAGAGGAGGCAATGATAGCAGGGGGACCTGTCACTCACCCTTCAAAGCTAAAGGGGAGATTGAAGACAGAGGAGAGCGCTGAGGGAGAAACGAGCTAGGAAACCTCCAGACACTTGTCCCCTTTCACAATCAACACCACCATCTTTCACAATAACATTCTTCTTTTTTCTCTCCTTGCTTCTTTTCCCTTTATCTCTCAGCAGGGAGGTAAGATTTTGATTAGTAGACCGCCTGGACCTGCAGGCTAAATTGTACCTCACCTTTAATGCCACAGCGGTCAGTCACAGAGCCAGGGGTCTATCTGCAGCACCGTGTGTAGCTCGGTCAGATCAAATGTGAAGTGGCAGATTTTTTCCACCTTTAAATGCTGGATAAAGACAAATGTAAATGCCAAACAATCCTTTTTTATTATATTTTTGTGTTGTTGTTGCTATTTTGTAAGTTTTGCCTATAATTCGAAATGCAGTTGTATGGTCTGATGAAAATCCAGCTAATCTGCACGATAACATTTGAACAAATGTAATGCATTGTGGGAATTATACAACTTTATCGTCACACTCCGTTTCATAAACATTTTTTTTTTTTTAAACACACACATACAACCAAGTGTCCCTAATTAAACCAAACTTAACAGGGTGGAATTTGTGGACGTTATATTTTTCCAAAGCCCAAACATTGACGATGCAAATCTCTCCATTTCCCCACTAACAATGACATTTCCTTGATTTGCACCAACAAAGCACGTTCCCTCCTCATGCACGCATCAGGAGAAAGACATTAATTAAAATCCTGCTGTGTAGCAGATATGCCTAATTGCAAACATAAAACAAAGAATAGTGAATTAAAGCATAGAATGAGTTCAGTTCCACTCTGTGATTTTTTTTTTTTTTTTTTGCTCCCCCCTCCTATATAGTGAGGGGTTGAGTCAAGGGAGAGCAGGAAGGAAAGAAGTGCAATTTTAAAAGTGTCTTTAACGAGCTGAATGAATATTTTACTTCCATAAGTAAAGCATTAAAGCACTGACTCAGTGTTGTGCCTTTTGGAAAGCTACATGATGACTCCATTAAAGTTAGTCATTAGACAGGAAATGATATGCTGAAAAATGAGAGACATGGCATACAATGAGACATTCATATATCATGGTCTGTGCCCATTTTAGAAATTGTGCAGATTTAGTCCACTCTTTCAGTTTAATCCTATTATTTCATAAAAACAAATCCTTGATTGTCCTGCTGACAATGAAATTATATGATGGAATATTTAAACAGTGCTACACAGCATTATGCGCCACATCCTCATTAATACCCTGAGATTAATGTCAAATAATCTACACGCCTACACTCTTCTTGAATCACACTGTTTTGCTTTAACAGATATATTAAGGCACTTTTAGTGGAAGTAAAGGTTCTGGCATTGATTGAAGCTGGGAGTTAAAGCCCGTCGTCCTCTTAGACCCCTTCTCCTCTCTGTCTGCCATACGTTTCACTGAGCTGGACAGATTTGGGCAGTCAGACAGCTGCCATTGTACTGCTGTCTGTATGAATACAATGCATGGGGAGACATATTGCCATTACTTAGTGACGATGCCTCTTTTTATGCCTGTCTTTTTTTACAGTGCATGTTCCTTTCTGTTGTCTGTAAATCTGGCTTCTTCTCTTTCTAAAGTTTGATGCATGTCCTGTTTTGCCTGGTTGAATTAACACACTGCTGTGACTTTTCAAAGAGGGTGGAAACCTGACCATCTGTGTCAGGTTGACTGTGACTTTTAACATGTGTTTATAGTGCTCCTGATGAGAAGTACGCAATATCTTTAAGTTCATAGTTGAAGCCTCAACAACAAAGCAAAACTTCCAGATTCATGTTTTGCTTTTAATTTGTCATGTTTTTGTTCATATACTGTAAAAAACAAACAAAAAAGAAAGTTACTGGTTTGTTGAAGTTGTGTATCTTTTCATCCTAAATTGTGGCACTATTAGCATGTAGTTAAAAACATCAAAATGTTGATATTTGCGTTCAGGCTTTGAATCGGTGTTTTGCACAGCTATATGTATGGCATGCTAAAAGGAACTTGAAATGTATTACAGCACCATTTTCAGATTTATATTAGCTGATTGATGATGGAAATTTATTTTCTCAATAGGAATGCGCGATATATACGGTACACGGTAGAAACAATCAACATTTAGCCTACGATAGAGATCTGTCTTCTACCAGCTAACCGCAGTAATGCTGTGTCTGATGTAAAATCACAGTTGTCAGATTTGACCGTTACGTTTTTTGAGTTGAAAACTGTGCGTAAATGGTGTTGAAGTCTGTTTTCTTTGAGAGCTAAGTAGCGAAGCTACAAGCTAACTACGGCCGGCTTGCCGTACTGTTGCTGTATTCGGACGCATGTGCAAAACGCTGTGTTCTGTCAAAAGGTAAAGTAAGCGTTGGTCAGCTTTAGAATGTGCATTTGTGCTAAAAAACAAACAAAACAAAAAAAACTGGTTAAACCTACTCTCTGATCTGTGAAAAGAACGCTGTGTTGTGTGATTTTACTGCGAGACCCCCTCTGGTCAAAGCCACAGAGGAAACTGGTCGCCATTTTGTGTCAGCTCTCCTTAAAGCGGAAGGAGAAGTCCACTAGAGGGTTGGAGGGTTAAGTGTTTTCATTGTGCACTTATGTAAAGTGCTCTTCTGTTGCTGTTCATTTCTTAAGTGAGAAGACTGGAAACTGTTGAGTTAACAATGTAGTGAACCTGACAACAACATATTCTTTAGTTTAAAACGTATGGCTAAAACGACATTTTATATATTTTGCACTGTTTTACACTCCAAGAATAGAAGCCTAATACTTGATTTGTTTTTTATTTAAAAATTCTCTGGCCCTAGTAGTGGAATTTTCTTGATTGAGATTATTTTGTGGTATAGCAGTTTTCAAAATAAATGCTGGCAAAAGGACACCTTTTGCTTTTTAATTTTTTTCATTCATGTTGCAAGTTTTAAACCAAAAACACATCATGATATATATCGTTACCACCACCCATCACAATAGATATCGTGATATGAATTTCATGTCATATCGCACATCCCTACTTCTCACCTGGATACCTGATAGGAAGACGTTTCTGATCCTTCAGAAATCTTGGCACACATCAGATTTTTGCCCCTGTGGTTGTTTCAGAGGATTACTGGAATTTATCGCTCAAATATTGTGGAAATCTAGGTTTCCCAGCATTCTCCATGACTTTGGATGACATTCTGCTCCAGCCCACTCACCTCACTGTGGTTTCATGGTGCATGTCAAACCATAGTGATACTTTAGTCAGCAGCTTATTCTGGCTTCCACTGCTCACATTTTGGTCATGGTGTGTGTTCCAGACCTTGTGTGTTAGTGTGTGTGCCATGCTTAACAGACTGCAGCTCTGTGTGACGAGCCTTCTTTTTGATGGTTGATAATACAACCAATGGCAGGCAAGGATTGAGTTCGTAAGTGCACTTCAGTCTTTGCTCAGGATCACAAAGTTTCTTTATGTTGATGACTAAGTTTAACACTTTATGCAATGGCAAAGATATTTAGGCTATCAAAAGATGACTCGTGCACAATCATATCAACTAAAAATTCAAGTATTTATATATCTATATTCTAAGTGTGTTGTTGTTGGGGCTGTGGTAGCGCTGATCAGTGATCCTTAAGCTGCTGGTTTGAGTCCAGGTTGCATCAGATCATGTGTCAAATAATTGCCAACTCTTTCACAGGAATTTGCTGGCTGTAGTGGCCCCTGCAATAGGGAGCAGCTGAAAGACAAACCATGCAATTGTAAAAGTTTTCTTTTCCTTTTTTATTTTTTATATGTAGTCTGCTCTTAAAGCCACAAATAATTTCTGCAGTAACTCTGCAGGAGTACATTTAGGTCTCCTGAAAATTGACTAGTCTCATCCCTAAAATGTGAACGATCCTTTTTTTACCAGTTGATTTAAAGAAGCCTTTACATAATGGTTCTCCAGTTCACTCAGATTATCCAAAATCAATACGAGTTCACAGATGTGTAACTATGCGTACTGAATTTCAAAGGGCTATTTTCCACAGAAAATGGTTCCAGTGGGGCAACAACATTATTGACAGGGTATAAGTAAGGTGCTGAATGATTCAAAATGTTGCAAAACAAACGCTCCATTTTGTCAAATATTAAACATATTGTATTTATTTCGGCGTGCTGTTTGATACTTTTCTACATCCACTTTATTAAACAATACAACACAGCTGAAGCATTGCTTTTGGTTTTAATGTTTTTGCAAAATCAAAACAAACAGACGACATTTTTACCTGCTGCAAAATGGATTACAAGCTGAGTCAAAGGAAGAGTTATACATCCCATGTTCCTTTTGTAGTAAACATAGCCAACAGGAATGGAGTGAGTGAGGATAATCCTATGGTTTTCACACCGGAATGGCTTTCCTGTCTGTATCACACTTTCTGCTAGCTGTTAGTCCCTTAGAGAGAGGGAGGTAGTCTTGCTGAGAACATTATTTTCATTGACAGACTCAAAGCAGGATACCCCATGCTCATGAGATTGCAACTGTTTATCTGTGCGCTTTAAAGGAGACTTTTTGTTTTAACAATTTCATAATAAGACTAAGTACATTCTGTAACACTGATTGATCGTGTAAGGTTGAAACAGTTTAAAAAACATAAAATAGTTTGATCTATAAATATAAAAGCCATGCAAGGTATAAAAAAATATTTTAAATTCTGCATTTTTACAGCAGAAGTACTGTTGTTGTTTTTTTTTTTTAAACTCCATATTTATTGAAAATACCTGCAGTTACCCATCTTTGACACTAGGGGGACACAGTTCATGGCCAATTTAGGCATTTGTGGGAAAACATCACTTGTTCTGCACTGCAATAGTGTGAATCTTGTGCATTGATTCACATACATAAATATTTTCACATTACACTCTTAACACCCAGCTGTGAGAGCTTTGAAAATGAAAAGTGACATACGTGCCGCTCCTCATTATCATACGAGTATCTTCTGTGAAACTGAGCATGTGAGTGTTTGCTTGTGGGACAGGAAGAAATAGAGATGTGCCAATGTTTCTGTGCAACCAACTGCATGTGTAAACACAGCTATTAGGATGTGAGCATTAATAAGCAGGCGCAGTACATTCCTCACCTATTTTGCAAAGAGGTAAAATGAATTCTGTCTGGCACTGGAGGTCTATTGGGTAGTGTTAATGTGATAGCGGAGATTAGCATTGTAATCCATTTAGCATAGAGCAACTAATCCACTTTATGTATGTTAAAAAGGAATCAGATAATATTGGCTAGCACCAGTGTAACTGCCTTAATGATTTCAGGCTGATGAGAAATAATTTGAAGACATACTGTATTAATAAATGCTGCTTCTGATAATGATTAGTGTCACAACAAAACAATTGATTTTAATTTTGCTTTACGTCAAGCAAATAAGAATCTAGACGTCAGCCATTTTTTCCAAGTTCCAAGCTTTTTTGTTGTATTTTTGCAATAATCCAAATCCTGCAAATTTACAATATTTTATATTAGTGTATTTTAAATGTTGTCTGAATTATTTTTTTACAGCAGTTTAACTAAACTGATTTTCAGGAACTTGTAGGTTAATCCAGTGTGAGTTGAAAATAAAAGTACTTTGCAAATTGAACTTAAATATGTTACATTAGCCAGTGGTTTTGCAAATAAGGCCACCAGTCGGATTAAAATTCAGTCGTACTCCCTTGTGTGTTTACCTCCTGTCCCAGTGTGACTTAACTAGCTTGCATTGCATGCTTGTGGACATGCTCTGCTCTCCCTGGTGGCTCATTTGTTTTGTTGGGGGTCAGATCCATGGATGATATACAGGAGCTTCCCCTTGAAGCCTCCTCTCCCCGGTGACTTTGGATCTGTCCCAACACAATAAACTGTACACTTAGACACAGATATAGACTACCAGCCCTTAAACTCTATTCAACAGTTGACTCTACACTTTGCCAATGCAGAAGAGGTAAAATGATCCTTCTTTTCATTAATTCACATAAATTGGCATGGGTCCTGTGAGCATATGCACCTAAAATGAACTCACCTGATAGGCCAGCTTAGATAACCCCACCTGCTGAATCTGGCCCTGGCTCGCGCAGAACTTTCTTTCTTCTTGGCCTCCTCTTATTTCTATCTCCTATCTGCCTTCTGTTCTGTTCTTTGCAGCTGAACCTGATGCATACAATGACTCCCAGTGGAAGTGTGTCAGGCTTTGATAAAAGAGAACTCAAGGTTCTTTGAGATCAAGGTCACTACATCCTCCAAGCAGGAGGCAGAGCTGGAGTGGAAGAATGGCTGAGAAACAAACAACAATGAAGACGAGGGTGAAATTGGGGTGAAAGACGGTGCCTGTTTAAAAAAAAACGTCATGTTGTGAAACTGGATATCTGAGGGAATAGCAGGGAAGGACAATATCTAAACTTCACCCTGTTTACTTTTGTTTCTTTCTTTGCTGTACAGTAGTTTATTGTTCAAGCAAAGACAAAAGTGCAGGTAGACAATAAAAAGCCAGCAGATGTTTTGACTTTATTGTTGGAAAATTAAGTGACGCTGACATGAACATAAATAACTTGCATGCTTTGAAAAATGCAAAAGCATTATCGATGCATAGTGCACACAAAACATATAGATGCATTTATTTGGAACATTTTGTGTATTCTTGTGAAACCCACAACTCTAGACATCAGACAAAGTCTGATGTCGACCTGAAAAGGACCTGTGATTTACCAGCAGGGGGTTTCTTTTAGCGCAACGCTGGGGAGTGGGGGTGGGGGGGGTGGGTATGTTGTCATAAGCTTATTATAATTAAACAAGAAGTGACTCATCTGTCTGCTCTACCATCTGCTTCTGTCCAATTATCTCCTCTTTGCACAGTTACCTGTGAACATTTAAGTGCTGAGGAGCACAAAGAACTACCAAGAGTCATCATAACTTTAATAAGACTAGCTTTACACCTGTCCACAAGTCCACAAAGACCTGCGTGTGAACCTGTATTCTATTGGGTACTGAAAGTTGTGAGAGTTGGTATGTGTCAGAACTGTGTTTCTGGGAAATTAAAGCCAGACGAACCAGATTTAGTAGAGAACACACTCTCCTTGTGTGCGTGTGTACAGTCCATGCAAGCAGATGTTCTGGCACAACTCGGACCCCTTCCATCACATCACCGAGTGAGCTTAGTGCCAATTTCATGCACTTTCTGCTGAGTAAATTTACCTGAGGATACACAGGCTGCATTGTTTGCCCAGATGCTTTATTACTATAATTACTTTTAAAAAGCTTAAACTATGATAAAGGTGCAGCACTAAAAACCACAATAAACTATGATAAAGGTGCAGCACTAAAAACCACAATATTTAGGATAATCTTTAAGCAGTTTGTTGTTGGACACGCAGTGCAGTACATTTTAAAAAGTATTCCCTAGTGTAGATTTTTATGTTTTGTCTTAGACAGCATCATTTTTGTTTTCTGAAAGAGAAAAACATATTGTTAGTCTTTCTCACTTTCACTTTGCCATAATTCTTTGCAGTAAACTCTGCATTATACTTATGAAACATCAAAATCACTCCCTGGGAAGTCTGTCAAGACCATATAGAGACAAACAAAAAAGATTTCCTTCACACTCTCACTTACACCTAGGGGGCAATATATAGTTACCAATTAATGTAACATGAAGGAATGAATAAATTAAACTAATTTTTTAAGCTTTACTGGGCACCATATTACGACGGAGCTTTAGGGCCACGCTAAGAAAAAATTAAAAGCCATAAAATTTCAAGAATGAAATCGTACAAGACTACTTTTTTTTTTTTTACAGCTCTCCTTTATTTATTTGTTTTTTCCACCAGTCGGATCTACGACACGACCTGTCAATCACTCCAGTAGGCGTGTCAGCAAATGACCAATCTGAAGCTAAATGCTCCTTACCTGCAGAGCTGCGCTGCAGCCCATCAGAGCGTACCACCTTACTGTAAGCAGGTTCAACGTCATGACATTGATAATAATCTGATGCTGATGTACTAACAGATTAACTATCTCCTTATTTGTAAAACCAATACCCAAGTATAATTTAACAAGATGCTCAACATTGTTAAATGGATTGTAGCGCAGAGGTGTTGGCGTTGCAGAGACACAGAAATAATTGAGTCGCTAGGTCTCTTCAGCGTCTTTCTGGCATATTTATTGAAGACCTCTAACAGCGATGCACGCACACAGTTTTGCTCACTGAGCACCGTTTTCAAACAGAAACAAAAACAAAAGTCATGACGTAATGACATCACGTATAAGCATCCCAGAAGCAGCGTACAAAAACACAACAGTAGGTGGCAGTATTGGAACACGTTTTGAGTAAGAGCGCCAATAACCATAAAGTTTAACAAACATTCTTCATTTTACCACAGTTAAAATGTGGTAAACCCTGTTTTTATCATATTGGAGTTCGGATAACATTTCGGCTCATTTAGCTTCGAATTGGTCATTTGCTGACACGTCTACTGGATTGATCGACAAGTCGCGTCATGGATCTAACGCGTGTAAAAAAAAAAATGACAGCTGTACAAAAAAAGTCTTGTATGACTTTATTTTTGTAATATTAAGACTTTATTTGACTTTATTCTCGTAATACTATGACTTAATTCTCGTATTGGTATGGCTTTTAATCTTTTTTCTTAGCGTGACCCTAAAGCTCCATCGTACCAAATGACCTTTGAGTTATTAGCTTTAATGAAATAGTAATTGTTGTTTTCAAAAACTCTTGTATTTTTCAACAACTTCCCCCATGAATGTATTAGATTGATTGTAATTGTCAAGGCTAACAAAGCCTTTATAGACTGTTTTGTAAGATTTTTATTTATCTGATAACGGTGCTGGCAAACAAGTGATATAAATCGATTTTAACGTGCTTCTTTTCTTTTACAGATCCGGGTTGACGCCTCCTCTCGTGCTCTGCAGTATGAAACTGTACAAGCTGTGGAGAGTGGGCCCATCCTGAGAGACATGGCCTTCTCCTCGGACCACCACTACCTCTACGTCATGTCTGAGACTCAGGTCAGCAACACAAGCTCACAAACCTTGAGTTGTCTTCTAACGACCATATTATCACCATAAAACCAACTTTTTCCTATGTCACAAAGAAAAGTAACCTTTGATAAAGGATTTCCTTTCTCTCAGCTGGAGCAAAGATTAAAAAGATAAAGATTAGAGACACCGCTGGATGCTGCTACTGTCTTGTTTTTTTATTATTATACAGAAGCAGACTATGAATGTAGAGCCATAGTGAATAGATTTGTTGAATTATAGCGAGAGAAGAGTGGTTTTGTTCTCTGTGTGCGTGCACTGGTGAGTTTATGTTTATGTACACAATCAGATTGGCACTGTCTCCAGCACCTCTGACAACATGGAATGTGGAGTAAAATAGCAGCACTCTGTGTAATGGACAGAGTCTGAACACCTCCATCTAGACGAGACAGCATCTCTGAAAGTCACACGCATGCACACTCCTGTAAATTACTGTGATGCATTCACTTTCTCCTTTACATTCTGCACAATGACACACAAATACAGGAGCACAGTGTAATATGGACATGTTCAGAAGCTTGTTATTTATGAGGGCAACCGACAGAACAGATGCTGAACCTCTTCATTTTTAGACTCTGACGGATGAAGTGATTATTTCAAGTTGTGATCAGTGGATACTGGTTATTGGAGGTTATTTAAGCAGTTGCATTGTATTTATTTTTCTATTGTTGAATAGTTTAAGTAAATTTGTGTTTATGATTTCTAGTCTTGAACGATGTCCTGATCAGAGGCAGTTAATGGAACGAGTTAAACTATTAATACACCACTATTAAAAAAATCCCTGTCTCTCAATTAAAAGTGCCAGTTCCATAATGTTAAACTTTTTTGCAGTTTAAAATTCAGTGAGATAAGTAATAATTGTTTAATGAAATATTCGTTAAAGTCCTGGTTGTTATTGCTAAGTGTCTGATCCAAGTTTGGTTTATTCAGCTTTTTACTGTTGGACTAAAGAAAAATGTTGTTTCTCCATAAAATGGGTGACAAGTCAGGATCATCTGTTATTTGCCTGTGAAAAAGAAAGTTATTACTATAGTTTTTGTTTTTCTTTTGGCTTATCCCTTCGTCTAGTGCACATTTACTGTATATCAAACAGTTTTGTTTAGATGGTCTTTTGTCCATCCATCCATCCATTTATATATATATATATA
>NC_056519.1:12451807-12498515 GCF_014905685.2 Nematolebias whitei | reverse complement strand
ATATATATATATATATATATATATATATATACATATATATACACTAACTGGAGACAATTTTATTTTTAAAAGCAAATAAACAAAACAAAGGCAACTTTAAATTGAAGGATTAGCATTCCTTGATGACGTATACCAGTAGGTTGCTGCTACAGAGATTAAAATAATTTATTCTGTTAAATGGTTGAGGTAGTGCTGTTTTGGTCCAACTTTGAAAATAAAGTTTTTCATGCTCCACACTTTCAGACTATGTGTTGTGAAAGAACTTTAGCTAGTAGTACCACATCAAATTGTAGCTCCAAATCTGTAAAACTGAACAAATATTGCTGTTTTGTTGTTTTCTTTATCTGAATTGAATTTATTTTTGCACTGCAAATTGAGTTGACTTTTTAAATTAGTGCTTTATCATTAAACTGAATTATAATAAATTATAACGTGTACACTACCGTTTTGGCACTATAAAAATGCCACTGTTTACTAATGTGGTGTTCAATTTATTTGTACAGAATTCAGCACTTTTAAATGCTCAAATTATAAGAGATTACTTAAAATATCTTAGTTCAAGCAGCTTTTTTATTATTTTTTTTTCATTTTACTCATATAAAAGATGTTACAGAAGAACAAATGGAATATTTAGGCTAAATCCCCATCGCTTCCTATTCAGTTAGATCATTTTATGTGTCTCATATTGCCTAAAATCAAGTTTAAAATGGAGTGTTCTTAATTTGCATTGCATTATGATGCATATATTGAAAGAAATGTGCGCATGTATGAAACCTCTGTGGTAATTAGTCTATTAGTCTATTTACAAGTCTGACCCCTAATAAATGTTAGGAGGAAACATTTGTGAATTCCTAAACACACAAACATAGAAAGTAATTAATGAACAAAACACCCTTAAAGTACACTCAGTCAGTGCACACGCTTTACAGAAAACGATGAATACAAAGCAGCATTTTTTTTCTCACAGATTTATATGTTTGAGCAAAACAGCATAGCTTTGCATTTTAATAGACAGTTGACCATGTTTTGCTAGTAGATTTTAGCTGTTTAGACTGAATTTTAATGCAATATGTCAGGGTAAATGAGAGTATTCAGTTATTTATGATTCCTCTTGGTGATTCAGACAGTTTTATTATGCCACAGTGTTATATTTCATCATTTGTTCAGGCTTTTCAATGAAACTGAACTCTTTCTTAGCGTCTTTAATCACTGGCAGAGGTGATAGCAAATAAATTTGCTGGAACTGTAGACATGCAGCTGCAATATTCTTGTTGAGGAGATATTTAAAAAGAGACGGCGTCTTTTCAAACTTACGGGTAGATTTGTCCCTGTCCTGCTGTTGCCTCAAGGCATAAAATGTTTTATTAACAACCTCTTAATTGTTCTTGAAATGCAAAAGAAAGACATGAATATATCAACACCATTTGAAAATTGGTAAAAAAAAAAATTTAAACTTTCAAAGAATGACTGAAATAATTTTAAAGAACTCGTATATTATATTTCCCTTTGCTGTCTGTCTTTATCAGGGTTGTTGTCCTGATGCTGATTTAAATGAACACCAGATCACTGTTCAGGGTTAACTTCTATCTTGAATTGCCTTTGTATGCTTTTTGTCAACCTCACAGTGTTTGCCAATTTTAACAAATGTGCGGTTTGTCATCTTAGTAAGCACAAATATTAAGTGGAGAGCTGCCTGCCCAATCGTTGTTTAGAATAACATCCAACACACATGCACATCCCCAGTTCCCATCAGTGGTCTGTGCTGTTAAAGCAGCCCGAGTTGGTTGGTTGCTAAAGACCCCCCGCTGTTTCTGAAGCCTGGGACCCAGACATTCGCAACGAGAGTTTGCTACTTGGAACGAGGGAGAAATACAGACAGAGGTCAGAAAGAGAATAGCGAGGGAGCCCAGACCACGAGGCTGGGAAGAGTTGATCAATACAGCTCGTCACATGCTGTTTTAGCCTTGAAATGGTTCCCTTCAGCCTGGTGGTGATTGATTTTTGGCTGATGTGTCCACAGCTAATATAAAAGGTAGCGTGTCATTTTGTGGCCAAAAAAATAATGAATATTTTTGCTACTTTGTACTTTTTTATTTTATTTTGCTTGTCATATTGTGTACATAAGCTCAGTGTTTAAAGTTGGTAAAGCTGAACTGAGTGACACTGCATTTAACCAATGGAGATTAGATAGAAACCAGTTAAACGTCACCAGTTACCTGCAGATATTGGTGAATACAAACATCAACAAAGTTCAGCGATCTCTAGCAATTTCTTCTGCTCAATAGTTCTAACAGAATTAAATTGTTCTCCTCAATGCACTCTTTTTCACTAAAAAGTGAACCATCTACAGTAAATCAAAGCATTTATTATTATATTTCTTTTCAGTAAAATAAATCCCACTACTCAGACTTAATGAATATGCTGCTAATAATACAAATAACATTTAAAATGTCTTGTTTTTAGGATTCAGATGACACAGTTTGTGGTTTTGTTTCAAACAAGCTGTCACGTTCACTGCTTGTGTGTTTCTGATTAGACACTCGGTAAATAAACTAAACACAAACATATTTGTACATTATTGCTAGTGAAAAATACATTTCCATCACATTCTGTTCATCTTTTATTATCTCTTGATATTTTCTTTCCTCCATCCTGTAACATTTATCTTTGCCATGTTTATTTTTCTCTCCATGCTTTTGAGTTTTGTTCCTGTAACCTCACTCAATTCCAAGAGGATTTGTGAAGCAAATGAAGATTCAGCCTTTTTTTAGTGTTTTTCTTTCTTCATTGTTCTGTTTCTAACTACGGTGGCCCTGAGGTGAACAACATTTGAAAAAAATGGAGTTTGATTTCAAAAAACAAAATTACATTGGAAAAAACAAAACAGAAACGCAACAGCATTGGAAAAAAACGGAATTACATTAAGCCAAAGCGAAAGTAACCAAAGCGGAAGTGGTGAAAAAAATGGCATTACATTAGGGAGAAAAAAAAAACGGACTTACATTAAGTCAAAGTGGAAGTGGCCAAAGCGGAAGTAGCCAAAGTGGAAGTGGTGAAAACCAAAATTACATTAAGCCAAACCGGGGGTGACAGATATTTTAGAGTAACGGGGTGGACAGTTGACTCTGGGACTCGATTTATTTTGAATAATTTAAGCATAACATTTTTTTTTGACATCATAAAAAGTCATTGGATAAGAACTATTATAAATAGTACTATTAAAAATTACTTTTTAAAATTTTTACTTAGAATTTTAACTTTATTTCAGGAAGCGTGAAAGGGGACATGGCAGTAAACCCAAGTAGCATTTAAAATTGGATTTAATTATTTTAAATAAATTAATATTGTGTACATATGGATGTATTTTATGATTGAGGTACATTGAACATATAAGATGAGCTTAATTAAATAAATATTAGCCCACCTTTAAACAAAATATACCACATTATGACATGGGGACTCAAAAGGCACCGAATAGTAGGAATGACTATACTGTACATTGTTCTGTTTTATGTTGTTAATAAAATAAAAAAATAAAATAAAAAAATTTAAAAAACACGACTTATCCATCCCGTTCGGCTTAATGTACCGTAATGTCATTTAAAAAAATTAATTAATTATTTTTTTAATATATTTCCGTTTTTTCTAATGTAATTCCATCTTTTCAAATGTTGTTCATTTCCACCTCAGGGCCACCGTATCCAACTCTCAAACCATTGTCAGTTTTACCACATGTCATATGCTGCTCTTTGTTCTTCTTCTTTTCCTCAATGGTCATCTGTCTTTCCTGTTTTCTCATTGTTCTAGTGATTGGTTGTCCTCTAATGAGGTCTTTTTTCTTGTCTCTCCATTCTGCTCTCACTCACACGAACATGTAAGTCATCTTATTAGTGGGTTCAACAGATGTTCAGGAATGACAGTAGGATATAGAACTGGTTGTGATTGTAGATGTTAAGGTTGCCATTGTAGTGATGAGGGCAGGTCACTCATTGTATAAATGAGTTGGTACTGTAGTTTTGCATTCTGTTACATATTTGTTAACACAATGCATGTGTCAGCCACATCTGGGCAGAAAAAGTGAGATGGTTCTCATCAAACTTATTTGTTTTTGCTATAAATGATAAACACTTTTAGGATAAAAATACATTTACTAAGATAAATGACTTTTATGACGCCATTCTGGTGAGATTTAATTTTCATTTTGATTTTCTGAAGTTGAAAAAATGAATTAAAACACACTGTCAGTCAGAAAAATGTATAAAAAAATTGTATTCTTCTTTCAAACTGAAAGCAATAAATCATAATAATTTTAAATAATAGTTCAAATAAAAAACTCGGATCAACTTGAAAGATTTTACTTGACATTGTGCTAGTTATTTAAACTATCTGTACTATGTTTAAAACTCTTTATTTCCATTTATCACAGCAATCATCCAGCCACACATTTTACACCACTGTACAGTGCTTTTATTCATTTGGCACATAACTTCTGTTTGGACTCGCTTTACAAAAGTAATTTGAATAAATATGATTTTGATAGCTGAGCAGCTGGCTGTGCTGAGACTTGACACGAGTCTGAGGGCATTCGGGAGCTATTCAAGCTGTTGTTTGCTTTGTCTTAGTCATTCAATCCGTCCTTTAGTGTTCACAAAGCCGTGCCGTAGCCCTGCAGCAACCAGCAAGCCCTTCAACCTCTCCTGTCAGCCCCTGTGCAGTGAGTCGGGGGTTAAATTTTATATGTGGTTCAATTTGACCTCATTGGAATTTCTTGGAAAATACCCAAACTTTAGATTTAGCTAAATAAAAATTATGTTGCTTGATGAGACTTGAATTGGCACATTCATTGTGATAAAATATTTATATTCAGCTTAGCAAATGTAAGTGTGGAATATTGAAAATGTGTACTACAGCAAAGTAAGATCACTTAAAAATTTTTTTTTTTACTTCCCCAGGGAAGATCCGACAAGGGTTTTGGGGAAAGTATCACATCCTCACATCTGATCTAAGATGTTTTAAAAAACCAGCCTTCTTTTTATCAGTGGAAATCTTTTTACCAGTTCTTCAGAGTGTGTCTTCCTCACCCCTCCAGTGTGTGTCTGTGACTTATGAAAGTGTTCAGATGTGTGTATTATGTTGCGTGGCAGATTAGACGCAGGCTTCGGCTCTTACAAGGCAGGCGCACAGAGCTGATACGCTTTAACCATTCTTGCTTAACACACATGGAAAAAGTCAAAGTGAAGCAAGCCGGGCTTAGTTTGAAATCTTTTCACCCACAACTTTGTTTTGAAGCCCTACTTTGATTTTCTCAGTGTGTCTTTTTTTTTTTTTTCCAGCCTATTATTCTGTTTAACAAACATTTTATATTTGACAGCATCTTGGCCACTGGTTGCAGTCCAGGCTGTGCAGAATTAAAACACTGCGTGTCCAATGTTTTTGTGTTGTAACAGGAGATGTCCACAATGATCTGCTCAGCATAGCTCTGCCACTGTAGACAAACACTGTAATGTGGAAAAATGAGCACAATTCTAGGACAAGTTCCACTAAATATGTGTTGAGCTTGTTGCGCTAACATGCATAAATCTTCCAGATGGTAAAAATCTATCGGTGAATGTGTGAAATTCTGATCTGAAAACCTCCTCAAACTTATTTAACTGCAGTTTCTTCTGTTTTTGTTCAGGAAGTTTACCCGATTAAGTAGTAAGATAAGTAAAAATGATTATTTCTGAGTCATTTATCTTAAGCTGACAATCCTGACAGCACAATGGATAGCTCCGTCGAGCCTCTAGAAAATCAAATTAAAACAATATTGCACTTGCAGCCATTGGCCTGCTCTGCTCTGTTAACCAAATTTATGATATAACAACGTCGGTTAGAGGTTGACAGATTGAGCAGAGCGTCAGCTGTGACAAGGCGTTGAGTCGTTGATGTGTCCTCTGCTTCATTTGATTCCCACGTCGAGCTTGGCTCTACTCAGGTGAAGAAGAAAGGGAAGAGGGAGGGAAAGAGTGGCATTAACTAAATGAAATAAAAAAGGATGACAATGTGTGAAAGTAAAATTAAAGAGGATTGATTTTTTTTAAGTTAATGCTGATAAAAGATAAACATGGCATAGTGGAAAAAGCAAAAGACTGCATTATTTCAGTGTTATGATTGAAAAATTGCTAATTGCTTGGTTGGTGTTTGTTTCAAAGGCATGCATTTCTGCTAACAGCAAGTCAGAAGTTAATCAATAATTAATCAATTATTGTATGTCTGGAATTAGAATGATTTGTTATTACATTTGCAGCCTGACTGACAAGTTCATGTATTCTAATTCAAACAGTTGCACAATATTTTACACATTTAACCAACTTTTGTGTCACTAATTTCTTCTTCCTGGCCAACATTGAGGCTAGAACGCCAACAGTGTGCTAAAGTAATGAATAAACTCTCACCAGGGGAAGAGAAAAAGATGAAGTTACCTTTAGGGTAGAAATGAAAAGATAAGAGGAGTTCAGTGTGTCCCACCGGCTGTAAATCAGGATTGGACTATCGCTGTGATTTCTTTCTCTGTGTGCATTTGGAGGGGTGTAGATTGGCTGCAGGTGGAATCAGTTTAATTACAAGTGGAAAATGGCAAGAAAAATGTAGGATAAAGACAGGAATAGAGACGAGGCAGAGGAATTAGTTGATAATAAAACTCTCTGCAGAGTTAATAAATGATCAGCTTCTTAAATGCCCCTGGCATTATGTACAGAGCAGGGAAGACTAAGAAAAGAAGAAAGGATAAAACAGAGTTGATCTGTATTTTATCCTCAGATGAATTTCTTAGTGTCTAAAATATACACTTTAATTTTGTTCCTCCTTGATATTCATCATGTCAATGCACATACATGAGTACTGTATATATAATTTGATGCCGTTGTTCCCCACAGCAAATGATCAAATGCATCTCCCATCTCCCCCTCACACACACATTAAAGCATCAAGTACCGCTCTGATCTCTGCTTCTTTTAAAAGCACGGCTGTATTCAGCAGCATCCATCTCCACCTATTGTGAAAGGAGGGAGAGTGCAGAGTGTAATGGCTGTCATTTACTCACCTGAAACAGGAGGGAATTATAAATGCCATGCACCCTATCCTTTGTATTTATCCCCGCTGATATGATAGCACAGACATAGAGAAGAGACGGTGAGCCGTAATAGTCTCCTCCCTGGTTAAGCCCACGAAGAAGATAGCATAAAATGAATGTGATATCGAGATGAGAGGGACAAGAGGTGCATTGAGTCGTTTAGCCACCAAATCCCTCAATTTTGTGATAAAAGTGGAGACAAAAGTGTAGCCTGCTTAAGTGTGTATGGGTTGGATAGAGAACCAAGGCTCTGGAGAGATGATGAATGTATGATCTTGCACACCCCAGAGGATCTGAGTGACGGAGACAGACGGACAGAAACAGAGGGAAAATGAATGATATCAGGATCTGTGCTCTGGAACAGAGGCTGCTATTGGCACCTATTGCTTTTGCCAGGCTTTGAATGTGGTGTGTGTGTGTGTGTGTGTGTGTGGGGGGGGGGGGGGGGGTTGTTTGTTTTTATCTGTGGACAAAACCACCTTCTCAGATGCAGGCGTCATGATGTTTTGACACTTAGATGTACTTCTAGGTGGTGTATGTGCGTATATATAATAGCATATGTTAGCATATATTCTGTTGAAGTGTTGAATCATAAAGTGTGTAAACAGAATTGTTCACCCCAGCTCTGGCTGGGTGTATAGCTTTTATGATTTTCACGTAGTGAAGAACCAAGTAAATTACATATAAGCACCACATGCATAGATGTAGTGAATAAGTGATTTCATAAACTTGCATGATAAGGTTTTGTCAGCTGAAATTCATCCACTGGCTATTGTAATGGCCTTTCTCTTCTGGGACTAAGAGGTTGTTTCGCTAGCGGTGAGGTTAGACAGTGGCAAATGTAAGAAGAACCATGCCTGAGGAGGGGTGGCGGGAAAAGGGGAAATCTATCTTGCGAGACACGTGCAATGGGAATCAATGTTGAGTTTGATCATGTGCACAACATTGCACTGCTATCTCCCAGATTCCATCTGAAACTCATTCCCTTTATCTACCTAATGCAAATACCCCCCTGCACACTAGGGAGAGCAAAACATACTATTTTTCCCCAAAGTGCACACACAAGCTTGATACACGAATGCACCTGCATTGTGTCTAATCTCTAATAGCATGCATGATTCCTCTTGACTTTGACAAGGAGATACACCCCCCTTAAATGCATTCAGATGTGTGTGAATATGTTGAGTGTGTGCGAGTACACGTCTCTGCATTCGACCTGCTGAGGTGTGCGACAATTACTCAAATGTAACGTGTTAAAAGAAGGAACTGTGTAGTGTTGTGACTTAAATGCAACTACGTCATCAGTGTGTCAGACCTAAACGAAGTCTATAACAAATTCACCTTCACTACAAGTTAATAAAAGGCTTTTATTTGAGTGCTTTATCAGGTAGAGAGGTGTTATAACAACATGCATCAGGGTATGACAACTACTGTTAATCCCAAGCTGGGTTTTAGAAGCACCATCAGCCATGGCGGCATGTGATTTCTCCCTTCATCTTACAGCTTAATCTATGCATTTAAGCTCTTAAAGACTGATTAATAATTTTAAAAAAAAAATTGGTAAAACATAGCTTTGCTTCAGATTTACCTAAAAGAATGCTAAATAATTAAAATAGAAAAACCTGTTTGAAATGATGCACTAATGCTGACATACAGTGTGTTCTGCTGATTTAATAACTATGGCATTATGTATTGAAACAAATATAATAGCTCTGAACGTAGTTCTAAATCCTTGTTTTCTTCAGCAAGCAGTACTGGTGATGATTCTTTTATATTGTTTTTTTCTAGTTTTGCTTTTCAGTTTATTTGCATGATTTTGTTATAGGATTCATATATTTATAGGTATCAGAGATGCACATTATATAGAAATTTGTGGTCATCACAATATCATTGAGCGCTATATCACTTTGGACTGCGTGGACATTGATATTATGGAGCAACCAATATTTTTAGCATGCATTTGTGTTCTGCATGCTAGTAATACATTTGGTTAATCCATCAAGGCCAGTGAGATTCCCACACTTGGTTTACATTATGGTGATAAAATAAAAGAAAGTGAAGAAAATGTGGGTTTATGGCATTTAATATTGTCATGTCATTATTAAACAATATTACACACTGCAAGTTTTGCAAATATTGTGTAGCCCTATATATTAAGTTTATTCTAAATATTGCAAACAGAAATGTACAATAGAAGATATATATATATATTTTTTTAATTATTCCAGTTAGCATTCAGAAACTGCCACACAAACAAAAAACCTTTCATACTCTTTTAACGTGACCAGATCTGTCTCACACTGGTGATGTCATTTCTCTGTCTTGTCTGGTATGAAGCGGTGGGAGTGACAGCGGTCATTCACCAACGACGGCTCATTAATCAAAAGTGCCAACAGCACACTGTTACCATGGTGACCGAAGGAGTGGGACAGCTGAGATCCACCTCAGTTTTGCCCTGTGTACTTGGTTACTTAATGCCCATGCCAATCAGTGCCAGTCAATGCCACTTTGAATTGGCAGAGCCATATATCATCATTGAAGGGCTAGTAATCCCAAGTGGCTAAATTCCTTGAAACAGCTGGATGGAAGAAAGATGAAAACTGTCAAACATGGATATTTTCATACAAATATGCCATGCTACAAAGTAATTTACATGTTAGCTTGGTCTGTTTGGATTTTGTAGCTATACATGACTCAGGTTTTACTTTTATCTCACTTTTTTTGACAAGCTTGAATTATCTGTTGATCTTTGTTTATGCACTTTTTAACTGAAACCAACAAATTACAAGGGAGTTTGATTGAATATTTTAATATTATAATTTTTGCCACAATTTCTTAAGTATTTCTGAATTCTTTCACATCTTGAAGCTAATTTTTTTTTTTTCACATTTTGTGCTTTTGTATCTTTTTATTTTGTCTATATTGTGGGATTTTTTTTTTCCTCATAAAGTGCACTCTGTCTATGCAGTGTGTCCTAATCTGTCGTATATGTCTCTACAGCTGTCGAGGGTGCCAGTGGAGGCCTGTGGACAGTACACAACCTGCAGTGAATGTCTTGGATCAGGAGATCCCCACTGTGGCTGGTGTGTTCTGCACAATATGTAAGTACACCAGAGCCTTCTTTATTGTTATCGGACTATGTATTAAGTAATATTGTCCTTTTTTTTTTCACTGTTATTTTGTCACAAATCCTCTAAAATAATAAGTAAACATGTAGCTATTGTGTTTGGATTCATATCCTCTCCTACCTCCCAGACATTTTGGCACATCCCCAGCTATTCCATCCCTTGCAATCCTAAAGGCCTCTAGCCAACACAGACCATGTCTCAGATTGCTTTCCTGGGGCCACGGCTTTGTGCCAGAATACCGCTTAGGTCCATTACCAAACTGAACCACTGGCATTCTCTACCAGCTCTGAAACAGGAACCCGGTGAGAGCTCGGACACTGATGGGCATGGACAAGGTTCTGATGGGCACAGCTCCAACTTTTAGATTTGTTGACAAAAGAACAGTGATAGTTTCTGTTATTATAGGAAACTGTTGGAGATCATAGAGATTATCCCGTTGACCTCAAACATGTCCCCACTAACTTGTTTTTCCTGTCTCTTCTTTAATATTTTTTGTCTTTTTCTCTTTGGAATGCATAAGCATGGACCCCCAGATTTGTGTAAATTCACCTGACAAACCCTTGTCCCTTAAGATTGGGGAGGGAAATAGAGCTTGTTAAGGGCTGAGACTTTTTCCACTCTGTTATAAATTGAAAATTGCTTTCTTGTGTTGCTAGCTCTAGGGTAGAGTGTATGTGTATGTATGTGTATGTGATGGTGGTGGGGGGTGTTTAGAGGAGAAAGATACTAAGACTTGTACATTTAGCACCTTTATCACTGCTGTCACAGAGAGGACACAACGAGGGCAAGGCCGTAGTGAGTGTGAGAGGAACATGCTGAAACCCAGAGGAAAGATGATGGACAAGGAAGAAGAAAGACAAGAATACGAAATGAAGGGAATGATGACATAGAGGCTTAGGGAAGCTGAACAGATAGTGTAAATTCTGAGAAAATGTAAAAAGAAATAATATTGGAATGAATATTATTTATGCAAAAAGATTTCAAAAAGTGCAGTTGTCTAAAAGAGTACACAATGACCGTGAGTTTACAGTGAGGGTAAAGAATAAGAGCAAAAAGTGACGAAAGAAAGAAAAGAAAATGAATATATATGAGGATTACTGGGTTAGAAAGTCTGTGATAGAAGATGGATGGATCATGGATCTCAGAATTGAGGTTACAGGCAACAGCACACAAACACGCTCGTGCTTGAATGTCTAATTCATCAGTCCAGCAGTTTTTTGTTTATCAGAGCATTTTGGAATTGACTTCCTCTGTAAGCACTCAACTGGACCAGAGATTAATCATCCATATGGTTATTTAAATTGAAAATAATCTGAGCACAATTGAAGTGTAAAAATCAATGTAAACAAACTGGCTTTAATCCTTTTTTTTCTGTAGACTGTTCTTTGCATGTAGTTTAAAATTTTAAGTGCATGAGACTATGTGAAAATGATATACGTGTGTGCTTTATGTGTGTCCGTGTTAAAACCCATTATCACTCTTAACAGCCTCACAGTCAAAGCAAATGGGTGGCCACGGATTGGTCTGTCACACTTAACCTGATAGAACTGGCTGCCTTCGCCCATCTCTGTCTGAACACACACAAAAGGGCACCCTCACACATACGAAAAACTTTTCCGTTGAAGATGAACATTACGTTTAAAAAAATAAATTAAATAACTTGTAGAGGAAAAAAAGGCCAAAATGTTGCTTTAGTTAATCTCCATTGTTGAGATGTTTGATAAAAATTAAATATATACAGATATACCATCATGCTGATGAGTTTGTGAGTAGTTGTTGTCAGGGCGTATGTCAGCTTGCATATATGCAGTCAGGTGGACATCCTTCTAACACTTCAGTCAGCCAGTTATTATGAAAAAGCACATTTTGAGTGTAACAGGAAGATTTACATTGAAAAAGATCAAAACATAAACTATACAAAATGTATTAGATCTTGAACATTTTAATCAATGAGTGACAGGTTTCAATCAGTAATGACTGAAATATGAAGGGGCTTAAGGAACTGAGGTAACATAATTTTATTAGTTTGGAAGCACCAGAGGTAGAAATTAAAATTATGAAATATACGTACAACACATAACACTCAGGAAATCAAATGAAATCAAAGAAAAAGTTTACAATACAGTGGTGAGACCAGCTATGTTGTATGGTCTGGAGACAGAGACATTGACAAAAAGACAGGAGAAAGAACTGCAAGTGGCAGAAATGAAGATGTTGAGGTTCTCCTTAGGAGTGACAAGGATGGATAAGATTAAGAATGAGATCATCAGAGGTACAGCACATGTTGAACAACTGGGAGATGAAGTTAGAGAGATCAGACTGAGATGGTCTGGACATGTCCAGAGGAGGGACAGTGGGTATATTGGTAGAAGGATGTTAGAAATGCAGCTGCCAGGAAAAAGACAAAGAGGTAATATATGGATGCAGTTAGAGAGGACATGGAGGTAGATGGAGTGAGGCCAGAGGGTGCAGAGGACAGAGTGCGATGGAGGAGGATGACTCGCTGTGGCGACCCCTAAAGAGGGAAAAGCCGAAAGAAATAAGACATAACACCAAGTTAAAAAAATAATTATTATATTTGATTATAATTCAGTCTGATTAAAAGTACAACAAATCTAACAAAAATACATTTTAGTTTTGTTGCATTTAAGGTCGCCAGGATAGGCAAAATGCACAACCATGTGCGTTTGATCGATCACAGGTTTACCTTTCTTGCAGTTTCTTTTCCCCAATGGTTTAAAACCCAAAGCTTGTGAATTCTTAACAGCCACTGTGTAAGTCAACCCCCCCTTGAGTATGGCCTACCACCACTAAACAGACAGGACTCCGTGCTCCTGTTACAGTGACTTCTGTTTGCCATTCCACTGCCACACAGTTGTATCTTTCCATGTGCGATTCAGTGTTTTGTTCATATGTTCCTTGTTTACCTTCAGTTTCAATCTTAACTTTTCAAGAAAGTTGGCTTTATCTATACTCTGTATTTTTGCAACACTGAGAGAGACAGCCTTTATATATATATATATATATATATATATATATCATCTTTCAACTGTTCCCTATTCAGGGGTGACTACAGCAGGTCATCCTTCATCTGTTCCTGTACTCTATCCATTGCTACTACAGCCATGTTCTCTCTACCTGCATCCATATATCTCCTCTTTGGCCTTCCTCTTTATTTATTTTGTTTCTTTTTCTTGACAGGTGCATTTTAGCATCTTTCTACCTATACATCTACTGTCTCTATGCTGCACATGTACAAACCAGCTTACGCTGGCCTCTTTATCCTAAATTTATCTTCCAGCCCAGCTACCTATGCTGTACCTCTGATGATCTCATTCTTAGTCTTGTCCAACCCTGTCACTCCTAAGGAGAATCTCATCAACTTAATTTCTTCCACTTTCAGTTCTGTCTTCTGTCTTTTTTTGTCAATGCCACTGGCTCCAGACCATACAACATAGCTGGTCTCATAACTGTCTTGTGAACAATTCCTTTGACCTTGGCTTCCACCCATTTGTTACAAATTCAAATCTTGAAACTTTTCTCCGTCCTCTCCATCCTGCCTGGACTCTCATCTTCACCTCTTTACCACATTGCCTGTTTTTCTGGACAGCAACCCTAAGTACTTGAAGTCCTGCACCTTTGTGAGCTCTGCTCATTGTAGGCTCACTGTTCCACCAGCCTCACTCTCATTCACACACGCACTCCGTCTTAATACGGCTGACTTTCATTCCTCTTCTTTCAAGTGCATACCTCCACCTCTCTAACTTCTCATCCACCTGATCCCTGTTCTCACCACAGATCACAATGTCATCAGCAATCAAAGTCCACAGGGATTTCTGTTAGTCTGTCCATCACCAGAGCAAACAGGAAGGGGTTCAGAGGTGATCATTAATGCAGTCCCACCTCCACCTTGAACCGATTTGTCACTTCAACAGCACACATCACCACTGCTCTCCTGTCCAGCAACTTTCAGTGTTGGGGTCTTGTTTCAAAGGCTGAAAATATAGCACAAAAGAAAAACAAAACACCAACATTTCATTATATATTTTTACTACTTTTTTAGTCTACGTTATATATTTATTTGATTTTAAAATGTTAGGTGGTTGTTCTTTAAGCCAAAATACATTAGATTAACTTGTTAAACCGTACGCACACATTGTGCTGACAAGCATGCACAAATGTAGATTAAATACATGATTTTTATGCTTAAGGTCTGTTTGAGTGAGCTCTTGTAGATGATAAAACAAGAATTAGTGTCTAGAACCATTAAAATACATGTTGAGGTGACAGGGTTTAAAAATTATGCTCTGATTATGCCCAAATAAATTATCCTACTGGATTAAAAATTCTTCGTGTGTATGTATATTTGCACTTCTCTTTTATGCACACTTTATTTTATGACAGTAATGTGAGGTCAGTAGTAGTGCAAAGCCATTAACAGTCAGTGCCAAATAAAAAATATGCTGAAGAAACCCCTAATGAAAAAAAAAAACCTTTAAAAACACATTATCAGTCATAGTACTAATAGATGCAACAGATTAAGCATGATGGTTCTTAATAGGAGTGTATTTCAGATGGTATTTCAAAAAATATATTAATCCCTTTACCTGTGGAATTGCTTGCCTTTTTTATGTGCTTGGACAGAGCCTCAGAAGGCCCCAGGCTACAGTAATTTAATACTTGATTATTAAGTTTTGTATTTCTGAGCTGGTCTGACACATTCTTACATAAAGCAAAATTTAAATTCTTGAACCAAAATTTGACAGATCAATAGATTTTTTGACAGGATTGTCATAGTGTACAGCAAAACAACTTTGTGGTTTCTGTTTGGGGTTGATTGTCTTATTTCAACATTTTAGAGACTGCTGTAGTTGTACCAACAGATTATAAACAATGTAAAATGTTTGGGTGAAACATAATCAACTCTCTAGGGATGCACAAAATTATTGGCATGATATTGGTATCGGCTGATTTTAGCGATAAAGTTAAATATCGTACATCGGTCATTCTATCAAAAAAAAACTCACCGATGTATAAAAGGCTTCTGTTTTAAGTTAATTTTTAATTTAAGAAATTGTCAAGTATATATATTAATGCACTACTACTTATGCACTTGTCGCTTGTGAACAGGTTGAGTTTAGATTTGTGAAAATGTACAAATTTGCACTGTTCAAGTGTTGTCATTGTGTTAGATTAAATGTCATGAATAAATTTGACAATAAACATAATTCAAGTTGAAGTGTTACATAATTTTCAGCTCCCTTTTTGGCATCTGCATTTGGTAGCAGGTCAAACTGACAAAGACCGTGCAGAATAATGGAGTATTTTATTTCCACATCAGAGAGTTGTCTCTGTGAGTAGTTCTAGGGGGAAAAATATCGGTATTGGTATTGTTTATCAGCCAAATAAGTTTTAACATATTGGCATTTCGGATATCAGCAAAAAATCCAATATTGTGCATTCCTATAACAATCACACGAGAGCAGTTTTGTACCAGCATGGCATCAGAAACCTGTTATTTAGATAACGCGTCAAAGATCCAGGAGTTTTAAATATTGTTCAAGCAGTCCTGACTATTGCTAATAAGGTCTATGATAGAATTAAAATGAGTACAGGTACACAACTAAACCATACAAACCATAAGCACCTATAAAATAGTTTAGTCTTGCACAACATTTTTAATAAAATGGTGATGAAAAATACAAGTAAAGTCACCAATCTCTGATATTTTCCTCTACATTTGTGCATTTCCAGGTGTTCTACTCAGCAACAGGCTCCATTGATTAAGTTGACATTTCTGAAATGAAGGCAAAGTAAAAACCATTCGAATCTCCAAGTGATTGACAGTAGTTTGATGAAGGCAGCAGGCATAGTCGGCAGTGCTTTGGACAAAAGGAGCAAAAAATATTGTGAAATATAACAATGGTGTCTTTGTGTGTTCAGCTCCATCCTGTGAAAGGCCTTTTCTAGCCAAGGTTATTTATTTATTTTTTTCTGTAAGCAATAAAATGAATAAAGAAAAAAATAATTAAAAAATAACCACAGTTTTTTTTCTTTAACCGGGAGCAAAAAAAAAAGACTAAAACAAAAATAACTCTCTCCCTCCCACACTCTTCTTTTGCTGGGTGGAAAAAGTGTTGTGGGGAAGAACAGCAAGCAGTTCCATTTTAAAGGTTCCTCTAGATAGTTTGTTGTTCCAATCAACCTTGAAATCACCTCACTGCTCTGAGGAAAAACAGAATTGCATGCTCCCCTCTCCCATTGGCACAAACGCACATACACTCTCTCTCCCTCCCTTTCCTTTCTATATGAGTATTGCCTTTATTTACTCTATAGATCGGTGAGAGGAGCTGTTAGAGGGAGAACACCAATGCAGGAGTAGAAAGCCAATCAATATTACAGGAGAAGAAATCAACCGAGTGTGTGCCTGCTCCTTTGATGGAAGCCATAGTGTCCTTGACAAACACTGATAAATTATTTCAAAATGTCTTCATTCTCACACACAAGTTTGATTTGAATTTGTGGCTTGTTTTGATCTCAACTGTAAATCCTTTGCATATTTTTGAGCCCTCTGGGAAAATTGGCAACATGTTTTTGTGTGCATTAAAAACTGACAGCTCACCTGTCATCTGCTGAGACAACTTATGTTAATGTCTGTCCAGCTCAGTAGGTGAAAGAAAGTTTATCTACATATCAATACTTAGAAAATATATATATATTTTTAAATCATTCTGTGGCCGCAAAAACATTGTTTAATATTTTAAGGAATAGAGTCAAGCAAGTTTTGGACAGTAGCTCTGAGAAGATGTTGAGAGAACGCCGTTTGTTTACTTTCTGAAAGAAAATGCATCAGAGATATTTGGTTATGTTAAAATCTGTTGTAGGCGCAGACCCACAAAATGTTTAACATCTCTGCTCATGCTCTCTGTTCCACTTTTTGCACATTTGGATTGTGTGGATCACAATACAAATGCAAATAACACTATTTTTCACATCTAAACCTATACCATACCCTTTTATTTATAGAGCACTTAAAACAGCGACAAGGCCAACCAAAGTGCTGTACAGACAGAACAACAGGTAACACACAAAGCAAAATACAAAATGAAGTAAATCATGAATATAGACATAAAAACGATGCAGATAATGAAACCTGACAAACTTGTCTCAGAAGTAACCTTAGCTTTCAGCAATTACACTTAACCAAGAGGAGCTTGGCGCCAATGGACCAAGAGTTCATTGTAGCTTTTCAAACCATCA
Organism: Nematolebias whitei; assembly: GCF_014905685.2. NCBI lineage: Eukaryota > Metazoa > Chordata > Actinopteri > Cyprinodontiformes > Rivulidae > Nematolebias > Nematolebias whitei. The sequence continues at coordinate 12,481,016 of NC_056519.1, read as the reverse complement.
TTGGACCATTTCCATGCTTCACTGTTAGGACTAGGCATTTTGGTTTAAATATTATTTGGGGCCTTTTTTCTTAAAACTGTTGAAAACAAAATACATGTGAAGGGTAATTAATGGGAACATTTCTTTGTTAGTAGATTATCCATTTTATGTGGTCTGCATTGTTTTGTGTCGATGAACACTTGTAGAGAGTATTGGTGTACAAGTCATTGCATCACGTTTATAACACATATAACATGGTTCAATATGTCTAATGCTACCAAAATAAAATTGTTACCTAATAATGTACAAAAAGACAAAAGAAAAAAAAAACGTTTATGCGGTTTTGTACAAATTTGGCATCATGTATACAAACTCATACTTTATCGTGTGTACGTTTCTGCTTTTCAGTTTAATGTCACAGTAGTGTTATAATTCCAAATGCTAAAATTAGTTTTCATTGTTTACAGTCATGGGCTATTTGTTTAAGTCACTTTTGAATGAGTTTCTTTTGACATCAAAACTCCCATCCAACAAAACCCCTGGGTTTTATGTCTTACTGTGTTTGTTTACAGAGTAACGTTGACATAGCATGTTACTTTTTCTGCAACTTCCAACCAGACTTACCCCCTTCGAGTAGGCAGAGGCTCTCCTGCAGAGAGCCAATATAGCAAATGCTCTGGCCAGACTGTGGATAGGTTACCTCCTGTAATGTCAGTCTGTCAGCTGTCAGTTAGGTAAGTGGTTAACTAGACCGTCAAGACGCCTGTAATGCATGACAGCTAGACAGATTGAGGACCATATTTAGAGAGGTACGTTTGTCAGAATGAGTGACATCGAATTGGTCATGGATGTTGAGAATATCTTACATTATTCTTTAATATCAGTATCTACTTGAAAAGAATGGTTTTAATGTGCAATATCTTCCCGTTGATAATTGCTTTGCATATCTCAATCTCTGCTTTTGGCTGTAATAACGACTTTTCTCCTTGTATTGCCTTTTTCTTTCTACTTCCATTTTCATTAATCCTTTTATCGCCAAAATCTTTTATCAGAAATCAAGTTTCTACACATGCACATCTTTTAACTGCGCTGTAATTTGTTCATTCAGTTTCAGTTTTATACTTGACACCAGTGACATTGCCTAATTTTGTGTTTTGTTTTTACATTTTGGGTTTGTATTTATATAATGTGTACATCGTACACCTGGAAATTTTGTGCTGAAAGAATTATCTTCCCATAAAGGTGCTCAGTTCTTGTCCTCAAGGGCAACTATCCTGCATTTTTTTTTTCCCTGCTCTTCAGTGTAACTTTAAGTTCTGCAGAAGCTTATTAACCACTCATTCTTTAAAACAGGTGATTGAAAGCAGAGAAACATCTACAACATGCAGGATAGTGGTCCTCCAGGACCAGGATTGGCACCACTGCCATGAACTGCATTATTTTCAACTCATAGATCTTTCTTCTCACCTTGAACACTCATCCATCTTGATCCTTCATGCATCAAACAGGAACAGTCAGATCCTCTGTGCCACTTGCCACAGAGTAAATGCACACAGTTATTTTCTATTGGATAAGTTTTGTCAATACAATCAGTAGTTATTTTGAATATTTATTGTGTTTTTTCAGTGGGAAAAGTCACTGTATAGATAAATGTATGGGTTTTTGTCCAAATTGTTAGTTGTGTATTGATTTTTTACATGTAAAATACCTTTTAATAAAATGCCTTGCTGTTTTGTCGTAATGAGCAGATATGTTGGGGGGGAGTGGTGGCGCAGAGGTTAGAGAGGTGGGCTTGTGATCCGAAGATCGCCGGTTCACGCCCCGGCCCCGACAACATCAAAATTGTGGGTAGGGTAGGTGAAACACCCACACTTGCCCCCACCCTCATTCGCCCCACTCTGGGCCCATGAGCAAGGCCCCTAACCCCCACCATGTGCTCCCTAAAACAGGTCTCTCTTGAAAATGAGTTCTCGTGGCTCAATGAGACTAACCTGTATAAATAAAGGCTAAAAAAAAAATAATGTTGTAAAATTTTGTTGTTTATCTTAATAAATAATCTTTAAACATGTGAATAAAGTTTTTTTTTTTTTGAAAATGTGAAAAGTTCCCAGGCAAACATCTTTGCCAGTCAAGTCTTCAAAATTACTGGATATTTGGAGTTCTTTCATACCAACAAGCAAATTAGTTAATACAATCTGTTGTTCTTCCACATACATACACACTCCCACAATCTTTTTTTAATAAATCTGCACCACCGTTACCTGTCGCTATGTTCACAACCATCCATTTCCTCAGTAGGCTCATTACTGTGGTATGCCAAACTAATGCTAATTAAACTGCAGTGTTGCAATTAGTGTGCAACCAATTCATTGTGTTCGGTTGCAGCAACCACTTGGCTTCCCTGGAGACAACCTTAAGTGCTTAGAAATGCACTTTCCAGGGAAACATTGTTTGCATAACAAGTAAGATAGAATGGGATCTAAAAACAGGTGTGCAACTTATTTGTAAAAAGTGGTTAGCTATGTTAACGCCTTTGATTTACGCTGCCTGGCCCAAAAAAAAGTTGTCACCAAAATAAAAAAGGTGACACTAATATTGCCTTTAGCTTTGATTATGGCATGCATTCACTGTGGCATTGTTTCAATAAGCTTCTGCAATGTCACAAGATCTATTTCCATTCAATGTTGCAATAATTTTTCACCAAGATCTTGCATTAATGACTAGGCACTAAGCATGATGGGTGCATCACTTCACCTGCCTCTCTTCTTACCTTGATGTCCCATTCACTCTGGAACAGGGTCAATCTGGACTCATCAGACCACATGACCTTCTTCCATTGCTCCAGAGTCCAATCTTTATGCTCTCTAGAAAATTGAAGCCTTTTTTTCCCATTTAGCCTCACTGATTAGTGGTTTTCTTAAGGCTACAGCTGTTCAGTCCAATCCCTTGAGTTCCCTTTGCATTGTGCATGTGGAAATGCTCTTACTTTCACTATTAAACACAGCTCTGAGTGCTACTGTTGTTTTTCTTTGATTTGATTTCACCAAACGTTTAAGTGATTGCTGATCACGATCATTCAGGATTTTTTTTGGCCACATTTCTTCCTTGAAGACGATGGGTCCCCACTATCCTTCCAGTTTTTAATAATGCGTTGAACAGTTAACCCAATTTTAGTAGTTTCTTCAATCTCCTTAGATGTTTTCTCTGCTTGATGCCAATGATTTGACTCTTCTCAAACAGACTGACATCTTTTCCACGACCACGCCATGTGTCTTTAATGGTTGTTTAAGAAATGAGAAGCAACTCATTGCACCAGTTGGGGTTAAATAACTTGTTGCCAGCTGAAAGATAATCGCCCATGCAGTAATTATCCAATAGGAGGCTCATACCTATTTGCTTAGTTAAATTCGGGTGGCAGTTTTTTTGGTCAGGCAGTGTATTAGTCTGCATTTAAATTTGCTGGGTTTTATATTGGATCTAGCATAGACAGCTTACTTTTGTACAATAAGGTTTTGAACATTCTGACATACTTTTGCCTCATTCAAGGAATATGATTTCAAACTAATGTTTCTATTATGTATATATGTTTTTAATTTAGTAGTTTTGTATTTGAATTAAAGATTTAGGTTTCTACATTAAAACTGATGATTATTTACGATCCCTAACATCACAGCTAAAATTTTCATTTATTTTATTTCTGTCAAGATAATTTTCAAAGCAATATTCCTATGTGTTACAACAGGTTTTGCTTTTTAATACCACTATTAGAAACCTGGCGACACAAAAGTTGAGTCCCAACATGCAGCTTTGAAGTAGAAATTGTTGGATCTTTGGCATTGATCTGATATCCATTCATAGGGGAGGATAGCTGTCCCCTGTGAATGGATGACCAGTTTCTTCCCTTATCCTCACCCTCCTGGTGGATCCTACAGAAGGTTGAGGGAAAGGAACAAGGCCAAGAAGTGACAGGGGCACCAGGATGGAACAGAGTGCTGTGCATCCCAGTTCTCTGAACTGTCACCATTATAGTGTGAGAACACACACGCACACCCAAAAATAAATAAATAAAAATCAAGCTACCATCTGCACACATCCAAAAGCACATAGACCACAGGTGCTAGTCCACTTTTAAGTCAGGATCATCGCTCACTGTCACTTTTTGTCACTCCAGCACACACAAGAAGACGCGCGCACCAAAGAAACAGGCATGCACACACAAACACACTCAGTGGGGTAGTTGCCCTGCTTTTGCCTGGCAGAGCGTGAACCATACTGACATGAGACAGAGACGATGAATGAGGGATGGGTTGACAGTCAATTGAAGTGAAGACGTGATCATGTATACCAAATGATGAGATGGCTGAAAGTGTGAAGAAAGGCAATCTAAATGATCAGCAAAAAGGAGTGGTAAATTAGTAATCTTTTGTTGGGAAGCATAAATTAACCTCAAGACGGAGGTACTCCAGTTGAGCACGGGAGGGTGAGCACTTATAGTTTCACATCACATGTATAGCTCAACTTTGCTTTGAGAGAGAACCTTTCTTAGAAAAAAGTAATCATGAAGGTCACCTTGCATGTGTCATGCTGCTACTAAGGCAACAGTTGCAAAGTAATGACATAACTATATGATGAAAACTAACACTAATTCCTTTAGACGTACAATTTAAACTGAGTTTAAGAGTAGTTGTTCTATGTAAGGACTTGATTTAAAACTGCATCATGAGGTTCTAAAATTGCGTTGACTTACCAAATATGTCAAACAGTTTCACATAATGTCTGCGAAGACCAGATCATTTTTAAACTGCCTGTGACTGTTCTTAAACAAGTCCTCCATTCACATGAGAATTCAGAATCAAAGTTTGCTTCGCAGAACCAAAAGAGGCGTTGAGCAGAACTCTGCTGTATTGACATGGAGCATACACAAAAAAGAGTATCGGATGTCTATTTTCAAACAACTCGGTTTAGTGATCTCCTTTGTGGTTCACCAAATTCTTTTACCTTATTGCAAAGATTCTTTGGGTTATCCCAAAGTTCTTTCTATTAAACCTCTTGTTGTCCAGGTTTTTAAATTTTGTCATTACTACATCAACCTTCATCCCTCACATCCAACATCCATCCAACCATCCATCCAACATCCATCCATCCATACGTTCTCACAGCCCGGGTACAGTTTGGAGATACAGGCTTCAACTTCACATTTAGCCTCAGTCGGTGCAGAAGTTACACAGAGATGGCCAGAAGGCATTTCACTGACAGCTTGAAGTGTTTTGTAACAGTGTCTGTCTATTGGTTTACTTGGAGTGCTATAAACTAAAGTAACCTACTTTACTGCATGTTTCTACGTAGAGTTGTTGTTTGACTCATTTAGTAATGGAAAAAATAAAAATAAAGCAACAGTTAAGGTGATGGGGGCTACTTTTTACAGTTCAAATATTTTAGAAAAAGGACACACGTAGTCTGAAATAATAAAGGAGGCCCAGCATCTTTTTTTTTATTTATTTTTGGTCTCTTGGAGAAAAAGCCACTGATAATTGAACAAACAGTATATAATAAGGATAATCTGTATCACAAAGAGGTCTCTGAGTGTCTTTCTCAATCTTAAAAATAATGTGTGGGTATGTTGTGTCTTGTTTTAGAGTTAGAAGCGGTCTTGTGGCTGTGAATAAACACACCTCGATTCAACAGTCTAGATATTTACTGCCTGGATCAATATTATCATATGATTCTGTCCTGCTTGCACGTTCAGGATCATAAAACAATGCAGATGAGCCAAGTAGACTTTTGAGATCCAATATTTGGAGAAAAACATTGTGCTGTCACCTTATGGTTCAGTTATTAAAAATAGATCAAACAGGGATTTAATTTGTAGAAATAAAATTAATTTTCATCCACGAGACCCCTCTGTGTTGTGGAAAGATGCATATGGATTTTTTGCGCATCTTAACAATCAAATTCAAAGGGAAAATATTGTGGGGGTTTCTCAGATCATATACTGATGAACAGAAACTATTTATTAAACATGTAATCATTTTGTACGCTTCTTCTTCTTGCCAAAATAAGACGGTTGGAATCCAGGTTCAAGGATGCAATGACATGCAATACATTCACTGAACTAAATATTCTAGAAATACTGGATACATGTTGAAAAACATGAAATGCATCCACAAAAGTACTTTAAAATAATTTAATTTATAATTTAATTAATAACTCTTTAAAGTTCACATTTATCTGGTATCACTCACGCTGGATACACAGCCAAATTTTCAGGATGTGTGTTTTGTCTACTTTGTAGTGCTTTCCAGAGTTTTTGTGTTCATTTCTGTCTGTTTTCTCTTGGATCCACCCCTCGTATCTGTCCTCAGCTGATTATTGCTCTCGGGTGTTTTCTGTTCATCTCCAGCCTTTAAGAAGCCTTTCAGTTCTCTGTGCCACTCGTGGGATCACTAGGTATTGAACGTTATGTTTGTGCACTAGCCGTTGTTCCGGTAGTGACCTGTGTTTGGACCAGTATCCTCCAGTCTGTGCCTTTGAAAGATCTCTTGGATGAAGACGCTTTAAGTTTCTGTTGGATCCGTACCCTGAGTCCTATATTTCCACCTGAGACATCACGACATGATAATAATAAGCCCTCCATACTCTGCCACTGTTGGATACCTTTATCAGAGAACCTTTTCTGTTAGTTTCTGAGAGGGTAAAATGTGCTGGTAGTCTGGCTTCTGAGTGCTCCTCAAATTGCATGGGATGAAAAGTCATTTCAGAGAAAAGCAGCTGCAAGTTGTTGGCCGAAGCCTCACACTGACTTTGCCAATCACCAACCAGTTCTTTGCTGAAGCATGATTGTGTATATGAAAAGGAAAAAATATAGGATTTGTGTTGGAAATAATAAATGGTTACAGGCCTCATTTAATTCAAGCATTTTTGGAACAGTTGTATAATCAAAGTCTCTTTTTTTTTTTTATTCTTTTGATGTCTGCATTAGCGTTACTGTATATTTATTTTCTTTTGCTCAGCTGGTTTTCTTGTATCTGTGATATTAAAGATTTTTAGACCTGGGTGTAGTCACTGCAATTACCGTGCCTTCAGTCATGATGTTATGAACCAGATTTTGTGAGCAGGAGACGTTTCATTTGTGTGTGTGCTTGCATGTGTCCTCCTCACACACTGCAGTAACAGGGTCACGGCCAGTGGGCCAAGTAATGACTCTCCCACAAGCTCCTTCATGCAAATTCAGGTTTGCTCTGCGTACAGCCACTCCTAATGATAACAGGAGGTATGCTTGCATGCGAGTGTGTGGGTGTGTTCAGCACTTCATGTGTGTTAGGTTACATGCACAGGTGAGAAATGTAGCCAGCCAGTGTGGTCTATGACTGGGTTTATGTGACACAGCTCCTGCTTCAAAGTAACTTATACAGCCTAAGGCTATTAGTATGTATAGGATTCCATGTAGTGTGTGATGATGCATGAGCAGCATGGTAATTGGGTTTCTGCTGGGCTACAGGGTGCCTATTTGTTGTGCATTGATTTACCGCAAGTACTGCAGTGATACAAATCTTAAGTGTATATTTTTAACTAATGCTTAGAAAGGTTGTGAAATTTCACTCCAGGGGGTTATTTTTATTGTTTCCTTCGCATACTCAAAGTTGTTGTTTTCCCTTATTGTGTCTATATTGTTTATACACAAATAGTTCTCCTTGACAACTACCAGAAGCATCTTGTGTGTACTGTGCCGCACACATTGGTGCATGTGGGAATATTCGCCTGCATTTGTGTGAGTTTACCTGACATGGGTATTCGCCAGAGCTGAGGATGGCCAGACCACAGCTTTGTGAGAATTTAATGGCTTTCATTTCACAGCCTGTTTGACCTTCTCCAAGCCTTTCATTAGGTATGCATTGCACCTGAAGTCTCACATGGCTGGATACAGCTGCAGCCCCTCTTTAGTATGATCTTTTTCCTCAGCTCCCTTTAGCCCTGCAACCTGTGCCACTTGGACACTTTACTGGTTTTGAAAGATACCAGTTTAATTTGGGCTGTTTAAAAAAAAAAAAAGCATTTATCTGTTTAATACATTGTATTCAGTAGAGAACTTGATAGTTTTAATAATATAAAATATCACCTTTTGGTCATCGCCCAGCTATTTTATTTGTCAAGGAGAATAATGTTACAATCTAAATAGTTTGGTTAATATTTTAAACTTGGATATAAAATAAGTGTTAGTGATCTTGTTTGGAGCAGGTCAGTTCGTTTGATATAGGATATTTTAACTCCTTGTGCACATACCACATAAAATATTACAATCTCATTAATATATAGACTCAAAACATATTGATGAATATTTTGTTCTGAAATACTGTGCACATAACTATGCAGTTCAAACTTGATGTGACAGACTAATAAGCAACAGTTGCCAAAGCTAGCAATCCTCTGCCATCTTTTCAGTCTCTCGCCAATTATGCCACCTTATCAAAGGCTGCGAGAAACAAGAGTGCAGATTAGTTTCCATTCAGAGCCGATCTAATCCTTTCAGCTCGCTTTCTCACAGTGTGTTATTGCCAGTCAAATGGCGCTGCACAACAGCAGCATTTACTAACCAAATGAAGATATGGTGGACGTCTAATTTTTTGCAAAATGATAGCCATGATCAGGCATTTTTATGCAATCTTAATTGCTTTTATCTATGGAGTATGGTATGTTAAACATTTTACTAGAAAATGTTTGCTTAGGATGGGCCTATTATAACATTGCAAATGATGCATTTTATATATTTTAGGTCAAGGACTATATGGATAGTAAATGAAAATGATAATCCCTCTTAAGTCTGTTGAACAGTGTTCTGTGTCATGGAGATTCTTGAACAGAACCTTAACTGAACAGCTCAATATATGCATCTGCCTTTTCAGTGAACAACCTTTGTTTAGGAAAACCGTTTATCTTTTATGGTGCATCTCAGTAGGAATTCCTGCTGTCACTGAATACAAAAATAAATGCAATTAAATATGTCATGCGCAATGTTCAATGCACAATATTTCAATGGATTGTGCAACACTGTGGATTAAAAAAAAGATAAAACGAGAAAACAGAGTAAATGGTTAGGACTTCATAAAGAGCAAAACATCACACATGAACCCACACAATTGGCTTATGCGAGTTAGCCTTTTTTCTTCTCAGTTTAATGTAATAATAAGTGTGCTGTCTGGTGATGTGAGGAGTATTCTTGATGTAGCCCACCATCCTACACTCTTTGCAGTTGTTTAACCGAAACGGATGAGAAACCTAGCAGTTCTTTTTTGTAGGAAGACGCTGTTAAAATGATGAAGAGGTGTTTCCTTTCATTGCAGGGTCACGGCCCGTTCGTTATTGGAAAGGTTTATCATTAGACCTGTTTGATAGTTTTCTTGTTTAATTATCTCTGCTGCAAGTCTGTGACCTTCTGACTCTAAGAAGATTGTTACTGGGCCTGCAGGGAGAGCAGAACTACAGGATGTTCACGACTGTTGGGTTGTATTCCAGAAGTTGGAGTGCATTTGAAAGATGTTGATACTGATGGTTGAACGTTTGGTATTGGAAGAGAGCTTTACTTAGCAGTTCCTTGTGCCAGTTGGTTTGTTTGTGAACAAAAATGATCATATTTTAGAAGAAAAGTATTGGAAGGGCATTGGTTCGACCCCCTGGACCGACATCATCAGAATGTGGGAGGTAAAGGTGAAGCATTCACATCTTCCTCCACCCTCATTTGCCCCACTCTGGGCCCTTGAGCAAGGCCCTTAACTCCCACCATCTGCTTCCCCGGTTGTCATAGATGGCAGCTCTCTGCTCCGCACAGAGGGCTGTGGTGGCCACAAAGGGCGTCTGGCATAAAAACAATTGCCAAGTCGTCGTGCAAGGTAATTCACAGTGGCAACTCCTGAAGAAGGGAGCAGCCAAAAGAAGAGAAATAAAATGAAATAACATTAATGGTGTTCCAGCATAGGTTTAAATTATTTACATAAGTAAAACAAGCCATATTATTTCTCATGCTATTAATTGCTGCAGCATTTCTTGTCCCCCTTTGTGTAAAACAGTTAATTTGAACTCCCTTTTCTTTATGGCAGCCTTCCTGAATGGTCCAGAGAGATGCTTTGTGTTCTGCGGAAGAGATTTGCCTCTGAACTTTAATCTTAGTCACTTTGTAGACCTTAACATAAATTTAAAAATAAAATACTCCATAGCACATTAGGGGAAGAAAGAAATATCAAAATACTTTCAATAAACATGTTTTTCATAAATTGTTGAAGTGGAGTATCTAAACAAAGATATTTTTTTTGCATTAATTTAACTGCAGTCAGTATTAAAGTATGTAAAACAAGTTCCACACCAGGGATTACAACAATAGTTTGCAGCTACAAAGATAATAGTATTTAAGCTCACATAACTTAATTACTACGTACCGACATCAAAATATGGGTGTGATTGGTGAACCGGCTTTATTAGTTTGTTTTGTTCTCAAAAACAGTTATATCCCTTTTAATCATAAGTTATATTTAAAATATCTGTCTTTGCATTAAAAGTTAATTTCCTTTAGAATGTGAACAATAAAGCTCAGAAGTGAGTCTTGTTTTTCGTAAAATAAGATGTTACAGAGGATAGTGAAATAAATGGCAAATCTAAAATACTACAAATTTATTTTTAAATATAGCATCACAGGGAGTCTCATTGATAAAGCCAAAAGTGACAAATAACCCTGATTTTTATGACATTTTGGAATTGGGATAGTCAAAATTACAGTGAAACTGCCATTTTATACACTAAAACAGTAGAAGTCACATCAGTTTATAAAGTTGCATATGTGAATCAATACAAGTTGGTTTGGAAGTCCACAGGAAGTACTTTATAGTTTATTGATGTCAACAAAAACATCTATATCATAACAAACAGAAAAAGTCACTATCACTACGTACTGAGCTAAAAAACATTTTAATTGTAGTTATTTGTTCTGGGATGTTTCTGTAAAACAGGAAAACACAGTGGAAGTAAGAAGATGATTCATAAGAGTTCAGTTGTTTTTCTCTGAGACTAATCTACTTTGTAGTAACTGGCTTAGTGAATTTGTTTCATAAAAATATTCATGTTCACAGCACATCTTCCAAATAAACGAAATATGAATTCTTGGGTTTCCAGATGTTAACACAAGCAATGATTTATTAAGAATTGTAACATATTAATAGGTCCCAGACCAGCTCTTGTTGCACCCCCGCCTTTCCTCTAACAGTGCCTCGTTAGGTCATGATGTCTTGTAGCCATATTAAGATATATTAGACATATCTGCAAATGATAAAACTTGTGAGCGGCAGATCTTGACAAAGTAATTAAGACTCATAAACACTAAATCCCACGCATGAAAACCTCCAATAGAACAAAAAATATATTTGCTGCAATACAGAGATTAACGCGTTATAGCAGTTTGTCTCGTTCACTCTGCTTCTGTACACAGTTGTTTTCTTACATCATCTGTTCTTAGTTGTTTATGGTTGCAAGCGTTTTGTGGAGATGATGTCATAAACCTGACTCATATACTGCTCAGCAAGGCCTGAGGACTATTTATCAGCTTTGAGCACGTCTTGTAAATCAAAAGATTATCTGGACTTTCTGTCATGTTTGCCCTGTAACTCGTGTCAGGGTTTAAGAAATATAAACAAACCACGCAACATGTGTAAACTATAAAGTTACATTTGAATAGGTCTTAATTATCATGTTAGGAAACAGTATAAAAGGAAATACAGCATTAACTATAAACACACTTCAGTTAAATAACAAAGAGTTTTAGATTAGAAGGTAAAAAATAAATGAGACATTTTGAGTCTATTCTCCTGCACAAAATGTAACTGCTGATTAAAGCCAGTCAAAAGTAATGTGTCCTTGATTCGTTAACTATGGTTCCATTAATATATTATCAGTAGCTGTCATTCTGCCTTTTAAAATTTTCATAATAACCCTTTTTACTTGCTGTTATTTCCTCAACATTCTTCAAGGATCAAGCCACAGCATTGCATTTACTGTGACTAAATGTGTATGAGCAAAAGGTATTATTAATGTCAGTAACCTCCTAATAACTGATCACTTGTATATTTTCATGAATGAACAATTAAATCACTCACACTGATAATTCACAAAGAAACTGTAAATTCATACTAACGATGCATGCTGCTAGTCTAGACTTTGTTGTGCCACTGAAAGCACAAATACATTTTCTCCAGTGTATGCAAACCTCTTTTTTTATCTAAATGCTCAGAATGAATGAAGTTGCTAAACTGTAACAATATTTAATTGGTGTTGCTGGATCTGAACTTCTTTTTAGTAGTGTCAGTCCCACCTATATGTAAAGAGCATATTTGAGAATGCATGTTGACGTAGAAAACGATGCTCATTGTATGTAATTACTGGCGGAAATGTGCATTTCTGGATTTTCCGTGTGGCTTTTTTGCCTGGAGGCTTTTTATATGATGTGGTCCCATTAAATCAGCACTAGAAAAGAAGGCACAGACATCAATGATAGGAGCACAAAGAAACTTGAAGCGATTAAACCCCTACTCTAACCGGCTTAGTAGGAAAAGCTTCACATAGAGCCAACAATAGCTGTATTCCTTTAAATCTGGTCTGTTTGCGCGCTCTCTTTTCCACAGTCTATCCTGCACTCAATTCTCCTTTTCCTGTTCTCTCCCTCTCTCTAAACAGATTACGTCTTTTTTGGTTTCTTTATGTCTGTCTTCTTTGCAGCATGTTAGGCCGCTTAACTTTACAATGCTTTTGTCAGGTCAAAACCCACCCTCCCTAGATTTTTCCAATTTAGGTAAAAAAAAAAAAGCCTCTTTTGTGAAAGAATTTACTGTATCTCATATGTCAACCACCTTGAAAGTCTTTCTTTTGAATCATTCATTATGACCTCTTTCATTATTTTACTATTATTTTCTCTAAAGACGTTTCAGGGGCTCACTGTGAATTGGCCAGATTGTTAATTGCACTACACGTTTCTCTTTTTAATCAGTAGGGGATTAAACTTGACTACGTTTATACAGGGATTAGACACGAACAAGAATGTGTTGTGTGCAAAGAAAATAGTTGAACTTGTACCAGCTGGTTTCTCACAAGATAAACGGTTAAAAACGTAAAACGTATAAAGAGACTTCTATCATAATATTCCTTGTGAAAACTGTCAACAACAAAAGTTTTTGGCAAGAATGAATGAAAGATGTGTCGTTCTGTAGAATGGCCCAGCCGTGTAACCAGGGATAGAATTTTGGAACAAGAGAAAGTAAATTCCTCCTTGAGCACAATGCCTCAGGCCCTTCTACTCCTCAAACCACTGTAACAGACTGGTTTAGACCTCCTGGTCTGTGGTCTGGTTTTAAGAGAGGCAGTAATTTATCCTACCTCCCACCACCATCCACCTTTCCACCTGGATTTGGCATTGCCCATGAATGCCAGTCATTAAGATGTCTGCACAAAGCCTATGACTACCTCTTTCCCAATGGGCTGGCTCTACTTCCACGTATAGAGCCGCCTTTGTTTTATATGCAACTGCTCCCACCATTGTAGTGAACGGGCTTTCATTGTGTCTGGTTTGTTGCCAGAGAGAGGAAATATGATAAATGTTTCTAATGCCACCTGTTTGAGAAGGCTGGGACATTCCTCGTTCCCCAGATGCCAACAGGTAGAAAAGACGTAGCCCTGATCAGGTTACTGTGTGCATCTTTATGTGTGTATTTGTCAACTGTGAATAAAATCCCTTCTTTTTTTTTCCGTCTTCTTTCAGGTGCACCAGAAAGGAGAAATGTGAGCGCTCATCAGAACCCCGGCGCTTTGCTTCAGACATCAAGCAGTGTGTGCGTCTCAGTGTCCACCCGAACAACATATCGGTTTCCCAGTTTAGCGTCACGGTGAGTGGATAAAAATAAATGCGTCCGTTATTTCCACTGAAGGAGAAACCACTGACGAATGTTCCATGGCATAAATATGTATGCTTTATTTGTAAAACATAGGGGACAGACTTTTCTTTTAAAGATTTTAAACAAACACTGCTAACTGTTAATTAAGCGTGTTGTGTGGCACCAAAAACATTTATAGCAAGTGAATATATTGCATTGGTTAGAAAAACACATCAAGCACGCAACCAAACGTTTCTTTCAGTTGCGCCACATTTTAGTAAATTTTGATAGTAGCTGAATATGCTACAAGTGAGAAAATCTCGTCTGGCAGATTGACAGTATCACTCTCAAGCATAATTTGTAATACAATGTAATTAAGCTCTAAGTACTATTGAGTAGATGTGTTAAATTTCTGGTGCCTCATATCGTCTTAGCGCCTGCCAATGCCCATCATTCATCTCCTGACCTCACAACTTTTAGTTCTAACTCATGAAAATTCTCTCCAAACAAATGTCAACAATCATTAACAGCATGCAGTTCAGCTCAGCTATGTTTTTATGAGTCTTGGCAGCTAAATAAAAGCTCTTTCACCCTGTGGGCATTTTACTCTGAAACAGCTGCCAACAGTTGAGTTTTATTTTTTTTATTTATTTAGTTTTGCTGTGTATGTGTATTGATTAGTACACAAGGAGCTGCGACCCCTTGTAACAAATATGACTCTGCAGGAATTAAAACATTGTTTCATAGCTTATATATAAATGTTAAATCCAGCCATATACACATTGCTAGGACCAAATTTTATTCTGCATACGTGAAACCATTTCTAATTTAATGTTTATATTTTTACATACTTTGGACAGCTTGTTGTTTGAATAGTTGCTGTTGAGGGAAATATGTCCCTTTCACCCTGCTTTATAGTTTAATGCAAATTTTTAACCAAATATATGGCTGTAAAAGTTTGTAAGTAGCTTAAATTTGTTGCACATTTGCATTAGCTGAATACATGACCTTGTGTTTATTTCAATGCATTCTCTTTTTATGGGATTGAAAATAATCAAGTAAAAAAGATGAAGACCTGTTTTAAACGCAACAACGAATGATGTGAAAATCACTGATTTTAACCAACAGCAAGTCGCATCACCTGTCAGTTCGCTTGGGATTGATCTTTTAGGGATCATTTTGAATTTTATAGATGCAGAATAATTTTTATAATTATCCCAAGCCAAACCAGAATGACTCACTCCATCTGTGTTTCTCAGAGGGCCAAACTTGAACAGATAATTGTCAGCCATACAGCTCAGCATCGCCTAATGATATTCATAGGTGTTTGTGTGTAACGTTGCTGAGTGTTTAACCTTTTTGCACGCACTTGGCATCCAGCTGAATGCTGGGAAGAGTCCACTTCTTGACCTTTATCTTAATAAATATTTATTTGGACAGATATAGCTGAGGAATACTTCAAAAGACCATCACTCCCATTTTGAAAGAAATAAAAAAAACATCCTCTTTATAAAATAAATAAAAGTAAGACATAAAGAAAGCGAGAACTGGAGTAAGTTAAAGCACTCATGGTCAATTTTATGAGAGATGTTGTGCAGGTGTTCTGCTGCTGCTTTCTTTTTGTTGAACAGTAATATAATAGTGCAGGTCAGCCCTTCTGTGCTGCCGAGGCCATATTCAGCTTCTCATCACAAGTATATGACTAGCTACATCTCAAAACAGTGTTTAGACCATTGCCTTTCTTCAGACAGTGTTTTCCATCAATATGTATATTTTGGTCTTGACCCTGCTCCACCTTCTTCCATAATCACCTCTTCTTTTATTCAAGGACAGTTTTCTTTCTTGCCTTTTACTCCACCTGAGGCCATTCTTCCCAAGAAGTTGAAAGAGCTAACACAGCATTTTCAAATGAAGAAAAAAGATTGTTTTTTTTTTATTTTGTGAAGAGTGTGCTATTCTTTGACAGTCCAGTATCTATGCATTCCTGCTGTCCTTAATTTCAAGTTCAAAGATCACGTTCAATGTTCGTTATTGTCAGTCGCATCACATGTGGTACATGAGGTGGAACGAAATTGTGTACGCAGGGTTTCATTCAACAATAGCAAAATTGTAAATTATAAAAGAGACATTAGTAAGGATCTAAGATATAAACTAAGAATTACACTAAACTAAGAAATATGGTAAACGCTAATATAGTAGTCCCTCGTTTATTGCAGGGGATTTGTACCTTGAAGCCCTGTGATAAGTGGAAAACCATGAAGTAGGAATAGTAGTACAAATAGTAAGTAGTTGTATGTATATATATATATATATATATATATATATATATGTATATAAAGGTGTTTTAAACCCTTCTCACAGTCTTGCAATATTCTAATCAATGTTTCTAATAAACGCTCTAAAAGGGCACCCAGTGTCATGATTTCAGCTCTGTGCCTCCGTTGCTCTTTGCCACTGGCAAGCGCTCTCAGCCACACCCACTTCTCCGCTCTGCACAGAGAACAGCTGATCAGCTGCAGGAGGAAGCTTTTTCTGCATATGTGAGCTGCACAAAGGTGCGGCAGGTGCTAAATAATTTAAAATTATTTTAAATAAAAATGCTATGCCGATTGTGCGGCTCATCCATCAATCAGCCAATTATGTGTCATGTCCAATCTTATTTTGAAAAACTGCGATAGAGCGAGTCCGCAAACAAACGAACCGCTAAGTAGCGAGGGACTACTGTAGTGCCAAACAATACGCTGAACAACAGCAGCACAAGCGTGAGTCTGCGTGAGTAGATGTGTACGAATGAATACAGCAGCATAAAATAAATCAGCAGCATGAGATCAGCAGCATGGATAATCAGCAGCACATATCACCAATTCAAGTGACATTATATTGATTTTTTTTCTTACAGTGATAATCCTGGTTAGGGATTCCTGAGTCTAACAACTTCAGGGACGAAGCTGTTCATCAGTCTAGTGGGCCTACACTTAATGTTCCACAGTTTTTTGCCTGAGGGGAGCAGGGTAAAAGTGTGTGTGCTGGGTGAGTGAGGTCCTTCATGATGCAGGTGGCCCTCTTCCTGCATCTGGAGGTGTAGATGTATGTGATGGTGGGGAAGCTGACTCCAACAGACTTCTTTGCAGCCTTCACCACTCTCTGCAGAGCTTTTCTTTCTGCAGCTGTGCAGCCTCCATGCCACACATTGATGCTGGAGCACAGGATGCTCTCCACTGCACACCTGTAGAAGGAGGTGAGGACTGAGCTTCTCAGTCCAGCTTGCCTCAGCCGCCTGAGGAAGTAGAGTCTCTGATGTGCTTTCTTGATCAGGCTGGTGGTGGTGTTAATTGTTCACTGTTTTGTTTTTGTTTTTTAGTAGTCTATATTCATTCAACTTTCTCTATTTTCCCCGCCCTGAAGCAAAGGGGGAATATGAAATAGCCTCCTTCTATTTGTCCATGTTGTAAGCATAACTTGGAAAACTTAAGTGGCATTTTGGTGTGTCGCTACAAAAAGTTCCTTTCGAAAATTGGGTTGCCATGTCAAAATCAAAGATGGCTACCATTATATATTTATACATGTAAACTTTGTGAGTTGGATAATTAAAAAAAAGCAATGCACCAACTTCCAGTTTGTTGTGTGACTGCATGTAGGTGCAAGTAAGGTCTGTATGACCCCCTGGCTCTGCCATTGTGCCTGGTGGTGGATAAAATTGCTCCCTCCTTTCACCAGGATCTTTCACTCTGCGCAACCTCAGACAAGCAAAATACATAAGTAAATAAATTTTTCTTTTTTATACAAAGTGGAATTTGTACCTACTTCATTATCTTCCAACAAATACATGAAGGCTTACTTGTATTCTCTGTTCAATTCCAGTCCAGAAAAACATTCATCCACAAAACTACAAACATTCACGATTCAAATCCTTCAGCGACAGACATTGGTGTACTGTTGCTATCTCTTACTTTGAATTTTGTCCTTGAAATATTTATGTATTTTCTATCTCAGGCATCTTTTTTCTCCTCATATTGGCAGAAACTGAAAACGCTGAGAAGTAAATTACAGGAGGTAGTCATGGCCATTGTATGACTTTCAGTTTTAAACCGGTCTTTGTACCTTTTTTTGTTGTTGTTGTTTTTGCAGTAGTAGCTTCACATTTTTGGGATATTTGAGTACAATGTCCATCTAATGGCTCATTCAGACATTCCAGAGTAACTAATCTTCAGATGACTATTTACTCTGCTTTGAACCTGCAGCTGTCCCTCTGGAGAATTGTGTTACAGACATTTTTAGAAACGTATTGATTCGAATTGATACGACGTGCTCACCATGTAACAACTGAAGTGCAAATCTTGCTGATATCTCAGTGTGGTTTAACATTTTATATGTCAGACTTCATCTTTAGTTTTTCTAATGGTATTATAAGTAATTACTGCATTAAGTCTGTTAAATGATTCTTCTCTTTTATCCCATATATAATTTACACCAATTGATTCATGAACTAATCATGCACAGACCAATTATCCCTCACACATCTTCCTTCTTTTTTCTATTTTCATCAGTTGGTGCTGGAAGCCCACAACGTCCCAGAACTTTCAGCAGGTGTCAACTGCACCTTTGAGGATCTGGCTGAGATGCATGGCCTGGTGGAGGGAAACCGGATCAGATGCTCCTCTCCTGCTGAGAAGGAAATGCCACGCATTATTGTAGACAAAGGTGAGAAGTCACAAAGCAACCAACCAGCATGAAGACGATACTATTCCATACAAGTCCCAATGCTTAGACTTTTTTCTTTGTATGCATAATGAATACGTAAATTATAAAAAGAGATGGAAAATATTTTTGTAGCAATGAGTTCCCAAAGTTGGATATGTTTTTGTTTCATAAGGTCAAAACTTTAAGAAATTGTCCATCTGTTGCTATGATGGCATAGTCATGTACAAGGACTTGACAGAAAATAAATTATACATATGTAATGTTTGTCTAAACCATCATAGGTACTTCAAAGATGACAATTATCTGAATTTTTAGAACCATAATATAAAGAAATGTGGTTTAAACATTTTTAAAGGGCTGTAACTACAATAAAGCTATTTATATAATATAATCTGCAGCAGTACACAAGTATGCTCGTCTGTCACTAATGTATACAGTCATTCTGAAGTTTTCTCTTGACAGTCCTGGGGCAATATGTTCTCTGTGAAGTATTTTTTCCTCACTGTCATCAGCAGCTCAACAGGCCTCGGAGCAATGCCTCAGGACATATTTAGTAACTAAATGAGCTTTAGTTATTAGTCTGCTGTGGAACTTATTTACCTTCTTCACGTGGGTGAGCTCCAGAGGGAGTGATGGAATCTTGGTTACCCACAGAAATGTGTCAGGCTTTACCGCTGAATGACTTCATTATGGTATTTCATCTAACATGTCGCTTAGTGGTTAAGTTTCCACAGATGCTAACAGTTAAAGCAGTTCTGACGACATTCATTAATATCCTCACTCTGGAGCTGGCTAAGCTGGTCTAATTGAACAAAATTCTCATTTCACAATTGCTATGCACAGACCTTTAAGTGCTTTGTGTCGGCATATAAGAACAAGACAATACTGCAGGACTTTAAAAAGAAATGACTAAAATTGAGAGTAACACGTTCTGTTTCAATACAGCTGATGAGAATACTAAATGAGCTTTGGGGAATTGTATATACAGTAGTCTGTCGTTTATCGCGGGGGATCCGTACTCTGGAGACCCGGGATAATGGGGACTGAATGTCATGATTTCAGCTCCTTGCTTCCTCTGCTCTTTGCCACCTGCAAGCGCTCTTGTCCACGCCCACTTCTCCGCTCTGCACGGTGAACAGCTGATCAGCTGCAGCTGGAAGTTTATCCTGCAGTTAGGGTTGCACAATGGTGCAGCTGGTGCTAAATATTTTAATATCATTTATTTTAAGTAAAAATTTCATGCCAATCTTTCAGCTCGTCCATCAATCAGCCATTGTGTGTCATATGCAATCTTATTTTGAAAAATCGCGATAGAGCGAGTCCTTGAAAAACGAACCGCGAAGTAGCGAGGGACTACTGTATTTGTTTATTGTTTGTAAAGTCAGTCTGGTAATGATGTCGTCATACAAACAAAAATGTATACTACAAATATGAAGCTTTGTTGCCTAGACTTGCAAGCATTTATAGTTTTCCTGATTTAGGTAAATGTATTGTGTTGAACGCTTTCATGTTCCATTTTTAGCATTACTCATTATTCCAAACTTGGTTCCTGGAGAGAAATGGGGCTCACAGCAGATGGAGTGAGGAGAGAGGGAGGGATGGATGGTGTTAGCGGGCTTCAAGGTAACATTTAAGTGGCCTAATTAGGACAGATCCGTTGTCAGCAGTGCTTTACTCTGATTGATGAATGATTCCTTCTTTGTTAGAAAGATGGAGAGAGACAGGGGAGAAGGAGTCACAGTGTGGAAAGGAGAGAGACCTGTGAGTAAAGATAGTGGCAATGAGAGGGGGAGGTATAGAGGTAGTGTAGAAAAAGAGCAGGTAGATATGTTGGATGTGTTGCTGAATTAAACATGAACTCCTTCATTAGAGCTAGACAAAAGCACAGCAAATACAGATGAGGCGTGAGCTCATATGCACATACACTTATGTAAACACACACACATTTCGTATTTCATGTTCTTTTAACTTGTCAAACATACTTTCAAAGACATTTCACTGGGAGTATTGTCCATCCCAAGGGAAATTTGTGTGCAGCAACTTTGCTGCTTGCTGCATGAATAAAGAGATTTAACCCAACTAAAGCCTTCTGAAATGCTCTCCTTTAAAGATATTGCCTTTAGGAATGCAACAAGAGGTTCACCTGTTGCTTCACTTTGTTTTATTATTATTATTGGAAAATCTATAATTGGATGCTTTTAGGAGATTTAAGCAAGTAAATGGAATTATCCACATAAAGGCTTAAAATTGTGTTCAGAACACTAATCGCTTAAGGAATGTGTTTTATGAAAAAGGTGTTTTTGTTTGTTAATGTGTCTGAAGTATTGATTTTTGATTGTGATCTCTTTCTTTCAGGTGACCACCAGATTGTGCAGCTTTATCTTAAATCCAAGGAGACGGGCCTGGCTTTTGCAAATACCAGTTTTGTTTTCTACAACTGTAGTGTGCACAAGTCGTAAGTCCCGTCTACTAATAACGTTCAAGTGCACTTCAGTCACCATTTATATCATTGTTTGATTTACATTTTTATGTCCTAATAAATAAGTCCAAGAATGAAATGGTGGACCTCATCTTTTTCATTCAGCTTTTAGTTTGATGAAAAACACTTAAGGTCCTTAAGATGATGAAACTTTTTATTTAAGTTTACTTTTCTTAATGTTCAGTAATTCTAAGCTGTCGTCGGTCTAATTTGTTCTGTTTCAGATGTCTGTCATGTGTGAGTAGTCCCTACCAGTGCCACTGGTGTAAATACAGACACGACTGCACCCACGACCCTCGCACTTGTTCCTTTCAGGAGGGGAGAGTGAAGAAGCCCGAGGTGAGTCTCAAAGAAGAGGCTTTTTTAATTTTATTATTATTATTTTCTGTTCAGACAATAGACCTCATTGTAGACCATATTGGGGGTAATAATAGGCCACAGAACACGTAGAACCTATAGAAAGCATTTTGTTTCTGACTTATTTTAGAGGTGTTTCTAAGGATTCTCATTTTCTACTTGTATGTTTATACTAGGGGTGTAACGATACGCTAAAATCACATTTTGGTTCGGTTCAGTTTCAAGGAGGGCTCGGTTCGGTTAATTTTCAGTACAAAAAAGGCCAAAATGAAGACTTACAAAATGTTTATTTTTAAACTATGCCAAGTAAACAATACGTTTGTATAAAAATAAATAAAAGCGACCCATTTGGATGATATTTTAAATAAAAGACACACTTTACAATAAATAAACTATACTAACAGTAATACAAATCTTAATAAATACAATAACAGAACCAGAACAATAAGCAGCAACAGACCGTTTACAATCTAACTAATCAAGTTTTAAGTTTTTGGCCAAAAACACCAACTTGTCCACATTTTCTGCCAAAATCATAGATCTAGTTGCAGTGACATTATCTCCAGCAGTGGAGAAAACAGCTCACTAACAACAGTAGCAAGAATAAAGAGGTAGAGCTTTGCTAATTTTGCAGTGTGGCTGTATTTGGTCTCATTACTCACAACCTCTTGGACCTGCTCCCACCTGTCCCTGGAAAAGTTCAGAGTTCACTCATCACAGACTTCTTAACTGGAAGTGATCTCTGGTGGATTTCTCTGAAGAGGAAGAAGACTCAGCTGCTAGCTCTGTCCCAGACTGGAAATAAAACACAAAGAAGTAAAAAATAAAAAATAAAAGAGTTAATAAGATTATAATTTTAAATAAAAAAAGTTAATTAGATATTAATAATAAAATAACAATACCTCTTCTTGAACGGCCATCATTTCTGTTATGAGGTGGTTGAATCTCTCGTGTATCATCATCAGGACAGGACTTTAATCTGGTCCAGGGCTTGTTGACAGTATCAGTTTTAGCTTTTTCATAAAGTGCTGATATAACTATTTGGCTGAAGTGTTGATGTGATGGATGTCGTAGCGGGGCTCAAGAACTTTAAAGCCGGCGCATCAACAACAGAAAAGGTTGTTTAAACGCTGTTGTTATCGGTCTTTGCACCAATCAAGCTGCTATTCTGTAGACGAGACGTTCATGTTCGGATTATGTCGTTTCAAGTGCGTTAACAAGTTAGACGTGTTGCTGCTGCAGAGCCAATCTCAGTGAAACAACGTCGACACACAGCTTTGGATTTGTCCACTTGTCTTTTAACAAGAGCCATAATGTTGCCAAACAGGAGACCACAACGACATGCTAGAATGCTAATGCTGCGTGTGCTGCAAGATAATAGCGCCGTGCTGAAACACGCTTAGGAACTTTAGTTTCGCGGCACATAATCTATTGTTAATTAAATTTAATTAATGAAAGAATAACTGAAACGGTATGCATGTGGACAGAACCGAACACGCCGTACCGAAACGGTTCAATACACCCACGTGTACCGTTACACCCCTAGTTTATATGCTGCCAAACTATAACCTATAACCCGTTTTTGTATTCTGTGTCGTGAATCGTCAAAGCTATAACACGTGTTGAAGTAAACGAGGAAAAGTGTTTGCCTAAGTGAGACTAATGTCTGTCTGTGGAGATTTCACATGCAACAAGACTTGTGTTAAAAGGATTGAAGCACCTTTCAGCAGTAGTGCTTCCATCTGGCGTGAGTCTTTTGGCATGTTTCACTTTTGAGAGCACATCAAAGGGCAGTGGAAGCTAATAAAACTGAGTCATTTCCACATGCCCATTCCTATTCCCCACAACAGCTTACTCTTTGTGAATTATCAATAATATTGGCAGGCAGTCTTTTCCCGACGAAGCTGAGCTCACTGTAATTAGGCTTCTTTGCAGAGGACAAGCTGGACGGGGTACTTTCAGTGAGTGGCCTCCAGCCCGGCCACTCTTCAACATATGAAAAGATTTTACTATGGTTTAGAGTCACTAAAGGAGCCTTTGCAGGAAAGCACAGAGGTCAAGGAAGTTTGAGATTTGTACCTTCGATTTAGACTTGTAGTGATTTAGCAGTGCAGATACAATATTTGCAAGTTCACTATATACATTTGTACTTTTAGAGGATATTTGTGTTTGAGCGGTTATCTGCAATGTTTGCTTGCCCGTACTTTAATTCCCAGTGGCTTTCAGAGGGAGGGTTTTACAGGGAGTTAGTGGCCTGTTAATCCTAGCCTGAGGTGAGCTATGATGAAGATCACTAGTACTCATGTCTGGGTTGGCAGACGCCACTCGATGAGCAGGGACAAGCTTAGCCAGATTGTTTCCTTTGATGAGCAGTCTGCTCTCATTTGTGCTATTCCACCCATTTCTCCCCCAAGCTATTCAACCTGCACAGACAATATTATTTTCTTTTTCTGTCGTTTCCATTATCCTTTTGAACCGTCTGCTCAGTTGGGCCCGAACACGAATCTTTGCAGGTTTGTTTCCAATTAGCCCAGCCGCTGGTGGTCAATATTGACTCGGGTTAATAATGTGTGAATCCTCCTCTATTGTGTCGCACGCTGAAAGGAAACCATAAATAAAGAAACAACGGATTTAAAACGCAGGTGTTGTGCTGGCTTAATGAGTTTTAATTTGCTTTTAATTAACCCTTTAAATCCAGGGTGATGTTGGATGTTGTTTTGAATTAATAGTAGAAAGGCACACATGCAGGCTTAAGAATATGCACACACGCACACCCCATTCAGGCAATCATTCTCAAATTTAGAAGAAGACAAGTCAGGTTTGGTCAGTGAAATGAAATGGCTTTTTCTGCTGATGATGAATTTTGTGTACTATTACAATTAAGGGATTTCAGGCAGTGATCGCAGTAATCCCTTAACTCAATGTTAACTCCCTATTGGTTACCTCCCTACTGGTTGAGCATGTTGTTAGTATGCATCCCATGATGGAGTTGAAGCCAGGACTGCGTGTTTTATTCATGCCAACAAAGATATGGGCAAAGGGATCAGACTACTGCCTGTTGGCACATTAACCAAGGCCATGCCTGTCTTTGCCCCCATACCTCTCAAGGACTTAGTGCCCTGACAAAAACCATGCATGCAGCACTTTCTTGTTGCACTGATAAAAGAACCAGCAGTTACTCGTCACTATTTAAGTCAACTGTTTTAATACAAATTGTTTCTTCTTGTTTATGTGCTGGACAGTATTTGCCTGAATATTTAGCTTTTTCAAACTGCGTCTTCAATCCTAAAAGTACATAGTCTCTATGCGAAAGTGTTGAAACTGAGTGCACTTCCTGTTCTCCTTGTCTGATGGAAACCACAGGAAGATGTTACTTTCTTCTGCTGCTGTCTACAACTCAGCATGTTCATATCCTGAGCTGCTGCCAAATCTTACACTTATATATTCAGCTGGTAGGGAGACGCAAGACACACAAAATATTAATGTCACTCAATACACGTCTCCATCTCTTGATTTATGCTGTACATCTTCATCTCTTTGCATTATTTACTTGTTTGCTGTACTGCGGTGATCAATGTTGTGGAGTTTGTTTACCAGGAACGTATTGATCAAGTGATCAGGATAATTTTATTAAAGAAGCTAAACGCCAACGGTAATGGTTATAAGCTGCCCTTATTAACCAAGAATGGTAGAGAGAAGTGATTTGTTTTGATTAATAGACAATCAATGATATACGCTGGTTACGCCTTGACAAATCATCACACACAACATGGAGAAATCTAAAGAAAAGTGGTAGACGCTAGTTGAGATAAAAAGCAAATTAAAGTTTAAATTAAATCCCTATAAGGTGGAAAAAGAAGAGCTTACATAAAAATACACTAATGGCTAATTTACATTTAAATAAGCCTTAAAATGTTAAATATAATTAATTTAGATTGTCAAAATTTATAAATTAGCATTCAGGGATGCAAGACTATTTTCTGTTCTTACATCCATTGATCTACTCTCTATTTCTGTAAAGACTTTTGATAAACATTAACAATTCCTTTGACCTTATATTAAACTGCTTTAGATTGTCTTGCAAAACTTTAGTCTTGTTTTGGGCTGATCATTTAAAAACTCATCTCTCACATCACTGCACTTTAGCAGACAGTATTTGACAAGTCGTTTTAAAACATTTGAGATACAGTATTGTGGAGTTTTAGAAAAGGGAAAATATCTGCAGTAAAGAGTGGACAAGTGCAAAGTTATTTGTAAAAACAAAACATGTATAAAAGGGTGAGGAATGAGTGGTGGTGGGAAAAGATGGCGAAGCAGCGGCAGGAAGGTGGAGCAGAAAAGTGTTTTTGCTCCTGGCTCAGTTGGATATAACATAACAGAGACTGGGAATCTTTTGGTAACCACATGATGTGTGAGTACATGTATAAAAACTCAAGATCCTCTTCATCTTCGCACCTTACACTACTATAATTATGGGAGTTTTTCTCTCGTTCTTTCCATTGCCCTTCCTCCCTCCCTCCGTAGCTTCAAACTATGCCAAGGGCTTTTACATTCACAGCTCCCATTTTGCTTCCTACTCTGTCACTTTCCCTTTCTCCACCCTTCACACCTCCCACCAGCCTCTAATTATCAGATCTAAGTAGGTCCCCAAGAAAAAAAAAAGAAGTCAGGAAAAAGTAGGAAGAAGAACCCGTGAAGAGGTCTGACTAGAAAAATGAGAAGGGTCAGCGAGCTGCATATGTGTGATGGACCAAACTGCCTATTTTTAAGACTGCATAAATGAGGAGAAAAACAAGGAGCTGGGAACAAGAAGAAAGGATAATTATCCTCAAAAAAAGAGGCGCCAACTTTTGTCAAAGTCATGGATTATGCTATTATGAGTCATGCTATTCACAGGTGCTTTTCTCGTTCTAGCCCTCCTTGATTACAGCCCTGTCACTGACAGTCATAGTGTGCACTTTAAGTATTCTTCCCTTACATCAAAAATGCAGTCTGTGTTTTTTGTCAAGTAAAGACTAATGAATATAAAGATTAAGATAAGGCAAAACTTTTAACCTTTGACCCTTTAAATACCAAAGACTCCAAATACTGTTGGTTAACCTACATAAACACAACCGACAAAATGAAACAAGGGCATGTTGACTAGATAGATTAAACTCATCCAAATTTCATTTTTCCTATTCATGATTACTGTTGTCATCTTTTGTAAAAAATTATAGCCAAATAAGCAAAAAAAACCTAATCAGAGATATTATAATATTTGCCCGACATTTTTCAGTCAGGTCATCTGGACAGTTCCTTTTTTTGTCCTGAAATGTTTCGCCTGCGATCCAGAAGGCTTCATCAGTCAAGGAAACACAAAACACAAAACTGATTCTTCCCCCAACAGCTTACTTCAAAGTGGAACAAACCAGTTATGTTGGTGCTAAGATGGTCTCTTTGTCACGCCCCCTCCTCCATTGCCGGCCCTCTTCCTTGTTGACAGTCGTGTCAAACTGGTTGAAAACAACAAAGTCCATGCTCAATAATCCAGGTATACAATCAAACATTTTTCAGTCAGGTCATCTGGACACTTTCTTTCTTTTTCTTTTTTTAAAATTATATTTGATGTCTGGATATCATCTCGGGACCCCCAACTTGCTACACAAAGTGGAGCCCCAACCCAAACTTAAGGAACCACAGAACTGATCGTTGCCCAGTGGCAAAAACATCCGTTATCTGTAAGTAGTCCAATCTGCCATGGTTTTAAGAGCCATCAAAATAAAGTGTACTAAAATTAACCTTACACTAGCAAAACAAACAGTAACACCTCTGTTTAGGAGTAATTCCTCTGTTGTCTTAAATAATCTATTTAAACAGGGTGTTAGTTGTTTTCACGAGAAATCAGGGAAGCAGAAGTGTTGATGAAAATACTTTGTCACAATTGAACTCCCCACGATAGGTGGAAATCCACAAAACAGGGACATTATATTTATTTTAGTATTTATGTACATATATTTATTTATATCCTCCTTCAAAGTTCAAGGTTCTTTGTCATTCGCATCACATGTGGTACATGAGATGGAACGAAATTGTGTACTCACGCTCCCAGTTACACCCAAAAATAGCAAAAATATAAAGTATAAAAAGAAATGGTCTACAAGGATCTATAGGCTAAACACTAATAATGTAAAATACAGCAGCCCTAACATGAGTCTGCTGTGAGCAAATGGGTATGAATACAGCAACTTAAAGACAAGAAGTCTGCAGTATGGATAATCAGCAGCACAGATAAGTCACATATCACAAATTAAAATGGCATACAGTGATTTTTTTTTCCTTACAGTGATTTTCCTGGTTAAAGATTTATGAGTCTAACAGCTTCAGGGTAGAAGCTGTTCCTCAGTCTAGTGGTTCTACACTTAATGCTCCTCAAAATCCTGACTGAGAGGAGTGGGGTAAAAAGTGTGTATGCTGGGTGAGTGGGGTCCTTCATGATGCAGGTGGCCCTCTTCCTACATCTGGAGGTGGGGAGGTTGACTCCAGCAGTCTACTGTGCAGCGTTCACCACTCTCTGCAGAGCTTTTCTTTCTGCAGCTGTGCAGCCCTCGTGCCACACGTTGAAACTGGAGGCGGCGGGGTCTGACAGAGCGGTGGCCTTCGCCATCCTTCCCCCGCTTGAGTGGGTCTCCTCCTCCGGTCCCGGAGAGGCGAGTGTGAGGACACAAGCAACATAGAGGAAGATCTCCACCGGCAGCCACGCCCTGCAAGCGCAGTGGGCTCGACAGGAGGAGGTGCCCCCACGGACGCACGCCCAGAGGCATTTGGACAGGGAAGGAAGGTGGGTGAGGAGGGCTGTACGGATGACGGAAGTACAGACGCTAGAAGTACGGACGCTGGAAGTACAGGGACTGGGCTGCCCAGTCTTTAAAGAACACAGCGAAAGAGGCCAGACAGGCTGATGCTACAGTGACAGAGCCAATCAGCGCCCGGGATACAGAGCACAATGCTCTGGTTGGTCGCCTTCCATCAAACAGCCAATCGTGTGTTGTGTACAATCTTATGTTGAATACCCACGAAACAGTGCGAAAGTCGAACCGCAAAGTATTGCGGGACTACTTTTCACACACGAGTATATTTCTTAAACTTCACAAATGAGTGACTGGGTGAAAAAGTCAAACGTTTATTACTTGTATACACTGTAATTATATCTTCTATTTTGCCCAATATCAATGATAAAGTTATTGAGGTAAATGCTCATGTGCAGTCTGTCAGTAATGTTTGGGACTGAAACTGTTTGAGTGATAATGAACCTCTGACATTACAACAACCTTACCATAAACCTCCACAGAAACACTGAACATCACTGCCAATAACCCCAGTGTTTTGATACAACTAGCAAATACACGTGTGCTTATAACCAATAAAGGTCCACTTGGCCTCAGCCAGAACTTGCAATGATCAGTGTGTTAGTAAAGTATGTCTGCAGCTGCTCTCAGATGTACTTGCATGGTTTTAGCATCACATCTACATCATAGATTTTTCACTTTTATTGATAGTATACTGAAAGATGTTTTAATTCTGCATAACATGTAAACATTTGTCTGACTTTTATTGATTTTGTGTGCACGTCACAAATAAAACTTGGTGTCTCTTGTGTGCATGGATGCATCTGCTTTAAATTTATGAGGCAGATAAGTTTGGTTTATGAATAGAATAAAACTGTGTGCTGGCTTGTGCCAGATGAAGACATTAGACTACATTGATTTGTAGTTGTGTGTGTGTGTGTGTGTGTGTGTGTGTGTGTGTGTGT
>NC_056519.1:12422994-12451707 GCF_014905685.2 Nematolebias whitei | reverse complement strand
GGGGGGGGGATGTAAATTTTGAGTAAAAAGTATTGATGACATTTATGAATTTTTAAATATATGTGCATGTACAGTCAACGACGGTAAAATTTGCATTTTGACATTTTTCATTTTTGGACATGCTGTAATGAGGACAGATGATGCACACAATGTTCTCTGGCTGTGATGATTATTTTAAACTCTAATGGGACTCCAAGACTTTGGGCTACTCTTTGTGTGCACGTGGGAATTGCATGCATGTGTGTATATGCATACAATTCACTATCAGTAAATACATTGCTTTTAAATTAGATATTAATATCAAAAGAATGAGCAGTGTTGTCAGATCTGAGCCAAGGGCGTGTTGCTGTTGACAGACAGATTTCAAACAAGTGCACAAAATAAAAAAACACCCTAATTGGGTAAAGAAAAATAACTTTCTTTAGCTAAATCAACTATTGTGTCAAATGACAGTTTTGTCTTTTCATCCTCATGTTAACTCATTTTCCTTCGAACCATTAGTTTGTGTACAATTACATAGTTCAGACAGAGGGGGCGCTCTAGCCTAAACTATGCATGTAGATACAGTGGTTCTGATTAGATTCTTAATGCAGGTGTGTGATCCTTTGTGACAACATGGAGAAGGTGAGTAGCAGCCTCAGTAAAACTGTCAAACTGTTTACAGCCTACAAGCAAACTTATGTGGTAAACAGTGCAGTAGACTGAGGTGGTTTTAGTGCAGTCAGAGCTAATTTTAGCACGTAGACCCTCTGTGTTTGTTTAGTTTACATTTTAATACTGTTGGGATTTGAGCTGAGTTGACCTAATGCTGTTTTGAGACTCTTTAATTTATACATTTAGTCTTTATATATTGTGAATTAGATTACAGCGTATTATTTTGAAATCTTTGAATAAATCATGCAAGTTAAATATTACTTTTATTTATTTGATCCTTGAGTTACATACATATAATTTATAGTGATTAATTTTGAGGAAAAAGCTTTTTGAGGGCTTAAAATAATTATTTTTTTAGGTATTTTGGTTACATACAAATAAAAATTATATGTATTGGAAACTTTAGAAGAAATATCTAAACTATTATAAATAAATAGAATGAATGGTCAAATGCTTTAAAATGGTTAATTCATAGTTTATCATGTTAGAATATGTATGCATTTATACATATACAATTTTAAACGATTATGAATTCATATGGTTTGATTATGCAATTTAAAAACATTTAAAACTCAACTATTAATCTGCATTTTATTTCGTTATTAAGATGAAGTGAGTTGAACCTACCTACTTTCTTCCTGGATCTTTCAAGTCAGATCAGCATTGGTTTAAGAAGACTTAACACCAACATTCTCAGATGTGAAATAATAAATGCAAATATCCATCCATCCATTATCTTTACCCCCTTCTTCCTATTTGGGTCGCGGGGGTCGCAAGTGCCCATGTCCAGCACTGTGCGAGAGGCGGGGGACACTTCTGGACAGGTCGCAAGTCCATCACAGGGACACAGAGACAAACGAGACAAACAACCACTCACTCTCTCACTCACACCTAGGAACAGTTTAGAGTTACCACTTAGCCTAACATGCATGTTTCTGATCTGTGGGAGGAAACCGGAGTACCCGGAGAAAACCCACGCATGCACAGAGAGAACATGCAAAACTCTACACAAAGGCCCCCGGACTGGGGTTTGAACCGGAGTAACCTATTAATAGAAAATAAGTCTGCATGGGTTTACAGACCCTTTCCAAAAAAATAGAATATCATGGAAAAGTTGTATAACTTCCATAATTCCATTCAAAAAGTTAATCTTTAATAAATTATAGATTCAGGGTCCACAATTTAAATGATTTCAAGTATTTATTTGTTTTATTTTTACATAATTTGGGCTTCCAGCTCATGAAACTCCCAGAAACAGGATTTCAAAAAATTAGAATACTGTGAAGACACCAGCCCACACTACTCTGTTTTTGCAGGAAAAAAGAGAAAAATTAGGGTCACAACAAATCAATCAAAATATGGTACTGTCAAAACGATATGTCAGTCTTCAATACTTGGTTGGGAATCCCTTTGCCTTAATCAATGTATGGTATGGTATGGTATAAAGTTTATTAATTTTAAAAAAGTACAAAACAATTCCATAACAATATAAAAAAGATACAAAAGATTTAAAATGAAAGGCAGCAGAAAGAAGAAAAAATCTTATTATATCTGCCCCTTTTTTCAAGCAATTATTTAAATCACAATAATTTTCAAGTAACAGAACAAAATGAATAACTTTCTAATTCTAATACAAAAACACACTAAGCTACTTCTTATATACTTTTTTAACAATTCGGTTTTGATCTTTTTCTTAAATGTACACATTGACTTGGCATTTTTCACATCACTCTCTAGACCATTCCACAATCCAACTCCTTGGATTGAGGTAGACCTTCCCTTATCAATGTCGATGTCAATTTATTTATATAGCACATAAAAACAACAAAAGCTGACCAAAGTGCTTTACAGTTAAGACGGGTTAAAAATTTAAAAAAAGAGTAAAAATGCATCTAGTGCCACTCAAAAACATAAGTTGACAATAAAAACAACACATAACAACAATAAAATCAGCTCAACTTGTTCTCAGACTCTGCGTGGATGAAATGCCAAGGAATACAGATGAGTCTTGAGCAAAGATTTAAAAGTATCAACAGTCTGAGCGGTCTTTAAATTCTCAGGTAAACTGTTCCACAGTTTTGGAGCAGCAACCGCAAAAGCCCAATCACCTCTGGATTTAAGTTTGGATCTGGGGACATCTAAGAGGAACTGGTTGGTAGACCGGAGTGCTCTTACTGGAGTGTAGATGTTAATGAGATCACATAAATATGACGGGGCCAGACCTTTTAAGATTTTAAAAACAAGCAATAAAATCTTAAAATCAATTCGGAAGTGGACAGGAAGCCAGTGGAGAGAAGCCAGGACAGGGGTTATGTGTTCATGTTTTTTAGTTGCTGTTAAAAGACGAGCTGCTGCGTTCTGGACAGATTGTAAACGATGCAAAGATGCATAGGATGATAAGCCACAAAAGTTCATAGCTGAGGAGGCTGGCTGTTCACAGAGTGCTGTGTCCAAGCATGTCATTGGAAAGTTGCCTCGAGACTGCCTCGATGCGACGTGACATTGAGGCAATCAGCCTGTGGCATTGCTTGGGAGTTATGGAAGCCCAGATTTCCTTGATGCTTGCTGTCAACTCTTTGTTGTTGGGTCTGGTGCTCCTTTTCTTCTTGAGAATACCCCATAGATTCTCAATGGAGTTTAGGTCCGGTGAGTTGGCTGACCAGTTGAGCACTGTGATGGCATCAAACCAGGTTTTGGTGCTTTTGGTGGCATGGGCAGGGGCCAGGTCCTGTTGGAAGATGAAATCTGCATCTCCATACAGATCCTCAGCAGAAGGAATCATGAAGTCCTCTAAAACATTCTGGTAGACTGTTGCGGTGACCTTAGATTTAAGAAAGCAGAGTTTACCAACACCTGCACCGAACATTGCACCCCAAATCATGACTGACTGTGGATATTTCACACTGGACCTCAAGCAATATAGACTGTTCCTCATCCTTCTTCCTCCAAACCCTTGGGCCTTGATTTCTGAATGAAAGGCACACTTTACTTTCATGGGAAAAGTGGATCGAGGAACCAGACAGTTGTAGACCATCTCCCGGATGCGTCTGGTTGTGGTGGTTTTTGAAGCTGTGACTCTCGCCTCATTCCACTCTTTCTGGATCTCTGCCAGATTCTGGAATCTTTTCTGTTTGATAATCCACTGAAGCCCACGGTCATCTCTTTCGCTGGTACATCTTCTCCTGCCACATTTTGCCCTTCTACTAGACTTTCCATTGATATGCTTGGACACAGCACTCTGTGAACAGCCAGCCTCCTTAGCTATGAACTTTTGTGGATTACCCATCCTATGGAGGGTATCAATGATGGTCTTCTGGCCAGTTATGTCTGCAGTCTTCCCCATATTGAACCAAACTGAGACAATTGAACCAAACTGAAGCAATTTAATGACACCTGGTGAAACCTGTGCAGGTGCTTTGAGTTTAGTAGATGGTTAGTGTCACACTCAGTTTAAACGTTCATGCCCTGCAACATTTGGGCTAATTTTTCCACAGTATTCTAATTTTTTGAAATCCTGTTTTAGCAGGTTTCATGAGCTGGAAGCCCAAATTATGTAAAAATAAACAAATAAATACTTGCAATCATTTAAATTGTGGGCCCTGAATCTATCATCTATTAAAAATTAACTTTTTGAATTGAATTATGGAAGTTAAAAAACTTTTCCATGATATTCTAATTTTTGGAAAAGGTCTGTATTTTGCTGAATGTGTAGAGGCCTGGAAATTGCAAATTAAATTGATGTTTGAATAAAAATTATTGTTTTAGTTAGTTTGATGCTTTCCGAAAAGAGCTTATTTATGACAAAAGGAAGGAAGTTAAAGGAAGTATAAAAAATAAAAAAAAAACACCACAAAGCAGTATAGCTAGTTAGTCAAATGCATAAGTGAATGACAAAGTTACAATCTTATTTAGGTCTGAATGTGTGGAGTCATCTGTAATACACAAGCAGCAGACATTTTTGTATGTATCTTTTTGTTAAAGAAGAAAAAAACTTATAATAGTCACTGAAATAAATTGAAACTGACAAAAGTAAACATGATGAAAAATATGTCTAAAAATCAGCTAATGAAAATCAGTTTTAATTGAAAAAAAAAACAACACTAATGAAACTAGTTTTGAAAAAATGATGATGACTATAACTTAATCTTTTGATTCAGATCTTTTGGAGTTAATCACTTCAATCAGCTTATTTCTGTGGCTCTCCATGAGACTGCTACACCTGTCCACAGGTATTTTAGCCCACTCCTTGTGAGCAAGTTGCTCCAGCTGTTTCAGGTTTGAACGGTTCCAACTGCATGTTTGAGCTTCTATAGATGTTCGGTAAGATTTACATCAAGGCTCAGAAGGCCATTGCAGAATAGTAGTGTTTTGTTCTGAGCCATTATTATGTGTTTTTAGCTGTGTAGTGGGTTATTATTCAGTTGGAAGACTTGCAACTTGAAGCTGGCTTTGACACCGGGAAGCACATTTTGAGGATACATTTTAAAAAGCAGATTCAATCAGACCCTGCACAGATTCTAAACATCCCGTGGTTGTTGCAGCAACGCACCATGTTTCACTTGCAGTGTTCCTTTTGAGTATGCTGTGTGTTTTGGGGTTTATAACATAGAGCTGATGTATCTCGTTGCCACAAAGATCCTTTTTTTTCTCACTTGTCCAAAAGGCATTCTCACAAAAGCTTTGTGGCATGTCAACATGCTTTTTTTTTTTTTTTTTTACAAATTCCTATCTTGCTTTTTTTATGATTCAATCTCTTCCTCAGTCATCTTTCGCTAAATCCACTTTAGCCCATTCAACAAGGGATGTTCTGATCAGACACTGATGTACCTTTACTTTGGAGTTCACCGTTATCCTGTATGGATGTTGTTGTGTTCCTTGAATTATCTTTAAGTGTCATTTATCTCTTCAATTGTCATCAGTTTCTCTCTTCAACCACATCCAGGGAGGTTGTCTCCAGTTCTGTGAATTTAAACTTCTGAATAATCTGTTCCACTGTATGCCCAAGAACTTCAAGCTGCTTGGAGATAGTCTAATGGCTTTTACTACTGACATGCTTGTCAATAACTTTCTTTCAAAGTTCTTAAGCCAACTCTCTCTTTAGCTTTCTGTGGTCTATGTTCAGTGTGGTACACACCATGATACAGAACTGTGACTACTTTTTGTCTCCCGTCACGAAGTGAATAGGGGGAATTGAAAATACTATTCATCTGTCTGTCTGTGCATAATCAGATAGGCAAAATAAGTGAGGCACTGATATCCACTTTAGTGTGTGACTATATCCAGGCATTAAAAAAGTTTCTTTTTGAAAATGTTACAAAGATGGTTGTCATCATTGTTGCATTTATGCAAATCTTGTGAGCCTTATAATTTGAAAAAATAAGCAAGTGCCAACTTCCATTTTGGTGTGTGGCTGCATCTGGTGTAAAAAAAGAAGAAGTCCCTATTAAAATTTAAGTTGCCATGCCAAATCCAAGCTGGCTACCACCATATATTTATATAAACTGGCCACCACAATCATTTAAGGAAACTATGCTTTCTAGTTTTAAAATTGCTTAAAAATAAAGTTTCATTAAATTATTGGGTCAAAAATAAGCAATGTGCTGACTTTCATTTTGAAATGTAACAGCTTCTAGGTGCAAGAAAGGTCGCGATCGAAAATTGGGTGGCCACATCAAAATCCAAGATGGCCCCTCACATATATATATATATATATATATATATATATATATATATATATATATATGTGTGTGTGTGTGTGTGTGTGTGTGTGTGTGTGTGTGTGTGTGTGTGTAAACTTACCACTTCATTGTTTGACCAGTTTCATTAGCAATTTTATAAATTCCAGTGACACAAAATTCAAAAGCAACTGATTTTCATTAGTTTATAATTATTTTTTTTCAATTCCATGATATTTTTGTGACTTTTTGTGTATTTTTTTTTCTTTTTTAATGGAAAAGTACTAAGAAATATCTGTACTTTGCAGCAGCATGAATTCATATTTTGTCACACTTGCAACTACTGATCACTAGAACGATGGAAAACAGTTTGAATGCACAATTATTACAATTGTTATTTTAACACGTTTAAAATTAATATAGTTGTGTGCTTGAACATTTCTAACCAGATCTTTGACCCTAACACACCCACACCTTACTGAAGTACCTAATGTGTATAGATTGTTGTCACCACACCTTATGCCACCGTCAGTGTAGATCTGTCTTGAAGATTTGACTTCGTTGCTGTGTTGAGCCAGACTCCAGTGCTTCATATGGCTTCATTTTCACAAACCAGATCAGATTTATCGCCCCCATTGTTCAAATGTATTAACTGGAAGAGACGTGATTAAAAATGAATTCCATTTCTCTTTGCTCTTCTGCTCATTTTTGTTTTCCAAATATGACCCTGATTCTTAGGAAAATGAGATATGGAAGAGCAAACATGCACGCCTGCACCGCCACCTTCCTCTCCTCCACCACTGAACTCACTCCCTCTGTGTGTCATTTATCTATAATGACTTTGTGAATAGTGTCACAGAGCACTCCCCCCTCTCTCGTTCTCTCTCTTTCTCTCACTCCACAATATTAAGTCACTCACTAGTCAGTCATTCACTCAGCATCCCCAATCAAGTGGCTTTTAATGAACTTCAAACAAGTGTTATCGCACAGTTCAATGTGCGCTATGCTTCAACCCTCCTCACTCTCTTCTACCCTGCTATATCCATGAGGGGGCTCCTCTTATCTGCTCTTTCTTTTCACCCTCACTTCTCTCTTTGACACACTAAAGCTTCCCCGTCACATATTCTTAATAGTGTTTTTGCCTCTTTCCGTTACTCTGTTCTTTTGTAGTACCGTACCTGTCTTTCATTTTGCCTGCTTAGCTGTCTCGTCCTATCTACCTCATTTTGGCAAAAACATGAAACACTTTGCAAAGTGCTCAGGAAAAAGCACTGTTCTTTGTTTACTGTCCTTGCTCTGCTTTGTCGCCGTCTTCACCTTTAACTGTTGTCTGTCAGTCTGTTTCACAGTGGTTATGGATGTCTCTTACTGTCCTTTTATTATCTGGCTTTTTTTCACCTGTTCTCTTTCATCATTCATCATCATCATTCATTCAACCTTAATTTATACTGGTTAGTCTCATTGAATCACGAGGACTCATCTACAAGAGAGATCTGTGTTAAACAAAAAACACAGATGAGGTACACTGCAATAAACATTCATATAAAAGCATATAAAGTGAAAAGTAAATGGAACAAGTGATATAAAACAAAATAAAAAAAACATGCTACATTATAAAATGGTGTAAAATACTAAAAACAGAAACATGTCTGCATTGATTTTTGCATTGAACTTAACAGTAGTTTTAAATCCCTTACGGAGGTCAAAGTCAAGAGCTTCAGAGCTTCTTGCAAGGTGTTACAGAAGTGAAGGTCCTTTTTCCAAATTCAGTCCGCACTGAGGAGTCACTGCAGGTAATGATGTCTTGAGCGCGCACACTGTAGCTGCACTGACGAAGTGACATGTAGGAGGAGATACAGGTCCTTCTCAAAAAATTAGCATATTGTGATAAAGGTAATTATTTTCCATAATGTAATGATACAAATGAAACTTTCATATATTTCAGATTCATTGCACACCAACTGAAATATTTCAGGTCTTTAATTGTTTTAATACTGATGATTATGGCATACAGCTCATGAAAACCCAAAATGTCTGTCCCAAAAAATTAGCATATTTCATCCCACCAATGAAAGACAAGTGTTTTTAATACAAAAAACGCCAACCTTCAAATAATCATGTTCAGTTATGCACTCAATACTTGGTTGGGAATCCTTTTGCATGAATGACTGCTTCAATGTGGCATGGCATGAAGGCAATCAGCCTGTGGCACTGCTGAGGTGTTATGGAGGCCCAGGATGCTTCGATAGCGGCCTTAAGCTCATCCAGAGTGTTGGGTCTTGCGTCTCTTAACTTTCTCTTCACAATATCCCACAGGTTCTCTATGGGGTTCAGGTCAGTAGAGTTGGCAGGCCAATTGAGCACAGTAATACCATGGTCAGTAAACCATTTACCAGTGGTTTTGGCACTGTGAGCAGGTGCCAGGTCGTGCTGAAAAATGAAATCTTCATCTCCATAAAGCTTTTCAGCAGATGGAAGCATGAAGTGCTCCAAAATCTCCTGATAGCTAGCTGCATTGACCCTGCCCTTGATAAAACACAGTGGACCAACACCAGCAGCTGGCATGGCACCCCAGACCATCACTGACTGTGGGTGCATTTCCTTCTCCCCAGTCTTCCCCCAGACTCTGGCACCTTGATTTCTGAATGACATGCAAAATTTGCTTTCATCCGAAAAAAGTACTTTGGACCACTGAGCAACAGTCCAGTGCTGCTTCTCTGTAGCCCAGGTCAGGCGCTTCTGCCACTGTTTCTGGTTCAAAAGTGGCTTGACCTGGGGAATGTGGCACCTGTAGCCCATTTCCTGCATACGCCTGTGCACGGTGGCTCTGGATGTTTCTACTCCAGACTCAGTCCACTGCTTCCGCAGGTCCCCCAAGGTCTGGAATCGGCCCTTCTCCACAATCCTCCTCAGGGTCCGGTCACCTCTTCTCGTTGTGCAGCGTTTTCTGCTACACTTTTCCCTTCCCACAGACTTCCCACTGAGGTGCCTTGATACAGCACTCTGGGAACAGCCTGTTCGTTCAGCAATTTCTTTGTGTCTTTCCCTCTTGCTTGAGGGTGTCAATGATGGCCTTCTGGACAGCAGTCAGGTCGGCAGTCTTACCCATTGCGGTTTTGAGTAATGAACAAGGCTGGGAGTTTTTAAAAGCCTCAGGAATCTTTTGCAGGTGTTTAGAGTTACGTCGTTGATTCAGATGGTTAGGTTAATAGCTTGTTTGGAGAACCTTTTCATGAAATGCTAATTTTTTGGGACAGGCATTTTGGGTTTTCATGAGCTGTATGCCATAATCATCAGTATTAAAACAAAAATGTACCAGTGTGAGAGTCCATGTGTGAAGTTAATGAGGACCAGTTGACTAATGAATACAGATTACAGTGATGAGAATGGTAGTTACAGCCAGTTATGAATCTTGGTGCACCCTGTCTACCATGGTGCAACATCTGCAGGGTGCTTGCAGGAGCATTCGTGTAAATAATGTCACCATAGTCAACGGACGAAAGGAATGTAACAGTTAAAAGGCGTTTCCTAACGTTCAGAGTTAGACAAGATCAATTTCTGAAAAAGAAACCCAATTTTACGTTCAATTTATTTACTAAGTTTTCAACATGAGGCTTAAAAGAGAGATGTGCATCGACCAAGATTCCCAAGGATTTGTAAGAATCGACAAACTCAATAGAAACACCATTTGTAGATAAAATAGAAGGAAGGACTGCTGGCACTGACTTCCTGTTTGAAAACAACATCCCTTTGGTTTTATCAGCATTTAGTACCAGTTTGAGATGGAACAAATCTGACTGGATGATGTCAAATGCAGACTGTAAAAGCTGGAAAAAAAAACCTTAGCAACTGATTTAGCTCAACAATAAACAACCGTGTCGTCGGCATAGAAATGTAAGGATGCATCAGGGATAATCTGACCTACATTACTTATGTAGATTGTGAAGAAGGTGTGTCCTAAGACTGAGCCTTGCGGTACATCATTGTTGTCAGTTAAATAGCTGGAAGAAGTACCGTTATGTTGAACACATTGCCTTCGATCTGAGAGGTAATTAGAAAACCAACCGATAGCACGATCTGAGAAACCATTGTCTGAGAGTTTATGGCATAAGATGTCATGGTCCACAGTATCAAAAGCTTTAGACAGGTCTAAATGAAGTGCAGCACTGAACTAAACCAACTAAATCATCTTTACTCTATATTTAAGCACTACAGTACTTGCATCCAAATTTAATTTAAGTCTTTTATCGATTTGTGGCTCACTCTCTTTCTCTCCTTTCTTTTGTCATTCAGTTTTTTTAACTTCTATTCTGTGCTTGTTTATAGACCCTAGATTTGGGTAAGGAATGTATTTTCCATTTAAAAACTAGAACATAAAAAAACACTTTCCGATATACAAATAGAAAATCGGATAATTTCCAAACAAGTGGCCTGTTCATTGTGGCATGTGATCATCCCCTTCTAAAGGTAATGACAGTGGAGTACCTACTGAACTGGCCCTTTACTCATTGAACGTGAACAGGTATTGACTGTAAGAGATCCATCTTATCCCAACAGGAACTCTCACAGATCAAGCACTGACTAAAAACAGTACACGGTTAAGAGGTTACCTCATTAAAATCAATTGTTTGTGAAGTACTAGGCTTTCCTGTCACTGATTAAACCATGAGAATGTTGACATCTGTGAATTGGTAGTGTGTGTACCAGCTTTTAGTTTGTCATGCAGAAAGCCGTTATTTTAGTTTTTGTGTCATAACATTTATGCACACAACAGCCTTTGACTTGGAATATGTTTGTAATTTGTTAAAAGATATGTTTTCAGTACACACAAAGGTAAATCTACAATAACACTTCAATCTGAAATAGTTTTACGGGGATTTTAAAACCGGCTGCAGATATTGCTTAAAAATATGTCATCAGCTAAAATTTTTCATTATTTAGTATCTGACTCCTATTCTTTCTGTGTTTATGTACATTTGAACTTTGTAAAATTAAACTTTATCCCAATTTCCCCCTCTAGAATCCTAATTTGATTGTTTCTTCCACTGTAATATCTTGGTTCTTACTGTGCACTTTAAGTGACTATAAAACTGAGAAACTCAAACCCAGAGGTGCAGAATAATTTCATTTTAATTGAATTTAAATTATGCATGAGCAAAGTGACTCACCTTTTTTTTTTATATATACATATATTCCAGGGCTGTCCCCAGTTGCTGCCTGCAGAAAGGATACTGGTGCCAGTCAACGTAGTGAAGCCCATCACTTTGCGAGCTAAGAATCTCCCCCAGCCCCAGTCTGGACAGAGAGGGTATGAATGTCTCCTAACCATCCAAGGAAATGAGCACCGAGTTCCTGCCCTGCGCTTCAACAGCTCCTCCGTGCAGTGTCAAAACACATCGGTAAGACCACTGTATGTGTGTTTAAAACTAAGTATTGTTAATGCATCATCATCTTCACTCACCTCTATACAGGCTTCCTACATTTCTGTAAATTGTTCAATAAAAGTCTATTTCTCTTACATACAGTCACATTCAAACACCCTAACAGCTGAGGAGGTTTAGTTCTTGCAGGTACAAAGGGACGAGATAAATCTGACTTTGTCTTCCCTGCACAGTCATCCTTCCAATACGATCCATCCACTGACTGAATAATGTGTTGACAGCAAGCATGAAAAGCCTTTATGCTGGTCTTGATGCTAATGATCTGTTGATACAATAACATCCCATCTTCCTGTCTGTCTTCATCACTCTGAGTGTGTAAGTGTCTACATGTTGAGATGTCTGTGGGATTTGTGTGTGTAATCACAGTACATTGCAAACATTGTACTTTGATTGAGCTGTGAAGGAGGGAAACTGTAATTTAGCAGAAAATTATGATTCTAGCTCCAACCCTCCATGCTGCTAGTGTTACTGAATCAAATTGAAAATAATATTTTAATGCTCTCTGGTGTCTACAGTGTGTGTTTTACTTAGTGTGGGTGTTTCCTGTGTATATAGTCACCTGTTGATAAGGTGCTTTTGTGATATTGGAATGCTAGAGGCGTTTGAATGTGTAAATAAATTACAGTTTAAAGACCCTCATATTCTCTGTCCTGTATTTTCCCTTCTATGGTTGCCATGGTTATAGTATTTCTATGATGGGATGGAGATGAGCAGTCTTCCTGTTGAGCTAACCGTCATCTGGAATGGCGATTTCAGCATTGATAACCCCGCCCACAACAAAGGTGAGCATTCCAACAGGCACAAGCGTTTGTGAATTCATGTGCACTGACATAAGAGTTGAATCCGTTTACTTGTGCATTTACTCCACGCAGACTCTTTAAAACTGACTTAAACGTCCACAGTAAAGCTGCTGCTTCCCCATTGTTGCTCTTGGAGCCTGTCTCCATGGCAACAGGGGGTTGGTGTGCTGAGGTGATGCATCCATTCCCTGATGTTACCGTGAAGAGTAGTTAACTTTAACGCATCCTTGTTTTCTTTCTTTTTGTAAGCCTCTCTTTCCAGCTGGATGTCCAACACATCATTGTTCCAACTCCTTAAGGGACATTCTCTTAAAATTTCTTAAATATTACTCTTTTTTTTTTTTTTTTCTTTTTTTTTTCAACATTGCACTGAGAGTTTGGCAATCAATCTGTCTGTTATCAATGGCTTTGTTTTTGCTGAACTAGCATAGATTTCCTAATGGCAGTGTTAACAAAGCAAATGACCATGAAGAATGATTATTATTCAGAAATAAAAAAAAATTAAATGGCGTCTGAATCGAAATGATTATTATTACAAGAAAAGTAGATGTACTATTCCTGCTTGTTTTGTTTTTTTATGTGGTGCATAATTAGCTGGTTTTTTTTTTTTAATTAATTAATTTATTTTCCTTTTTTTAAAATTTCCCTTAACTACTCAGCTCATCATAAAATTTGTGACATGACAGTTCTCTTGAGCTTTTTAAGAATTCAGCATTGAGCTGCTGCGCTGCTTCTGTTTGGCCAGTGGCGATCCTTGCTGTGACAGGAAAACATTCCAGTGCTGGGGGTTGTAGTTCTCTGACAGAACCAGCTTTTTAATTTTTTTACCAAAGGCAGGGGTGCCATGCTTGCAGTTTTGTTTTGTTGAAGTGTATTATATGCTAAAACGACACTGTGCTGTGAGGCAAAGTTTGTCAAGTAGTTGTGTGCATGTGTCTGAGTCGAACGCTGTCTACAAAACATATCCTTGAGCGTAAGTGCCGAATCAAAGATGCAACAAAAGTTACACAGAAGGAAGAAGGAGCTTGAAATGGAGAACACTCTTCTAACCACCTCCTACCTTTGTTTGCCTGCGGGGGAGGCATCTCCCAGGGCAATTTTTGATGGGCACTTCACACACGCATCTAATGGCAATTAAAAAAGAAAATGGCTGGTCTGTTGCCATGGAGATTATATGTTAAATGTGTGGTGGGTGACGAGAGACAGGAGGCAGCATTGTAGGAAACTAAGTGAAACGGGAGGAGGGAGCAGGCGTGTATGAAGATGATGATAAATGAAGAAATAAGATTTAGGTAGGAGGTTATTTCTAGGTGTTTCATGTTTTAGCTGAATTTGTTCCAAATAAAATGTACTTGTATTTATTTGCATTTCTGTAATGACCTGCCCTAAGGTTTTTTTTTTTCTCCTGTCATCACAATCTTTCATCCTCATCTTATTTCCATTGTCTCTGCTTTTTCCCCGCACAGTCCATCTTTATAAGTGTGATGCCCAGCGTGGAAGCTGTGGGTTGTGTCTGAAAGCAGACCCACTGTTCGGGTGCGTTTGGTGCAAAGGAGAGAACCGCTGCACCCTCAAGCAACACTGCCCCCTCCCTGAGAACCAGTGGCTGGAGCACAATGGTTTTAACAGCAAATGCACCCATCCTCGGATCACACAGGTGAGAGAGACAAATGCATTAGTACACACAAGCATTCATGTTTCCACATATCCATGCATTAAGTACTCTGATACATCTTGGAATGACTGCTCCATGCTAGGATTAATGGACTTAATTAATTTATTCACACCTTAAACTGGTAAAACCTACTTATCTCTGAGAAGGTGTGGACATTGATCATTTCAACATTCAAGCAAAAGCTGTGTCAGTAGCTTTCAGTCCAGTTTTTTTTTTTTTTACTCTTCTTTAAGACATGTCTTTAAAAGTTCCAATATTGACATACCATTGATAATATGCATCAAGTAAAGAAGCTGATTTTTCTGAAAGTAATATTGTTTTTTAAATGCGGACTTGCACACATACAGTACACATAATCTAGATGGGGTGGTAGTGGTGAGGAATCATTCTAACACTTGCAGGTTATCAATCAACTGCACAGATGTTCAGAAGGAAAAAAAAACACTTAACCCTGCATGCTCCTGAAAGCACCACATGGGGTAAATGGACTTGACCTGTGCAAGACGTATAAAAAGGCCATGTGATTTGGGTCAGTGAGATGACGGATACAAGGACCCAAAGGAAAGATGAATGAAAAGCTGCCTTGATGACAGGAGAGGAGGATGGGTTGAGTTTGCGTAGAAGAATGGGGGGGTGATGGATGTCTTGAGTGATCAGCCATAGAGTCATGAGCCTGAAGGGCTTAGAGGAGGCCTCTCTTTACCCTGATTTCTCTCTTCTTCTCTTTTTGACAAATATAAAGGTTCATCCTGCCTCTTTTTTCCTCTGAAGAAAAGAAAAATCAGTAGGAAGTGGTGAATGAATTGATTTAAAACAATATCAGATGTAAAGATATAATGGAGGATTCAGTTGCTTCAAAAAGTGAGAATGGACACAAATGGGTTCTCTTCTCCACACATAACTCTCTGACTGTTAAACATTGATTGAAAGCAACATCATAAACATCTTTGAAACACTTGAATGTATAAAAGATAATTTATCTTTATGTTAGTCTAAAAATGTATTAGTTGTTTGGACATTTTTTTGTTGTCAATAGAATGAAAGCTCAGAACAGTAAAAAAAAAAAAAAAAAAAGGCATTTTCTGTACTTTGCTATTTCCAAAAATAAAATAAATAAAATCACATTTATGTAAAGCACACGATTTCTGTTTTCCAATAGCTTGAAAAGCTGATCTGCAACAAACTGTGCACGGGTAGCAATTTTGTCCTGCAGCCCTGCCACATCATTACCATTTAATGTTCTTTTCATGGTGGACTCATTCACATCAACCTGTGATAAAGAG
Source organism: Nematolebias whitei (assembly GCF_014905685.2). Classification (NCBI taxonomy): domain Eukaryota; kingdom Metazoa; phylum Chordata; class Actinopteri; order Cyprinodontiformes; family Rivulidae; genus Nematolebias; species Nematolebias whitei. Next base: position 12,436,179 of record NC_056519.1, on the reverse strand, counting down.
CCACTGAGTTTTTTAGAAGTTATCTTAAAATCCTTCCCCGCTGTACTTTTTTTTTTTTTTTGCTTTTTGTTGAGTATGGACTTCAGTGTGGCTGTCTTATCAAAAACAAATTTTTTTGGTAACCTTATGATAATCAGCTTTTGTTTTAGATCTTTATGGTAATTCCAAAATACAGTGTTTTGCAGCACAAGAATTTTGATACATCTCTTTGAATGAAATGATAAACCCACTAACAGCTGAGTTTATTGCCCATACTGGTGATTCACACATCAGTACCAATCAAATATAAGTATTGAATCGTTTTTCTCCAAAAAAAAAATCAATGAAAAATTGAAGGAAAAACAAGTATTTTTGGTCAAATCAGTAGTTTCTCTCTTTCTAGAACTCTCATTTATGCAACAATCCAGTTAACCAGCTGACCTGAAAATATGCCTTTAAACAGGCCTTTAATGTCCCCTGCTGTCTCATTTAAAATAATGATTTAAACAAAAACAAAATAACTCTTAAGGAAAGAAAAGAAACAGTAGTAATACTTTACCTTCTTCCTTTTAAAAAGTGCACAGATCAGACAGTTGCACTCCATCATTCTTCTCTGTAGTGTTTGTCCTCACTTGGACCAGTGGCTTTATTCTGGAAGTCACGACTGTATTTCTCCTTTCATCCCCGAGGCTTCAGGCGGAACATATTGCATCGTCCCCCATAAAAACTGTCAGTGGTGAGGAGTGAGGACTTTCCCAAGACAACCCAGGCTCTAATGCATTCTAATACACTTCATTATAATGACATCTCCCATCAACAGTACGAGAGACTGACTCGCATAAAAAGAGAAAGAGAGAAGTGATTAAGTGTTTGCCTCTACAAAATCGCCAATTATCTTGTCAAAGTCACAAATCTAATCAATGCCTCATTTTCTCTTATTTGTTCTTTGCCCATTCTTTTTGACTTTCTCCCCCTTTAAGCCTCCTCTTTAAATATATTTTGTAATAAACTGTGACGCACAAGCATTGTGTGTAATTTTTTTAATTAGATGAATTGTAGCCTTTTTCCCAAAAGGCTCTTTTTCTTCATTAGATTATCAGCAGGGAGTCTTATTAATCAGAGCCTGAACCATTTGATAACAATATTTCCCACTTGGCAGTCTCAAGTCTTGTGTTGTACATGACTTGGCTTGAGCCCTCGACTCCTTGGTTTGACTGGTAAACTGAGCTGCGGCAGTTTGTTTTATTCCCAATATTCAAATGTGTCCCTGCCTGTCATGCAAAAACAACAGGGGGTCAGGCTGCCTTCTATACTCAGAGATGAGAAACGGAGAACTGCCATTACACCTGGCTGCAGCCTGGAGGACGTGTATTTGTCAGAAACAAATAGGGATGGTCTATAATGTGCCCATTTGTAACATCCATTCATTTGGACAGCCTGGTGATGTTTACACTCTCTCTCATACACACGCTGGACTGAAAGTAGTTTTGTCTAAAAACTCTTGATGGATGTTGAAACCACATTATCAGCAATGAGAGGTGATGTAGATAAATCAGATGGACACTGATTACTGCAAACATGCCAGTCAGTGTCAGGATTTGAGTTAATCTAATGTAACAGATTGTTGTGGACTTTACTGAATACAAAATTAAGAAATGTCTGGTCATTGACCCTTAGTCTTGGCCCATTAGCTGTCACCGGAGCTGTTATTGTTGGGCGCTTCTCTGCCGTCACCTGCAAAATGTTTCACTTGTAATTTTCTTTATGAGAGGGAAATGATTTGTGAACACAAACTCTTCTGGAAGCGTGGCATAACTAACCTACCGATAATTAATTGGCATCATTCAAAATAACTAGAAGGTTTTATGATGACTGATTTTTGATTTTATGTAGAAAATAATTTGGCTAAATATAGTTAGTATATGCTGTAATATTACAATTTAGTCATATTTCAATACTCTGTGTGACATTATTACTTTTTAAACATGACTTTCTTTTTACCTCATTACATTAGTTTAGAGAACGGACAAGAGATTTGGCAAAATTAATTAAAAAAAAGTGTTTATGATATGCTAATATGCATTATTTAAAACTTATTCCTGCTGTTATTAACAATGTTTTTACTGTGCATTTCAGTTATCTTTATTATTAAGGCTATATGAGGAAAATAATGCCCATTTGAAATGTTATTTTCAACAGATAAACCCTCTCCGGGGTCCTAGAGAGGGAGGCACCCTTGTAACCATCCGTGGGGTCAACCTGGGACTAGACTTCAGAGAGATTCAGAGTAATGTCAAAGTGGCTGAAGTGGACTGCACCCCCATACGTGAGGGCTACATCCCCGCAGAACAGTAAGTTTAAAATAATATACTCAAGTTTTTTATTTCTGATTTTTTATAAAATATTGGCGACACTAAATGACACTGGCTCTTCATAGACATTCTGGAGTCCCAGATGTTTAGTCAGCAGTTTTATCCTTTTTATCCATAAATAGCATTTACAATTGTAGAACCAGGAATATTTAAACCATGTGAACAACAAGACCTAGTTGTGGTTCCTATACAGTAGTCGCTCATTTATCATGGGGGATCTGTACCCTGGAGCCCTGCGATAAGTGAAAAACTGCAACGTAATAGTAGTACAAGTAGTTTATTTTATAGTATCTATATATATTTATATTAAGGCATTTTAAACCCTTCCCCCACTCTTGCAATATTCTAAAAAAAAAGTTTCTAAACTAAACGCCCTAAAAGAGCACAGCATGACATCATCTCTGCTCTCTGCCTCCACTGCTCTCTGTCAGTGCTCTTGGCCACGCCCACTTCTCCGCTGCAGAGCAGAGATATGACACGCTGCAGGAGGAAGCTTCTACTGCAGCTTGTTGGGCTGCACACAGGTGCAAGAGGTGCTAAATAATTTAAAATAATTTATTTTAAATAAAAATTACATGCCGGTCGTGTGGCTCATCCATCAATCAGCCAACTGTGTGTCATGTCATGGTGAGGAACTACTGTATTTTATTTATATTTTTGTATTAATTACACAGAACTTTTACTTTTGGCTTTGAAAACACAATTTGCACAAAACTATGAGACTGGGTTTATTTGTTAGCCGTTGACAGAGCAGGTCTGTCTGACAGCTAGAGTGAGTGGGTGTGTGTGGGAAAGATGCAAAAACAAAAGACAGACGTAGAGTAAAACAAGAGAACCACATTATCATTTTTATATTAAACTAAAAGCAATTTGGCCAAATCTTTGGTCCAGTTGAAATTTCTGTTGACTCTAAAGTGTGTGCAGTGTATGAATATTTGACATTTATGTTTTAGGTATATATCTGAGCACAAATTAGAGCTTCATATTATGCTTTGCCAAAACAGTCTAATAACAGCTGTGTGCAGACAGTATGTGCAGATTAAAGGTACTCATTACAAAATATGAAATAAGTGTCCTAAACTATATCACATGGTGCTGTTTGAAAGTTTACTCTGGTAGTTCTGAAATTAACAAACTGAGCTTACGTTTTACCCTTCTATGACAATAAATATTGCACACGTTTAGTTTTTTACTTTATGAATCCGAATAGGAGTTCTGAATTTTTTTTTTTTATTATTATGAATTTGTACCTTTAAAAATCACTTTGGAAAGTTCTGGAGGTTGGATTTAGTTGACATTCAGGTTTAATTCAGACCTCAGGCTTCTTACAGGTGCAGTCTGTCAAATTAGCCTAAAGCTGCCTTATCAACAGACACAGAGCTTCTGCTCAAAAAGAAAGTTGTATGGCCAGCACTTTCTGAGCCAACGCTGACTCAGCAGACGTTTAATTTGAAATCAAATACAAAAGGATTGACTTTTTACTTTTTCTCTAACAAGTGGGCTGTGTGTGAAATGGAACGTTAATGCAGAACAATGTATTTTATGCTTTTCACATAAAGGGAGTGTTTTTTCAGTAATTTTATTTCTACATAGTTTATTCGTTATATTGTCACAAATATTGCTTTCACATATTTGTCAGATAAGCTTTTAAACCAACTTTTTCCTGAGTAGTGCATGGGACTTTGACTTTGTACACATCTCCATGTGTTCAGTTCTGATTTCTGTGATGATGTAAACGTGTGTTTCCAGGATTGTTTGCGAGATGGGTCGAGCAGAGATGAGCCAGTACACAGGAAACGTACAGGTCTGTGTTGGGGTTGGACCATGCAGACCTGAATTCATGGCAAAATCCTCCAAATACTACTACTTTGTGGTGAGTGCATATCGTTCAGTTCACATTTTTTTGTAATCATAAGGTTTCAAATGTTAAGAATGTTTTGCATACTTTGTCGTTGAGCTTCATGTTTTTATGAAAAATGTTAGTTTTTCTTCTGTGTTTTTACTGCAGAGGGCTCTTTGTTTTAGCACCTTGGGGATAGGTGGTCTGTGTTCTCACTTACTGTGTTAATATATGTAGCTTATTTGGCTGCATTCCCTCTCGGCAGCATTTCTCTTATGTGTGTATCGGTGCTGAGATGAGACTGGCACTCACTAATGAGCTGAAGATGAGACAGAAACACTGATGGGTCTAAAACCATTTTCTGACACAAACTCATAAAAATACACATTACACCCTTGCTGTGTTTTTTCAATACTCTGCACACAGTCACTTACACGCTTGCACATTCTGAAATAAATTTGCAGTTGTTGCTTTTATGTACTTGTTTATGCTGGGGTATCATTTTTACTGTTACCTATTATTGGGTACTGGCCAAGGTTTATTTCTCACCAGGGGCCAGGAACAGGATTGTGGGATGTTGTGTATGAATGGCCAACACAGCAGGCTGAGATGAGAGTATAAGAAGGTCAAATGAGTTGCCAAAAAAAAAAAAAAAACTTTGTCCAGCCTTAACTGAACCCCATCAGCTTCTGCTGTGGCACTTAAATTAAAAAAAGTTTCACCATACACTCTGTTTGTAATGTACGATAGAGCTTTAGGGCCACATTAAGAACAAATAAAAATTACATTATGAACGAGAATAGACATATTATGAGAATAAATTTGTAGTATTACGAGAATAAAGTCGAAATAATACGAGAATAAAGTCGTAGTATTACGAGAATAAAGTAGAAGCAATACGAGAATAAAGTCATAATATTATGAGAATAAACTTGTAATATTAGCAGAACTCCGACATGAGAAAGCAGTTTTACAACTGCGGTCAAATGATGAATGTTGATGTCGGCAGTACAATAGCAAGGGGCCCAACGCACTGTGGCATATGGATTCTTATGATAAACTGAAGCCATATGGCATTGCAAGTGATGGCTGCATTGATGGATTTAGTCATGACATAATGTGGATGGAGGCATATTTCACAAACAGTGACTCAAAAGTGATTGTGGGCTACTTTATAAACACAGTGACTCGCAATGGAGGCTGTCCAGAGCAGGTGCAAGCAGACCCAGAATGTATGACGAGTTTATTCTCATAATTTTACGACTTTATACTCGTAATGCAAATTTATTCTCATAATATTTCAAGTTTATTCTCATACAACTTTTTTCTCGTAATATTATGACTTTATTCTCATAATATTATGACTTTATTCTCGTAAAATTACTGTTCTCGTAATACTACGGGTTTATTCTCGTATGACTTTATTCTCGTAATTTTATGACTTTTTTCTCATAACGTAGTTTTGTTTTTCTTAGCGTAGCCCTAAATCTCTGTCGTACTAATGGGATCATTGAGCAAATTAGAGTATATTTATTTAATAACGTTCAATAAATTGTGTTTTTTGGCAGAACTTAGATGTTTCAATTTTATAAAATGTGTAACTTGCTTCTGTCAAAGCAATTTATGTGGTTACTTGTTACAAATTAACTTTCTTGCTTCACAAAAATAAGTCCGTAGATGGACTCTAGGGGATTTGATGCTTTTTTGATGCTTTTGAATTATAAACTTACATTTTATCCATTGTTTCCTTACGACACCCTGTTTTCGTCCCCTGGCTGACTTTAACCATGAAATGTTCTCCCCCACCTCAGATCCCACGCATTACTAGCCTCAAGCCGAGCCGAGGGCCAGTCTCAGGGGGAACCATTGTCAACATAACAGGCAGTCACTTGGATGCTGGGAGCAACGTGTCAGTCATGTTTAAGGACCAGCCGTGCACTTATTTGAGGTTAGCAGCAACATGCTACAGCTGACCCTGCCAATCGTACTTGAAGAGTCAATTAAAAGCTCAGTCAAAGTCAATGTTTGTCAAACTACAGGCACTTAGCATTCCCAACAGTTCTCACTTAAACAGTGATGGAACGCATTTGGACCAGAAATAAGTGCGACTGGAAAACGATTTAGGCACTTTTTTAATTACCAGTTTTCAAGTTGATGGTGATAAGGATGCTTACTGTTTAATCTAGGTGCACATGAATTTTAATGTGCCGTTCCAAGTTTAGTCCATAACCCTTTTATTTAGCTATGCTTCTTCAGTCATTCTATCATATTTGATGTTAAATTAAAATGTTCTTAGAATAAGTTAGCAGATTCACAGAGAGGGATTAACAACTTGAGTTTTGAGCCAAGAGTGTTTTTATAATATAGTGTTATTGAGTCAATTTTACATTAATAATTAACAACATTCTTCTTTTGTCTGCAGTGAGGTCATGGAATATATATATATATTAAAAAGAAACATAAATTACATTTAACTAATGTTTTCCCGTTGTCACTGTAGGAGGGGTGGCCAGTGGCTTACTTGCCGAACCCACGCTTCCCTGCATGGCTATGGGAATGTGTCTGTGTCTGTGAGTATAGATAAGGCCCAACTCCAGAAAGACCTGCAGTTTGAATATGTCGAGGACCCCACCATAACCAGGATAGAGCCAGAGTGGAGCATCTACAGGTATGTTGGAGGGTAGAAACTCTTCATTTGACAAAAGACTGGTTATTACTCAGGTAATGCAGAATCCCATGGAAGGAAATATCTCTGCAAATCAGGTGTTAGACTTATCAAACCAAAAAACAACAAAAGAAATGCCCCAAAATTAAGATCTTAAAGTAAAGTTTCCTTATGTTTGATTCAGTATTAAAACACCTATAATAAATCTTCTTTATATTCAGTAATTGAAATCACTATCTGTCTAAATAGTCTTTGATATAAATGTTGTCCCTTTTTTTTTCAGTGGACACACTCCAGTAACAGTAACAGGGACAAACCTGGACATCATTCAGACCCCACTCATCAGAGCCAAATACAACCACCATGAAACACTCAACGTAAGTCACTTTGTAACACAAAAAAGAATGGCTGGCATCTATGCAGTTTTCTTTCTCTGAGCAATAGAGCCATTGTGCTAATCTTTGGTGGCATAGATGGAACTGAGCTGAAAGACAAAGCACTTGATTTATGGTTCTATGTTGAACCGATGTGCCGTGAGTTGAAAAGGAGGTGCCATGGGTGCATTCCCGTCTATCTGGCAGCGGTGCTATGTGCCTGACTGCTGAGATCCTGAAGCTGGCTGGAAACGCAGCTTGTGACAACAGGAGGTTGGGATCGTCCCCCGGCAGCTGGCTGTCTTCAATGATGAGGAGCTCAACAAGCTGCTGGGAGGAGTGACCATCACTCATAGAGGAGTTCTGCTCAACATTCAGCTGGTCCTTCTGCCCAAAAGGAATGAAAAACTTGCCAGTCTGTGTAGAGAGAGCAACTTCTGCAACCAGTTTCTTCAGATTTCCTGTAAGACAGACAAGAGATCCTTCCTGCCCACAGCCATCAGCATCTTTAACAACTCTTTAATGAAACCAGGATGATGAGCTACAACATTTAATTTCCCTCTGGGATTAATAAAATATTTTTTTAATTGAATTGAATGTTCCAACTCTTACCTATGATCATAAGATATAGGTTGTTCGCTGAAGAACATGAGCCTGGATATAAATTATTGAAATGAGCTTCCTCCATAAACTGGTCCGGCTCAGCTTTAACGTCTGTTTGAGAAGCTTCGTCATCCAGAAGTGCCTCAGAGTAGAGTCACTGCTCCTCCGCATCGAGAGGAGTCAGCTGAGGTGGTTCAGGCATCTGAGAAGGATGCCTTGTTTTCCTCCCTTTAGAGGTTTTCCAGGCGCATTCCATTGGAAGGAGACCACAGGGTAGGCTCAGAACACTAGAGGGATTATGTATCTTCTCTGGAATGGAAACTCTTGGAGATCCCCCAAGAGGAGCTGGAGAGTGACGCTGAAGAGAAGGATGTTTGGGTTTGCCGTCTGAGCCTATTACCATTGTAACCTGACCACAAACCAGCAAAAGAAAATAGATGGATGGATTTTTTTATGTCCAAAGTAATGTAGAGTGGATTACATTGTTTCTGTTTTTATAATCCACTGCATTTTTATGAAGGATATATGTATATGAATGTATTTTCATTACATTTAGTAAGCTTGGTGATACTTTTAAACTTATCAGCTGCAGCAAAACCAACACTTTGACCCAAACCAGGTGTTTTTGTTTTGTTTGTTTTTCTGAAAAGTTGCTTATCTCATCAGTTCTTGTTTTAATCCAATTGGCTAATGGGAAAAAAGCTTAACATTACAGTGCATAGTAAAAAGTAGCACAAGAACTATTTTATGTGATATGCTTTCAGCTAAAAGAGCATTTTAACACTGAACTAAAATGTGCAGAAATAACCCATTGGAAAATTACTTGACTCTTTTCATTCATTAAGGAAAAGAAAGTTATAGAAGCGTGTTTGATCCCATCAAAGGAAGGGGGAAACAAAAGGTGGTAATACAATCCTCGTGGTCTATTCGAGTATGACCTTACAGCCCGTTTAACATCTGTGTTCACATGTGCCTGTGCAGAGTATTGTCTCTCAAACTATCTGGGCCAACATATAGTTTTTCTCAAGTCTCACTGATGCCATTTGAAACAGTAGAGATGTAAATAAGCATGAATCAGAATCAAAAACAGACTTTCAAAGCAGTTTCAGTGACATTTCTCCAAGAGACAGGAGTTTTGTTACATTTATCCCTGGTTACCTTCCTGTACCTGACATGCACCATTGCATTATACATGTCAGTGATGTCCTGAAGACCTTGCAGGATTTGTCAAGTCTGATGTTCAAGGAGCCAATTATAGTGACAGGCAATAGTTTGAATGACTGCATGGCAAAGGTTATTGTGGAAATGTAAGATGTCTGTGAAGGAGACTTGTGCTGCAGGTTGATTTGTCTGCATCCTGACAGGCAGAGAGGAATAGAGACACTGGGAGGATATAGAGGGGCATTGAAGTGATACATCAATCTGTTGTTGCTTTTAAAACTCACTAAGTTTGGAATAAAGAACAAATAATATGAATTGCTTCACATGTCATATGAAAAACCACAGTAAAGACTTAAATGAACAAAATTCAAGACACAAAAACTAGGCATGAGACACTGTAACTGAGACGGAACATGGTACAGAGAAAGACGAGAGGATGGGAATGTGCCAAAAAGACAGATACAGATCACAGGGAGGAATAACAGAACGGAATAAAGAAGTGAGGAGAATCTGAGGGGGTCTTTGTGGAGGGTAATGAAGGAAGGGTAAGGCCCAATTATCACTCCTGAATCTCCAACATCAAAACCTGATGGTGGTGATAATAATCTCACTCTTTAACTGCACCTTTTTCATTGCTCCTTTTAAGAGAAAAGCACTCCAGCAGATTTTTTTTTTTAAATTTAGAGTTGTGTCTGCAATAAATTTAAAGAACTAACATCTTCAGCATAAAGAAGAACATTTAAAAACTTAGTAGTTTAGGAAGTTTACAATACACACTGAGGTGCAGCTCCAAAAGAGCTTGAAAATGAATGTACTTTTGTATAATCACTATCGTTCATATCTAAACATAATTCTTTTTTTGTGTCTTGTAGTTATGCAAGGTGCTGAGTCCCACGTCAATGCAGTGCCAGGTCCCAGAACTACCCATCAGTCTGGCCAGGCAGCAAGAGTCACCTGAAAGACCCGATGAATTTGGATTCAAACTGGATGATGTGCAGTCTCTTATGGCTCTCAACACCACCAACTTTATTTACTACCCCAACCCTGAATTTGAACCACTCAGTTCCTCTGGAGTTTTAGAGCTTAAACCTGGTTCACCCATAATACTAAAAGTAAGTAAATTTGTACTAATAATACACATTTTTTTACAATTTGTTATACCTAACTCAAACTATCAATAAATATTTTGTATACTTTGTTCATAAGACAGTAGTGCAATATTATAAGAGGACTGTATCCTGCTGTAAATTATTTTTATTTGCTTTGTAAATTAATTAAATCCATGTGAAAAAAGTTTGAGTGTTAGACTTCATCATAATTTATTGTTAAATTATTATATTTACGTACAGTGCTTAGAAAAACTATTCACCACCTGGGATGTGTTGTGCTTTGATTGCTGTCATAAATAAATGGTCTATATGTAGAAGAAAACTTACAATAAATCTGGATTGGAGTCTCTCTAGACATTCTAATCTAGGTTTATTATAAAATTTCTTCAAACGGGTTTTTCTCTTTGCCGCTGTCCCATAAAGCTCAGATATGTGAAGAACCAGGGCAACAGTTGTTGTATACACAATTACTCCAATCTCACCAACACCTTCAGAGTAGTTAAAGTTTTTGGGTGGACTTTCTCATTATTCTCCTTACATTTCTTACACATTCACAGTTTGTGAGGACAGCCTGCTCTTGGTAGATTTACACACGTCTCATATTCCTTCTGTTTCTTGATAATGAATATGTGCCTTAAATCCTTTTGTATCCCTCTCCTGACTTACATGTTTCAGTAATCTTTTTTCTGAGATGAATTTAGGACCGTAATTGTAAAGGGGCTTAATGTTTATGCAAACTATTATTTTACATTATATATCTTATTTAATTAGTATGACTTTGTAGATTTTTTTATTGTACGTTGACATTGAAGATTTTTTTTTTAATAAAGAAGGCTATCTTATATTGACCATGGCCATACATGCCATACATAATATTACTTTATTAAATACTGTAATACGTGTTTTCATAACATCCAGGCTTGATTACTACAATGCACTTCTTTTTGGAATCAGTCAGACCTCTATTGCACATTAACAACTGGTTCAAAATGCTGCAGCCTCATTTTTAACTAGTACAGGCAAAAGAGAGCACATTACACCAGTTCTGGCCTCCCTTCACTGGATTCCGGTTCGCTTTCAAATTCACTGTAAAAATTATTATGTATTGTTTTTAAATCTCTGAACAGTTATGCCCCTTCTTATCTCACTGATCTGCTGCAGCCATATGCCCCACAGTTCTCTCTCAGGTCAGCAGACCAGATGCTTTTATTGGTTCCGGGAACTCGTTTTAAGCTCAGAGGTGACGGCTTTCTGTGTTGCAGGTCCAAGTCTGTGGAATGACTTACCACTGCATGTCAGGCCGGCTCCACTGTTTCTAAGTCTCATTTGAAAATTCACTTTTATTCCCTGGTGTGAGTTGAATTTAACTTGTCTGTATTCTATAATGTTAGCCATTTAGTTCCTATCTTAAGTGCGTTATAAGTCAAGTGGTGTGGTATGGTTGATTTAAAACATCCATGGGTGCGAATACTTTTTACAGGCACTGTACAGTTGTGGATAAAATCTCTGTATTGCACTGATTTCAGATTCATGTTCATTTTCTCGCTTTAAAATGAATAAACTTAAACTTTGCAGGGCCGGAATTTTCTTCCACCAACCAATAGTGGAAATGGAAAGTTGAACTACACAGTTCTGATTGGCGACAAACCCTGCATGCTAACCGTGTCCGAGACCCAACTCCTTTGTGAGTCCCCAAACTTGACTGGTCGACACAAGGTCCTGGTGAGTGACGCAGCAGAAACATAGACACAGAAGCACGGTGGATAAGTAACGTGTGGTGGGGATGAGAGAGATTTTACAAATCAATTGAAAGTTTGAGACAGCTATTCCTTGTATTGCCTTTTATCTGTTCCCTTGTTTACTCTAATACAAAGTGCGGTTCTAATCCAATCAGCCTTGTGGTTCCTGTTAGTACCCACATGCAGACAAAAGACAAACAAATAAGCCTTCAATAAGAAGAATTACAGCCCAGGCAAATTCAATAAAAATTCCATTTGTGGTTTAGAGAGGGACCACTTTGAACAAATCATATCCTGATGTTACCACCTGCACGCAGCATCACAGAATGATAAGGACACATTACTGTAAAAAGTTCGTAGATGCAAAAATAAACTGCATCATGTAGACACTGCAATCAATGCGTCTGTCTTTAGTTTGAAACAGGATTTTACAAACTGAAATGTTTTACAGACTTAAAAATAAAAAACTACATTTCTGAAGCAGTGGTTTGCTTTGAGTTCAATAAGAGTTTGATATTTTTTTTCTGTCTCAAATATTAAACTTTTTTCAAATGGCATTACTGATGTAATAATTAAACACATGCCATGTATTGTAGACATTTTCTCATTTTTAAGCATGCTAGCTTAAACTGTGCTTTTTTAGAATGCAGCCACATACTTACACTCTGCCTTTTTAAAATTATTTTATTTACTTTTTCTGTTACAAGGCCCGTGTTGGTGGAATAGAATTTTCTCCAGGCGTTGTCCACATCACGTCTGACAGCCCGCTCAGCAGCACTGCTATCATCGGCATCGCTGCAGCCGGTGCTCTGCTCATCTTTTTCATCGTCGTGGTGCTCATAGCTTACAAGCGCAAGTCTCGTGAGAGTGACCTGACACTGAAGAGGCTGCAGATGCAGATGGACAACCTTGAGTCACGTGTGGCATTAGAGTGCAAAGAGGGTAAGAAGTTCACTTGAATTTAGAGACTGTGCATTTATTTTACTTTAATAAACATTTTTTCATGGTTTGAAACAAAAAAATAAAGACTTTAAATTAATAATTTTAAAGCCCCTGGTAATGTAGATCCATTCTATTTGCAACTCTGCAACAAAGTTGAAATGTTTGTGGTTTTTCAGCTTTCGCAGAGCTTCAAACTGACATCCATGAGCTGACCAGTGATCTGGATGGTGCAGGGATACCCTTCCTGGATTACAGGACCTACACCATGAGGGTCCTCTTTCCAGGCATCGAGGAACATCCTGTACTGAGAGATTTAGAGGTAGGAGTAACCCTCTCACTGGCTTTACAACTGTATTACAGGCATGATTAATATATATATATATATATATATATATATATAG
>NC_056519.1:12407178-12422594 GCF_014905685.2 Nematolebias whitei | reverse complement strand
ATTTGAGGTAGTTGTTTTCCATACAAAAGTGCATATAGGTTCTTTTAAAAACGCCAAGTACAGTAGTCCTTTGCTACTTCGCAGTTCGTTTTTGCACATTTTTTCAAAATAAAATTGAGCATGACACACAATTGGCTGATTCATGGATGAGCTGCATGATCAGCATGGAATTTGTATTTAAAATAAAATATTTTTAATTGTTAAGCACCTGCTGCATCTTCGTGCAGCCCACACTGCAGGAGAAACGTCTTCCTGCAGCTCCTCCTCCTTCCTACTCTGTGATCTCCATTCTGCAGCGGAGAAGTGGGCGTGGCCGAGAGGACTGAGTGCAGCCGTGACAAACAGGAGGCAGAAAGCTGAGATCATGATATGCTGTGCCCTTTTAGAGCGTTTAGAAACATTGTTTAGAATATTGCAAGAGTGTGGGAAGGGTTTAAAACTCCTTAAATAAACTGCTACTTACTACTTGTACTACTATTCCTAATTTGCGGTTTTTCACTTATCGCTGGGCTTCAGGGTATGGATCCCCGTGATAAATGAGGGACTACTGTATTATAAAGCTTTTTCTACTTTCATTTTATTCATTCTTCACGTATTAAATAAACGTGTGACATTGTTTTTCCAGTCATCATCAAACAGCAGTTGTAAAGCAATTAGCCTTATTGCAAACGAGATCAAAACGAGCAAATTAACAATGTGGTGGGTCGCAGCAGGTGAAATTGATACTGACGTTTGTTGTTGTTGCTCTCTGGTAAACAAAAGCCCTTTGACAGCTGAGAAAAACATTTTCTTTATTTATTTGTTATCAAACAAGGCTGACTTCAAATCAGAAGTGTGCTCTCATTAATAATTCTTGGCGATATGAGACGCTGGGTCGTTTTCATTCTCCACCTCCAAAACAAATTAAGCCGGTCATCAGGAGAGAGCAAAAAGAAAAAAGAAATAGAAACATTAAGCCATTTATTCTCAGTGGTGACAGTGATAGACAGCCGTAATTGAGCAGGTCATCTTGTTCCATTAAGAGAGTGATGGACCCCCATTTCACTGCCTTCGGGGTTAGCCACCCCATCCCTGATGAGAATTTCCCAGTAATAAACTATTTTAATTAGTATTTAATTGGTATAAATATCAAACTATATGAAGAGTATAATGTGGAAAAGGAGCCTAATGGAAAAAGTTGTAGGCTTGTCTTATGCTGTTGATGACTCTTTAATTGTTATTGATGTGCTGGATAATTAAAAAGCCTTCATGGTTGGCTGTAGACAGAAATATCGCAGGTGCTGGAATACCTTTGTAAGGGTCTCACATTTTGGTTTCTTTACATCATGTTTTCTCATTTAACATTGGATCTTTACAGAAACTTTAATTTCATTTTTTTTTCTAGATTGCAGCCTTCTTAGATGAGTATAGGTGATGAAATGTTTCAAATTTCTGCACCTTGTCTTCATAGCTGTAATAAATGTTAGCTCACAATACATAAGGGCTAACCCATTAGAAGGCTTCAAACCTAACGGCACATTTTTTCCCCACAACATGTATTTTTACTGCTGTGCACACGCGTGAACTGAAAGTTATAATGCTCGAGCACATGTGAATGCACAAAAACACTATGCATTATGACAAGTTGTATGAAATTAGACTTTCAACCGAACAATAGCTCCCGGCAGATTACAACTACCTCAAGGAAAGGTAAAAAGACAGAACATATGTGGGCTGACAGCTGCACCGAGTGCAAAGTGACGCTGTCGTACCACGAGTGCTCTTGACAGATAAAAAACATAATCTCCTTAGGTGCTATTTATGAAAAATGTAGAAGAGAGGCACATGCGCTAAGTTCCAAGAATAAACAGTGCCGAGATGATGTGAGCTCAGACGAGGAGAACTCGCAGCTCTGCACTTCCTTTCAACTTGCATTAATATGGAACACGTCGCTATCGAAATAATAAACATTCCCTGAAGAGATTTAGTGTTTTCCTGCCTTTATTCTCATCTTTCAGACAAAACCTGACAAAAGCTCAGGAATGTTAAACTCCTCATCTCCTCAGGTTGCTCCTTTTCTATCTGCATTCTATTTATTCCCTCTTTCAATTCCTACTAGGATTTATCTGTTAACTTCTAAGAGCACTGTTAGGTACAGAAATTTAACATTTATTTATGTGTTTGTTGTTATTTATACATGGTTTTAATTTGTCTCTACTTTTGATGATCATATATTTATATGATCTGAGTAATATAATAATAAAGTTGCTGTATTCTTCATGCAAAGGTAAAACGTTAAACTTGGAAGGCAGAAAGTTAAGAATAAATCTGAATGACTCGGTGACTAATTAGTCCAAGTGTCATTGCCTTGAATATGCCTCTATTAATCTGCCCTCTTTTTGCTTCCCCTTGTTATTTTTAATGCATTTCATTTCTCTTGTTTCCTCGCAGGTGCCAGGCTATCGCCAGGAGCAAGTGGAAAAAGGGCTGAAGCTCTTCGGTCAGCTCATTAACAACAAAACCTTCCTGCTGTGTTTTATTCGCACTCTGGAGGCCCAGCGTGGTTTCTCCATGAGGGACCGCGGCAATGTGGCCTCACTCATCATGACCGTGCTGCAGAGCAAGTTGGAGTATGCCACTGATGTCCTGAAGCACCTGCTGTCCGACCTTATAGAGCGCAACCTTGAGAGCAAAAACCATCCCAAACTGCTGCTTCGCAGGTAATTATCAGGCTCAAAGAGTTTACCTTTACTAGCTGCACTCCCCAACAGGTGGCCTATTTCACACAGCTGACAGTGGTCATCTTTGAAGTTGTGTGTCCTTTAAACCTAGTTGTATACTTCTGTTAGTGTAGGATTCAAGACGAACGGTTTACACTCGGCTTTCAACAATCAAGTCCTGCATATGCTTCTCAGTGTTCCCTCTCTGTGACATGTTTGGATTAACTCCTGTGACCTTGAATCACTGGCTCTGTGTCAGAAACACCAGAGTGCAATGCTGTGCACATCATTAGCAAAATAATTATAATTAATTAGCAGTGAATCTAATTTTGAATTACTCGAGAGGAAAGAAATACTCATGTATGGAGAAAGGGAGAAGAAAGGCTGGCTTGCTGGCACAATCACAATCCTCCCTCAGATTTGTAGCCGAAGCCTGAATGGCGTGCACTTGAACACAGCACTGTATGTGATTAAGCGTCCTGCCTGTGGTGTTGGGCAAATGTGATGATTATGGTTACTTGAGTAAAGCAGCTTCTTTAAAGCTGGTGGGTATGTGTGCATGCACATAAACACATTTGTACACATGGTATCATGTTTTATCTATTTAAGGGTTGTCAGTCATCGACACCCCAAAACGGTTTGACAGGCGTGTGATACATTAAGTTGTCCATCTCCTTTCTGTTCAAATTCTAATTCTCCTTTTTGGCTAAAAACAGCGTTATGCTGTGCCAATGAAGACAAAAGCAAAAATAACACAAAAATAAGCAGACAGAGCCAAAATGAATGCTGCCTGTTGTACTGTGCAGAAGAACGTGAGCATTTTCTTCTCATGAAAACCTGTTTAGACTCTGCTAGGTGATGAAGAGCGAGATTATTGCTGTCTGGGCATGAAGCATGATTAATTGTAGTCGGATCTCACAGAGAATGGCGCAGCCACTAAATAAAGGGGTAACTAACTGCTGATCCTGGCAGGAGATACGACAAAAGAGCGCTGGTGAAGGACAATGAAGGCATTTTAGGCTGTTAGTGAGAAAATCTTACTAATGGGGCATGGTGGCAAGTTGTGAAATCAGCTTTTTGATTACTTTGTTTTTGACTCACAAAAGCCTCATGTGCTGTTCCTGCAGATCTTTTCATTTTTTTTCTCATGTCAAGATTTGATGTAAATTAGGACTAGAGTCCAAATGCAAAGAGCACTCGTCCTCCTTGATGACAGCAGAGAAAGAAGAGAAACCTGGGGAAAATGCCAGTACGTGCTGGCAGCCCAGAAGGGAAAGCACATGTTCACATCCCATCCACACCCAGGCTGATTTCCCAATTGTCATACATATGATTGTGATGGCCACTGATCAGATCGTATTCATCACGTGTGCTTGTTAGTCCTTCATCAGCTCAGCATGCGTTTCAGATCTGACACGGCGAGCTATACTGACTGCCGTGTCTTTGGTTAGCAGATGAAAATAGCCGAGAGTCATAAGCAGAAGAGATTAAGTTAGGAGGAAGCATCCGCTCAATCTTTATTCTCTGTATAATTTCTGTGTTTGCACATTCTTAGTGTTTCCCCTCCAGAGTATCTGCCTCTGTCTGCTCACTCCCTATTCTCTCCTGTTTCCTTACTGCTAAGTTTCAAATTGTGTAACACTGTCAGTCTTTATTTCTCTCTTTCTGTTCTATACCCACTTTCTCAGTCTATATTCCCGACTCTTCCTTCCCTCCTTTATTTTCTTGATTGCTAAATCAATGTTTAAAGTGTGTGAGCAGGGTGTCTCTGGCACAGCATCTGAGCACGGCTACCCACTATCTCCTTTTCCAAGAAATCTGTGTGTGTGTGTGTGTGTATCTTCCTCTTTTCTCTCCACACCAACACACATCCTTCCATCTGTCCCATCTCAACCTGTGCTGAAGCACAACCACCAGGCAAGCAAACTAACGAGAGCTTTCTACAACCATCTGTCGCATTCCTTGCTGCATTCAACTCCTTTAACTTCCCTCTACGCTTCATTCCTCCATTTCTTGCTCGCCTCCTCACATCATCCCCCCCCTACCATCATGCAGAGCTAAACAGCCTGCCTTTAGCCTTAAGTTTTGTTTGGCTGCATTTTAAGTATCAAAATATTAGTTTTAATTCTGGTCAGAAAATTAGAACCCAATATGTTCATGTGTTTATCAGCGTGGTGGCACTGTCAGCGCAGGTGGAAAGGCCCTGTAAATTCTTAAGGAAACATATTAAATTACAGAGATTTACTTTAATTTCTGGTATGGGCTGTAGATATTTTTGTGCACGTGTATAAAGTGAGTCTGAAATGTCCTCGTGAGACTGTATGACACTAACGATGACCTGTCAAAAATTTAAATGCATGCTTTGACATCAGATAAGACAAAATCACAAGTTTTTCTTATTAAAAATAAGATGGTGGGGATTTGTTTTCATTTTATTCAACAATATATATTTGTATTATTAGCTCAACACTTTGTGTTAATGTAAAATCTGCTAGAAGACCCTTTGTATGTCTATTGCTTTGATGTCCATGTTTAACATTAATGATTTTCCATAAATTTCATAGATCATAGAAGACTTCATCTTCTAATTCTGAACAATTTAGTGATGAAGCATCAGTCACTTTTTCCCCCTGCAACATTTTCTAGTAATCAGGGGTAACTGAATACTACCAGGGTCCCTCTGCTCCAGCTGATTCCCAGCACCCACTGGTCCTTTGATGGACAGCCAAGTGTGCAAACCTGACCATGCCATCAAGCCATGGTGCATTTCATAGATTTAACCCAAACATGGTCTGCACTGTGTCTGGAACGTAAGTGAAGAAGGTTGGATAAGGTTGTTTAAAACCCTGTAGTACCAAATGTGAACGTTAGATGTTAGAGCAGCTCCACCGCAGAGTGCCGTTTTTATCACAGTTCCCTACAGAGTGTGCTACGAGTGAGAATGAGCATAAGTTAAATGGTGGGACTGTGCCAAGGCTTCTTATTACTGCAGGGTTGGCACCTCCTGCCAGACGCATGCACAGATACACACACCGTGGAGACTAGTCAGCACACATGATAATTTCTGAATACATACGCAGTGGGATTAATTTGTGCTTTTTGCACACTAGCCCTAAAACAGCCTCACAAACGTCTAGTCACACAGGCACAGAAACATGTTCATGGTGGTAAGAAAAAGGAAGGCTAGACTTCGTCAAGCCATTTATTCTTCATTCTCTTCTTCTTTTCCTCTTTTCATAGCGCCTTCCTTCCTTCCTTCCCAGTGCACCTCCTCCTTTCTTCTTGCCTCTTTCATCCCTTTGATAGAAGGGCTACATTTGTGGAAATGGAGAGGATTTGGAAATGTGTGTGATTACATGATCCAGAATGGGGTGGCCAAAGGGAGGGAGGGAGGAAGTCAGCAAAGACACATGAAAGAAAAGATGAAAAGTGACCTTGTTGACCCTTGGATCTATGGACAAAGCAAGGGCGGTAGAGACGGCAAAATAAAAGTGCAGGCACAGTGAGAGGCAGGAAGTTAATCCCCTCCAGGTGTTGTGCCAATGCTGACAGGGGGTACCAGATTACCCCACTGGCACACCATGCTCCCCCTCATGCCTCAATGGGGAAGGCCTTTTACGAGGCTGTCTGAATGGTGAGGGGAGGGAGGGCTGCAGGTGGCAGCCGACTCACTAAAGACAAAATCTACACACATGCACAAATGGGTACAATGGAGACTAATCCTGAAATATTGATGTCAATGGTAGTTTCTCATAGAAACAGACACAAGGGTATGTGTTTGTTTTTTTTTACAACCCACACAACCCTGCTGCTGTCCAAGAGCGTTGATGTCAAAATAGGATATCCAATCCTAGTTTCTTCTCTCCCCCTACCATCATTATTGTTATTATGTATGCGTATTAGTCATTCGCACGGGATCACTCACACTGTTGGCCCAGGTCAACAGACTCACTCACACACACACCATTTTGCCACACCAGTGGAGCATAGAAACCAGGCGGCGAAGGAGAGGGAGATGTATTCATCCACCTTCTATTGTGCACGGATCGAGTGTTAGTCCAGTGAATAGGCGAGGGAGCGCTTGATAATGAGGCCAGTGTTATTACACAGCCGCTGCAGCCCCTAACAACATCAATCCACCGGGATCAAATAAAGGCTTTTAATTGCTTTGCCTCGTATTAAAATCCCCGCCGCTGCAGACGAGCTGCCCTTGGCGTGCCTGAGCATAAAAGCCAGGCGAAAGATTGCCTGAAAGGCCATCGTACAGTGCGCAGCGCAGCTCTCCGAGTTCACGTCTTTAAAGTCGTGTTTGTGTAGTGAAAGCCTATTCATTAGCAGCTGCCATCATTTTTAGCAGAATGTTTGACAATGATGTTGAATATTTATGATGTAATAAGAGTATGGGGATCAAATGTTCATTATGTACTCTTATTTGCAGGACTGAGTCTGTAGCAGAGAAAATGCTGACCAACTGGTTTACGTTCCTCCTCTACAAGTTTTTAAAGGTACAGTAACTTTTTAGTCCTCAAGTCTTGAAACTGCGGGCTAGGGGTGTAACGATACGCTAAAATCACATTTCAGTTCGGTTCAGTTTCAGGGAGGGCTCGGTTCGGTTAATTTTCGGTACAAAAAAAGGCCAAAATGAAGACTTAAAAAAAAATGTATTTTGAAAATATGCCAAGTAAACAATACGTTTTTATAAAAATAAATAAAAGCGACCCATCTGGATGATATTTAAAATTAACGTCACTCTTTACAGTAAATAAACTATACTAACAATAATAAAAATCTTAATAAATACAATAACAGAACCAGAACAATAAGCAACAATAGACCGTTTACAATCTAACTAATCAAGTTTTTGGCCAAAAACACCAACTTGTGCCCATTTTCTGCCAAAATCATAGATCTAGTTGCAGTGACATTATCTCCAGCGGTGGAGAAAACAGCTCACTAACAACAGTAGCAAGAATAAAGAGGAAGAGCTTTGCTAATTTTGCAGTGTGGCTGTATTTGGTCTCATTGCTCACAACCTCTTGGACCTGCTCCCACCTGTCCCTGGAAAAGTTCAGAGTTCACTCATCACAGACTTCTTAACTGGAGGTGATCTCTGGTGGATTTCCCTGAAGAGGAAGAAGACTCAGCTGCTATCTCTGTCCCAGACTGGAAATAAAACACAAAGAGGTAAAAAAAAAAATAGTTAATAAGATTATAATTTCAAATTAAGTTCATTAGAAAATAACAATACCTCTTCTTGAACGGTCATCATTTGTTATGAGGTGATTGAATCTCTCGTGTATCATCATCAGGACAGGACTTTAATCTGGTCCAGGGCTTGTTGACAGTATCAGTTTTAGCTTTTTCATAAAGTGCTGATATAACTTTTTGGCTGAAGTGTTGATGTGATGGATGTCGTAGCGGGGCTCAATAATGTTAAAGCTGCCGCATCAACAACAGAAACGTAGATCCAGAGCTTTAAAACTTCCTACAGCTTGTGTTATTGCTCTGGACCGATCTGAATTACCTGATAATGGTTGTTTAAATGCTGTTATTATCGGTGTTTACAACAAGCTACGTTCACATTCGGATGATGTCGTTTCACGTTGTTAACAAGTTAGACGTGTTGCTGCTGCAGATCTAATCTCCGTGAGACACACAGCTTTGGATTTGTTCACTTGTGTTTAAACAAGAAAGCCATAATGTTGCCAAACAGGAGACCACAACGACATGCTAGAATGCTAATGCTACGCGTGCTGAGAGACTATAGCGCCGTGCTGAAACACGCTTAGGAACTTTAGTTCCGCGGCGCATAATCTATTGTTAATAAAATTTAATGAGTGAAAAAATAACCAAAACGGTACGCACGTGGACCGAACTGAACATGCCGTACCAAAACAGTTCAATGCACCCACGTGTACCGTTACACCCCTACTGCTGGCTTATTATCTGCTACAATAACCTCAAACATCCTACAAATGGATGACATTTTAATACTAACAAAATGTTTTCATTGATGAGTATTTCCATCTATAAAAAGTTGTTTTTAACTGTATCAATCAAATACAAGCTTCTTTACTATGAACAAGATCTGAAGAGCACTGTTTGTATCAAACCCTTCACTCTTGTGTTTCATGAAGCGACAGAAAATAAAAGGGTTTTCTTTTCATTCATCCCTCTCCACTCATCCCTTCAATGCAGCTGAGGGGAGAAAAATAAAAACAATGATAAATGGCCAGTTGGTTCAGTGTTTTGAGACAGAAGATTTAGTGCCTTCAAGAGTCTTTTATAGCATTTTTCAATGTTTATCCATAAAACCTTTCTTGATGTGTAGTCTCAATCCAGCAAAGTTTGTTTGTTGTATATCAAAGGCTAGTATAGCTTTCTAAAAAGTGACTGCAATATTTAAGGTGCTTCTTTAAGCATTATTAAAAATGTATTTTCCAAACTTTCTTGTGTATCCTAATGTCTTTGTAGGAATGTGCAGGCGAGCCTCTCTTCTCCCTCTTCTGTGCCATCAAGCAGCAGATGGAAAAAGGCCCCATTGACTCTATCACAGGAGAGGCCCGCTACTCGCTCAGCGAAGACAAGCTCATTCGACAACAGATTGACTACAAGACGTTGGTAAGGGGTTCACCGGCCCTGGGGTGCTGGGGCTAAAGAGAGATGCTTAATATGCTTTCAGGGACAAGAAGAGAGAGAATGGGGTGGTCATGGGTGGTCGATCATGAGATGTGCAAAGGGATACTAAGGTTCTTGTTGTCATGGCTGACATGCAGGGGGGCACAGGAGGGGTGACCTCACTTCCTTTTGAGGCTAGAGCTGTCAATGAAAAAAAACAGGGCTTCTGTGTGTGCACAAACTGAGAAACCATGAAGCTTTCTCCATCTGCAGCCCCTTATTCATTACCCAGATCTGCCTGTTAGCCTACTCTACTGTGACACCATTGTTTTAGCAGGGGAATCTTCTTTTTTTTAAGTTTTTTCTAGTGTCAGATCTGGTTGTGCAAAGCTCTCCAAAAATACTGAGTATAGATGATGAAATACAGTACTGTGTAAATGTTTCAGGCAGGTGTAAAAACAGTGTTTTTATTTCTTTATTTACAAAATGTAAAAGCAAGCAGCAGAAAAATCTAAATTGCTTTTTTTTTTTGTTTTTTCATGAGATGATTCAGTTTAAAACTGCAGAATGTAAAGTTCCACGCAGGAAACTGCATGATTTACTCCATTTGTACAAACTAAATTCACATGCAGATTAATTGCGTACCCCTCCCACAGGAGAGTTGTCGGGGACTTGGTTTAACAGACTCACAACAGAGCTGCTTTGGTCATATATGCATGAAAGTGTTCATTAGTGGGGAAATGACTGGGTTTCAGGCTTAATGCGCAATCGCACGTTTTAGATCTAGTGGTTATTAAAGGAACTTTAGTGCATCAAATGTATTGTTTGCTTGGCCTCAGTGTCCAGCAGAGCCATCAGCTCAGAGCTGGCTGACACCTCTAGGTTGTTGGTAAATCAATTCTTCTGCTGTTTAGAGAAGTCTGGCCAGAAGTAGTCTTTATGGAAGAATAAAAAGAAAGTTGGACCCAATCATTTACAGAAGGCAGTTGTCTTTGGTGATGATTTATTAAAACAAGAAGATGAGCAATTGCAGGCTTCACACTCTTTATAGTACAGGAGTCTGTGAAGTTGCAGCATAAGTGTCACACAAAACAAGACTTTTAGAGGCTCCTGATTTGTGCATATTAGGACCCATGAGCCCATCAGCTTCCAGGAAACTCTTGGGGTCGGAGCATGCATTCATCCCAGAGCCAAGGACTCAAGCCAGCTCTATTACCCAGAATGGAAGTCATAACAATAAGTTAACAAAACCTTCTCTGCAAGAAATCATAACACCTTTGGGTTCACAAATATGAAATGTTCATTACAAGCACTCATATGCACAATGCAATTCTTCATCTACAAATTACATCAAAACTGACATGGCCAAAGGACTCCACTGTGAACAAAAAATGTGCAGAAAGATGCCAGTAGATGCTCTAAATTGAGTCAAAATCTCGTTTCTCTTTCAAAAAGCTTTGTCTTGAAAACTAAAAACATTTTAAATGAGAGCTGAAGCATCTTCGAGAAACAAGAAACATTTGCCTTCTAGTAAAACTCTTAGGATCAAATGTGCTGACCTGCTAGAAGACAAAATGCTAAAAACACACCCTCTCTCATTTGAACCAAATAAACTTGGACAAAACATATTTTTAGACCTCAAAATTGTAACAAGTTTGACCAGTACAACTTGCTTCTCAAGTGTCACCCATGTACATGCTTCTGTCCCAGGTGGTGAACTGTGTGCACCCAGAGAATGAGAAAAGCCCAGAGATCCAGGTTAAAGTGCTGAACTGCGACACAATCAGCCAAGTGAAGGAGAAAATACTAGATGCCATCTACAAGAACGTCCCATATTCACACCGTCTAAAGGCATCTGATATGGACTTGGGTAAGAATCTTTACTTTCATACCGGTATATAAAAATACAACAGCTTTGTGTTTGCATGTTTATAAGCTGCTCTATGAAGTCATCATCTATGGTTTTAGCACTACTGCAGTATGTGTAATATACAATAATGAAGTCCCTTAGTTGATCAGTTATTGAACACTGTTTAGCTGATCAGAACAACTACACGCATGCAGTCTTTCCTGTTCATGTTTCCTTAAAGATTTAACATCCATTGATTTTTAGAAAGGCTTTCCCACTCCAAGCAGCCCTTCTTAAAAGTACAAATCCTCTTAGATATAGAGAAGTATCTTTCTTTTCAACCTCAAGAGGGTTGACTTCCTGGCTCAGTTGGCTTAAACGTCTGAGACGGTTCTCTCGGCAGCCCAAAACTTTCCATCGATCTGCTCTTTTGTCGACGGCTGTCTGAGTCAGATGATTGATCGGCTAATCAATCGAGACGCTCGGTGATTTCTCCCCTACAAAGCCTTTCTTTCTTTCCTGTAGCTGTAATGTGAAGTTATCTTACTGGACTGGAAACAACATAGGATTGTTCAGTTTAAGTATTTTACCTGTCCATTGTTAGTGGAAATGTATAATATATATCAGCAACACATCTAGAGGATGTGAGCATAACATTGTTATACAGTCATACCTACAGGCCATCTCCTCACAGTGAATTGGCTTCTTTATGGTTTAATATTGCCACATGGATTTTTTTTTTCCAATCCTTGTTGTGTGTTTTTGTAGCATGTCTTTAACCAACTCCAAATCTAAGACGGGCTGAGTGCGTACCGTGGGGAATTGGTCTGTGAGATAGCTACATAAAAAGATTGGTTTAGCCTTTTGACAACACTCCTGGATAAAATTGTTTTACGGGCCCCTCTGGGCACCGTGTGCTGTTCTGGTATTGTTTTAATACCAATGGGGTTTGAACATTGGAGTTAGCTGGCCACCCTTTCCAGCGTCTGATTACGTGCAGTAAAGAGGAAGAATGAGTGAAGGCAAGCTCATAAGTGAACATGTGTATACAATAAAATACACAATAAATGTTACACGTAAATGTTTTTACAGTTTTGATTAAAAGAGAAGTATTCTCTGTAAACATGTAGCACCAGTAGGTCTTGGGATTTCTGGCACATGCTCACACACATACACAGACTGATTGCAGGGGCTGATACAGGTAATGGGATTTGTGGCAGGCCTGTCTTGAGACAAATTGGCCAGGGGGATTGTTATCCCCAGTATAGTTTTTAATTCCACATCTTAATTCTCCTCAGGGCATCAGTGAAGTTGGGGCCTAAGACCAAAAAGGCGATGCCATATTTGTGTCTTTATGTCCATGTTGCTCTTTGCAAACAAGTTGTGCATTCATGTTAAATAAATCAGCCTCCTTCAGCCTTCTTTTTTTACAATTGCATCAAAGTCCTTATGTCCTTGGCTTTGTTTGACTTCATAAAGCCAGTTTGCACAGCCATACACAGTCTTCTCTTCTGATTAAATTTATTAGAAATCACCAGGATCTGGAAACAAAGATGATCTCAGTTTACTTTGGCTTTACCACAAGTTTATTGTTTTATTAAATTTGTCCTGCCTGTCTTTTTGCCCTGCATCTCTTTATATGTTTACTGAGCCTTGACTAGAGAGCAGGGCTCATTTGCATCTTTATAGGAAGATGCACTGCATACACAGAAACAACAGGAGAATCTTTATTTCCTGCAGATTTTTCAGATTTGAACACAATTGCGGTGGATCCTCCAAAGACAGGCCTCATCATGCAGCACAGTGATTGCTGCTTTGTTTTTCTGTTTGTGATCAGAATAGGAGATGACTGTGGTCGACACCAGTGGGAAGCTCAGCAAGACGCAGACACAGTAAAATATTCAGAAACCCACGATTTCTAAAATAAAAAGAATAAAAATGGAGTCGTCTTCCCGTTTGTTTTCAAGATGGCTTTTCTTTTGCCCCTTATGGTAATGTCACTGGAGTATTGAGATGTTTCCATCAAAGCTGTTATTTGTTTTCTGCTGAGGTTATACAGATGGAAGTTTTTGCTGCACACATAAACTGATTGTTAGTGTCAGTCTAGGAAACTTCCCTTATGTTGTTTGAAAAGACAAGGTCACGTTAACAATAGTTGAAGGGTGTAGAAATTAGAAGATTGTTGCACTTTAGCAGAACACTGTTGCACCCTTTTAGTTTTGTTTTATACTGTTGTGACACAAAAACCTGCTTCTATTAAAATTCCTTACACAATTGTAAGAGCTGTAAAGGCACAAAGCTTGAAGCTGTACGTAAAGGTTTGACCAACAGTAGCTCCAAAAAGTCGAACATAAAGGCTGGTGCTGCAGATGGAACAGGAAGTGTAAAAGCTGTGGGCATGCTGCTGTAATCACACTTATTGATTGCACCACGAGTTTTGTTCTAAGAAGAATGGAGCTTGTGATTAATTTAGCCCATTTCGTATGTGAGTGTGTTTTAACTCTACATCTTCCTCTTTTACAAAAACACGAGGTTTTATGATTTGTCTTCTCCACCTTTTGAATTTTCGGGGTCATTTTATAAGAAATGATGAGAAAATACATGATCTTTTTACCTGCTTCTTCCTTTTCGGGTCACTGGTGCCCATGTCCAGCAGTTACTGTGCGAGAGGCGGGGGACACCCTGGACGGGTCACAGGGCCTTGATGAGAAAATAATTTTTAAAAAGACCAAACATAAACTAAATAGATCAAGAAAATGCTGGACCCAACATTTTATTTTATTTTTTGGCAAACTGATTAGAATAAAGAAAATGCTTTTATTTGATTGGTTAGAACGTTTGTAGATTTTTTTGACTACCAGGTACTAAATAGTTAAAATTATAATAAAGTTTATTTTTATTATTATTTACCTGTGAGAACTTGCTACATGTATGAGTAAAGCATAGGATTATGTTCAAACAGCAGCAAATCAAGTTTCTCAAATCTTTTCAAGATTAGATTCCTTCCACTTTGTACTGATGACTCTGCAAACAGCAACTAGAAACTAAAATATTTGAGTCTGACCATGTTTCTGTGGCATCGGTTTAAATCTTTAGCAAACAGCTCAGCACTGGATTATAAGACCGTGTGCCAAGTTAAAAAAGATGGAGAAATCCAGTCTAGACAATATGTCAAGTCACTTCCAAATATAACTTAGACACCTTTTATTTTTATTTGATTTTATTTGATCAGATTGTTGTAGAAAAACTGATTTACAGTTGGGTATAATTTTCATCTGATCTTTAATTTTCCGTCATATGAGAGAACGGTCAATTTCCCAGAAAGTCAAACTATCAGTTTTAGTCTGCCCATTCTGCTGACATCACTTCTGAGCTGTCGCTACCTTACATCAGTTACAGTTACATCAGTTACAACAGTTACATCTGCATCAGTTACATCAGTTACAACAGTTACATCAGTTACAGTTACATCAGTTACATCAGTTACAGTTACATCAGTTAGTTACATCAGTTACAGTTACATCAGTTACATCAGTTACAGTTGCATCAGTTGTTTAAATACAAACTGAGAGGAAAAAAACAGTTATGTGGAGGATGATAAACATATCTGCCAACCTATGGTACACAGATTGCTCCAACCCACATAGATTGATTGATTGATTGATTGATTGATTGATTGATTGATTGATTGATTGATTTTTATTGTCAATTCTGCATATGTACAGGACATACATAGAAATTGAAATTGCGTTACACTCCTACTCAAATTGCAGCAAACAACAACATTAGCAAAAATAAACTAACACAACTAGTTATATAAAAAAATATAAAAAAAATATAAAAGTGAACAGCAGCAGGACCTCTGATGCAACGTGCTCAATAGTGACTAACAGGAGACAAAGGGACGCTGACTGAAGACAATAACATGATGAGAGGTAGATAATGGATGTGCAAGGCCAGAGTAAACAATAGTGCAATATAAAGTATAAACCTGAGAAACTTAGTAAAGTGAAGGTGTGCATACCGGTTCTATATAGAGTCACAGTTATGTACTGATGAGGTGATTAAGTGGAAATGACAATACCAGAATTACCAGAATAAAGAATAAACAGGACGAGTTGATCATAACAGTAGTGCAAAATATAATGCAATAAACAGTAGAGTGAGCTTGTAGGCTGTTAAAGTGACCGATTCATGAACTATTCATAAAACTAAATAAATGTCCCAGAGCAGTTTTGAAGGGGGGGGGG
>NC_056519.1:12404993-12407078 GCF_014905685.2 Nematolebias whitei | reverse complement strand
GGGGGGGCAGGCAGAGAGTTCAGCATCCTCACGGCCTGATGGACGGAGCTGTTCCACAGTCTGCTGGTCCTAGAACTGAGGCTACGCAGTCTCCGCCCTAATGGCAGCAGGTTGAAGAAGCAGTGTAGCGGGTGGTCAAGATCTCCCACCCAGCAGAGGGCTTTACTTCTGAGGCGAGAGCTGTGGAGGTCCTGAAGGCAGGGGAGAGAGGTGCCAATGATCTTCTCAGCTGTCCTCACGATCCGCTGGAGGGATTTGCGGCAGGATGCTGTGCAGGCCCCGTACCACACAGTGGAGCAGCTCATCAGGATGCTCTCGATGGCCCCCCTGTAGAAGGTTGTCATGATGGGGGTGGGGGCTCTCGCTC
Source organism: Nematolebias whitei (assembly GCF_014905685.2). Lineage (NCBI taxonomy): Eukaryota > Metazoa > Chordata > Actinopteri > Cyprinodontiformes > Rivulidae > Nematolebias > Nematolebias whitei. The sequence goes on along the minus strand of NC_056519.1, from coordinate 12,406,711 downwards.
TTCTCAGCTTGCGGAGGAAGTAGAGCCGTTGGTGAGCCTTTTTGGCCACTGCTGCTGTGTTGATGGTCCAGGAGAGGTCCTCAGAGATGTGCACACCCAGGAACTTGGTGCTGCTCACCCTTTCCACAACAACACCGTTGATGGATAGTGGAGCATGTTTTGTCTGTGTTCTCCTGAAGTCCACAACAATCTCCTTGGTCTTCTCTGTGTTCAGCAAGAGATTGTTGCGTTTGCACCAGGAGACCAGCCGGCTCACCTCGCTCCTGTAGAGTGACTCATCGTTGTTGCTGATGAGGCCTACCACAGTCGTGTCGTCCGCAAACTTGATGAAGAGGTTGGAGGGGTGTGATGGAGAGCAGTCGTAGGTTAGTAGAGTGAACAGAAGGGGGCTCAGCACACATCCTTGTGGGGCCCCCGTGTTCAGAGTGATGATGCTGGATGTGTTGCTGCCAACCCGTACTGCCTGTGGTCTTCCGGTAAGGAAGTCAAGCAGCCAGTTGCACAGTGATGTGTTCAGACCCAGACTGTCCAGTTTCCAGATGAGTTGTTGTGGAATGATTGTGTTGAATGCAGAACTGAAGTCGATGAAGAGCATTCTGACATAGGTGTCTTTCTTGTCCAAATGTGTGAGGGCTGAATGAAGAGCAGTGGCGACGGCATCATCAGTCGAGCGGTTTGACCGATATGCAAACTGGTAGGGGTCCAGGGAGGGGGGGAGGGAGGACCTAATGTGTTGCATGACTAGTCGCTCGAAGCACTTCATGAGGATGGAAGTGAGTGCAACCGGGCGGTAGTCGTTGAAGCAGGAGGGAGACGTTTTCTTGGGGACAGGGATTATGGTGGTGGTTTTGAAGCACGTGGGGACCACAGCCTGGCTCAGTGAGGTGTTGAAGATGTCAGAGTACACCTCTGCTAATTCGCCAGCGCAGTCCTTCAGCACGCGACCAGGTATGTTGTCGGGACCAGGAGCTTTCCGAGCGTTGATCTTGCTGAATGCTCTCCTCACCTTGTCCGGGGACAGTGTGATCACCTGGTCTCCAGGAGGAGGGGTGGCTTTTTGTGCAGGTGTGCCATTCTGTGCCTCAAACCGAGCGAAGAACCTGTTCAGGTCATTCAGCAGGGAGGGGGTGCTGTCACAGGTCTGTGGAGAGGGTTTGTAGTCTGTAATGGACTGAATTCCCTGCCACAGGCTCCGAGAGTCTCTGCTGTCCTTGAAGTGTTGGGCTATTTTCTTGGAGTGCTGCCTCTTAGCTTTTTTAATGCCTCTGGACAGGTTGGCCCTAGCTGTCTTCAGGCCTGCCTGGTCTCCAGCGGCGAAGGCAGCATTCCTAGCCTTCAGCAGCTTGTGGACCTCTCCTGTCAGCCATGGCTTCTGATTAGCACGGATGGTGATGGTCTTCAGGACAGTTACATCATCAATGCACTTTGTGATATAAGCAGAGACAGTTTCTGTGTACTCCTGAATGTCAGTGAAGTTGTTGTGAGTAGCAGCCATTTTAAACACATTCCAGTCCGTGGTGCTAAAACAGTCCTGGAGTGGAGATTGCTCCAGTCCACAGATTGCTCCAACCCACATAGATTGCTCCTACTCACAGATTGCTCCAACCCACATAGATTGCTCCAACACACAGATTGCTCCAGCCCACACAGATTTATCCAACCCACACAGATTGCTCCAACCCACATATATTGCTCCAACCCACATAGATTGCTCCAAC
>NC_056519.1:12404820-12404983 GCF_014905685.2 Nematolebias whitei | reverse complement strand
AGATTGCTCCAACCCACATAGATTGCTCCAACCCACATAGATTGCTCCAACCCACACAGATTGCTCCAACCCACATATATTGCTCCAACCCACACATATTGCTCCAACCCACACATATTGCTCCAACCCACACAGATTGCTCCAACCCACACAGATTGCTCCA
>NC_056519.1:12375790-12404810 GCF_014905685.2 Nematolebias whitei | reverse complement strand
CTCCAACCCACACAGATTGCTCCAACCCACACAGATTGCTCCAACCCTTATAGACTGTCACAGAACGACCAGTATCACACTTAACATAATGTTCAGTTTCACAGTGACAGTCAAATAAGGAAATGAGAAGTGCACAGAAAAATAATATTGTACAATGTAAAAACATTGCAATGTACTCGGAAGCAGATCAATAAATATAAATTAGATATTTTCATCACAGATTTTTGTTTTTGTCCTTTGCAGATTAATGTTTAAACAAGAAACATGAAATTTGAAAAAGAACATTTATTAACTTGCAATCATTTATTGGCACTGCAAACATCCCCTTTAGGATTTAATTTCTACTGTCTCAGATTTTGTTTTGGTTGAAAAGCGCAACTTATTCCCAAATGTAAAACTCTTTCATTAGGACAACTACCAAAATCTACTTTTTCTTCTCCCAAAAGTATGCTAGTACACCAAATATTGTGGCATGACTTGGAGACGTCTTGATAGACAGAGAGGGGATTGAAACTATATTTTCTCAAATGACAAAACAAACAAGAACACAAAGTGAAAACCATCAGTGGGAATGTGGTTAGTGAAGATAATTGTTAGTATTCTCATTTTACTTGCAGAGTGGCGTCAGGGTCGAGGACAGCGCATGATCCTGCAAGACGAAGACATCACCACAAAGATTGAAGGTGACTGGAAGAGACTGAACATGCTGGCTCACTATCAGGTACGATATTGATTGTATTAAAAAAAAATTCAAACAGTTTTATCTCGATTGCACACCAATTATACCCAACTTCATTAACAAAATATTTATTCAGGTACAGGGTTTTTTTTGTAATAAGTGCTTTTTAAGTAGCGTGAAAAAAAAAAAAACTTTATTACAAACAACGTCCAACAAAACTAAGGTTTGTAATTGACAACTTCTATTAGTTTCTTATACAAAAGTTAATATATTTTTTGATATTTTATACTGAGCTTTATCATCATGTAGCCCTGTCTGTATTGTATGGGGAATGCTCCTTCACTTATCTTTCAGGGGTTCTTCTTGAAGACTACGGAATACATTTTTCAGTTAAATACTTGGGGAGTTCTCAGACAAGAACACGACTTTTAGACAACTACAACAAAAGCTGTTCAAAAATAAATTAAACCACGTACATGAGGAAAAAGACACTTTTCATAAAGCGTGAGATTCAAACTGATGTCTAAATGTCACCTTTGTGATTCTGATCTTGGTAGAGTCACACTTCAGAGTCAGACTTGTAAACTTGAGACCAAAAAGAACTGCCTAAATAGAAGTCTGCAGAAAAACACACAAACTATCAAGATAGTTTACTTAATAAAGTCGTTAATGCATTTTGCAGAGAGAAAACACACCTCTGCAGGCGTTTTGTGTCACTTGAGGACCAACTATCCTTTCAGGCAAACACAAAAATCCTGACCTGGTATTATTAATTCAAGCAGCTACGCGAGGAGCGACTGCCTCCTCCAAGTGCAATTTGCGTGGTGCCTAAATTAAATGTCAGCAGCGAGTGTCAACAGGCTGGGACTACGAGTCGTGGGTGGAATGGATTAGGGAGCTGATTTGAATCCGAGATAAGATAATGAAGACCAAAGTTAATTCATATTTTTTTTCAGGCTGGGGAAAGAAAGGGCGATTTAACCTTGATGGACCAAAAATATGTAAACAAATGAAACTCAGACGCACTCAGCCATCAGCTGCTGTTTGCTTTAAAATTAAAAACTTGTCTTTATTTTCCAAATGCTATTTCCTAATGCCCTTCCTCTCTTTCACATGTCATTATGTCCTACAGCTCATTTTATATCGATTCAACGTATAAGAGCAGTTATCGAGGTGAACACTCGAGGGTTTTGGGGAGTTGTTGGGATCCCCACAAAGGAATAACAAGTTCTGTCCTCTGGGCTTCCTGCTTCCAATGATATAAACATTATGCATAAGGAACAGATTGAGAGATGGGGGTGGGGGTGAAATAATGACACCATTTTAATAAAGCCTCAGCTCTTGTATGCACACATATATGCAAACTAAGACCCAGTGGTCCCATCCACCCACATATTGATAAAGATCACTTCAATTAACCCTGAAGCATAGTCTGAATATGAGAGAGAAAGAAAAAAGTGGTGTGTGTGTGTGTGTGTGTGTTTAAAAGTCTTCATCCCAGATGTATTAATTCAATACATTTGGGCTGACAGGAGACTGACAGGTGCAAGATTGACTTCATCGTACATTCTTTTGTACACAGCTATTTACGCAAAAGCATAAATCCACACGCTGCTTGTTACTTCCAGTTTTAATGAACACACAGCCCCAGAGAGAAGGTATTATTGAATAGAGACGGTGGGACGTCCCCTCTCGAACAGGCCTCTGCTCTGGTCTGTTAAACTTTCACTCCTCCTGCCATTCACTGGAGGCATGTGTGGGCTGAGCAGAGAGCATGTAGGTAATAACACGTTCTCTGTTTACTCAACCAGAAAAGATGAAAGGGAATATAGAAAATTACAGCAACACAATGACATGTTTTCTGTGTTAGAATCCCACTGAAATGAAAACCACAAAATAAACAGCATGTGTCATGAGGAGTCATTTTATATGTATGTTTTTCTGTTTTCAGGCACCTGATAATGCAGTGATGGCCCTGGTTCCCAAGCAAGTGACAGCTTATAACTCAGTAAATAACTCCACGGTGTCCAGAACCTCTGCGAGCAAATATGGTGAGAAGTCGTGTTTCTGCTCAGCTTTAAATGTACAGTAGTCACAAGTTTATTGCAGGGGACCTGTACCCTGAAGACCCGCTATAAGTGAAAAACTGAGAAGTAGGAATAGTAGTACAAGTAGTAAGTAGTAGTTTATCTTAGTATATATATATATATACATATATATATATACATACATATTAAGGCGTTTTAAACCCTTCCCACTCTCTTGCAATATTCGAAACAATGTTTCTAAACTCTAAATGTTGTAAAAGAGCACATGATGATCACATGTCATGATTTCAGCTCCCTGCCTCCTCTGCTCTTGGCCACGCCCACTTGTCCGCTCTGTACGCTGAGCAGCTGATCAGCTGCAGCAGGAAGTTTATTCTGCAGTATGGGCTGCACAACGGTGCAGAAGGTGCTAAATAATTTTAAATAATTTATTTAAAATAAAAATTCCATGACGATTGTGCGACTCATCCATCAATCAGCCTATTGTGTGTCATGTCCAATTTTATTTTGAAAAACCGAGATAGAGCAAGTCTGCGATAAATGAACAGCGAAGTATCGAGGGACTCGTGTAGTGGTGTCTGTAAGAGAAAATAGGCACAAAGTTAGAAGCAGCATGTTTGTATTTTTAAACCATTGCAGTGGAGTTTTCTGCTTAATATCATGGGTAAAGTTTAGTCTTTCTTTACAGATTATAAAAAACACAAATTACTGATCCGGTCCCTCCATCACACGTGAAACACAAAATCTATTCAATACAAAATAATGTGAGCATCAGCAGGTCAAGACTGGTAGGAAAAAAAAACCCAAATATGGTGTGCATGAGAGCAGTACAGTAGTCCCTCGCTACTCCGCGGTTCGTTTATTGTGGACTGGCTCTATGTCGGTTTTTCAAAATAAGATTGGACATGACACACAATTGGCTGATTGATGGATGATCGGCAAGGAGTTTTGATTTCAAATCAATTATTTTAAATTATTTGGCACCTGCTGCACATTTATGCAGCCCAGAGCTGCAGAAAAAGATTCCTCCTGTAGCTGATCAGCTGTTCACCGTGCAGAACAGAGAAGTGGGCGTGGCCAAAGCGCTTGCAGGTAGTAAAGAGCAGAGGAGGCAGGGAGCTGAAATCAAGACATTATGTGCTCTTTTAGAAAATAAACTACTACTTCCTACTTGTACTACTATTCCTACTTCACGGTTTTTCACTTATCACGGGTCTTCAGGGTACGGATCACCCGATAAACGAGGGACTACTGGTTGTCTATTGGTGGCTAAATGTTGAGTCTTGTTAAAATCAGCCTCCAATCAAGAACCTAAGCTTGTGAACACTGAACTGAACCAGTATGACTTTTAAGAAAATGTTTTTTTCCACTTTCACTGGCTTTGGTCATCTGGCCTCAAGGTCATGCACACTTTGAGTGAAAATTATTGTTATGAGCAGAAATAAATTTTAGAAATGATCCATCAGCTGGACAGACATGGCAGTAAATTGGGTTTCTAAAATGCAATAATAAGAAAGAAAGGAAGGAAAAAAAAGAATAGGAATAATGTGGATCTTGCAGGAGTGGAAGCCTGATCGAGGCCTCTGCGTGTCTACAGCATCAGATAAAGAAAAACAAGGCACAAATTAGAGTAGTTGAAAGGGTTTCTACATTATAAAGAGACCAAATAGACCCTTATCCTGGTTGTTCAGGCCTCTTGAGATTTAAAGTGTCCTCTCATCGTTCTGTGCCAGTGTCTTCTCCGCCTGCCCGTCTGCTCAACGTCTCCTTGAACCTGCAAAACCATCAAGTTAGACTATGATCAAAGAGCTACCTCACTGGTCACAAACACTTGAGACACTTGGAATGTGGTGCCACATTATTAGCATTATATAGCATCTCCGTATGGGCTCACCTCGTGAGCACCAAATGACACCCACCGTGTAGACCATGAGTGTTGCAACACCAGGGAAGAAGCCACTAATATCTGTGTTTGTGGGACTGCTTTCACATCTAAATGTGATGCACTTCAACACTTCACAACTGAACTCTTCGTGGGTAATGGCGAAGTAATAACAACCAAGACGAACATCAAAGTTCACGCTCGATAATCCAGGTAAAAAATCCAACAAAGTTGAGCCAGGTCCTCTGAACGGTTTCTTCATTCGTTGAAACATTCTGTCCTTCATCCAAAGGACTTCTTCAGTCTGAGAAGCCACAGCAAACCCAGTTGAGGTAAATTCAGAGTACCTGCAAAGAAGCTGGGTGAAAGGTGGAGCTGGAGAAAGTTATGATAAAAGTGTCAGATAAGCACAACATGAGTCATTGTAAAAGAAACAACTGTGTTGAGTTCAAATCTGTTGGAAACCAGAAAGAAAAATGGACAAAAAGTGTGAAACGATCATTAGAAGACTTCTTATTTCTCTTGTGCAGATGTGGGCAACTTAAGGCCCGAGGGCCAAAAGTGGTCTTTGGGCAATCTCCACCAGGCCCCCAATATTCTTAGTTAAAAAAAAAAAAAAACTTTTTAAATAAAGATTGCTGAAAACAAAATACTAGCAATTTATCAATGAGACTTAAGTCAATTTAAATTAAATATTTGATGCAAAACTTTTTAAAAAACATTAGTCATTGTGTTTCAGGAACTAGATTGAACCGTAAAGACTTAGAAACACAAATATATAAGTTTGTTTTATATATTTCTGCTAACATGTATAATATAATGTCACAAGAGCCAGTTTACAGAATGTCTCATTCCTAAAGGATATTGAAAAGACATGTTTTATAAAGCCTGCTAACTATGCTACAATAAGAAAAAGCTCTTCTAGATTATCTGTCACAAAGAAAATGTATTTTCCAATTCTCTATGCGGACCTTTGATTGCTTCAAATGTCTTGACGTGGCCCTTTGAAAAAAAAAAAAAAAAAGTTGCCCTCTGCTCTTGTGTGTCCCTGACTTCCCTAAATCATCTTAAATTATTGATTCATTATGTTCTGGTAATGAAGCTGCCGCTAAATGAGACGATGATCTTCAGATTATCAGATTGTGATCAAATGTGAGCTGCTGATATACATGACTTTTTGTTTTTATGTTCCTCCGTACAGCCTGGTTGCTCGTCTCTCTGGACAGATTGATTTCTGTCAGTGTAAAAATCACACACCCCTCCGACCGCACCCACTGATCAATTTTTTTCACACTGTGTAAACATTCATTGAGCCATGTGTTTGGAAATGTCATTGCTGCTCTGGCCACTGGGTGGGCCATACATATTTCATCTAGTCTGACACCTGTTCGATTTTCTGTCAGCCGGCAATAGAATATCTCGTCAGTTGGAGAAGAAGCTATGAAAAATTAACCATGCAGACTTTCTGGAAGTTTCATAGCCAATCTGCCAGATGAGTCAAACAGAAGCCTTAGGCCAAAGAGCTGTTTTAACGCTGACATGCAGGTTACGCTTGCGTCTTCGGTTAGTTTGTGCAGTCTGGATGTTGGTGGATTGCCAGAACCAGGAAGCAAACACTGTGGCTCTTCAACTTTATGATTTTTATCACGTGTTTCAGCATGAAATGAATTAAATCATCTTGTTTTTCCACAGAGAACATGATCAAGTACACTGGAAGCCCAGACAGCATGCGTTCCCGCACCCCCATGATCACTCCGGATCTGGAGAGCGGGGTGAAGGTCTGGCACTTGGTAAAGAACCATGAGCACGGAGACCAGAAGGAAGGTGATCGTGGCAGCAAGATGGTCTCTGAGATCTACTTGACACGACTTCTGGCTACTAAGGTGAGCCATCTCTGATGAAGATCTTACATTTAGGAATAATCATTACCCGGACAGTTTTTAATATGAAATCGGATTTAAAGCAGAAAAATGTTCTCATATTATCTTCACCTCTTATATGGCTTGAGCCAGTTCAGCAGGTTAAAGGTCACTGCAACCTTCATCTCTTGTTCTAAAAACTCAGAAAAATCCTCAGTGTATTTAAATATTCATAATTACTTCAGATGAATCATCTCAGTGGAAAAGATTATTCAAATATATTCCTCTATCCCCTCAGGTGGAGAAGCAAAAACAGAAATTTCTGTTTATTTTCTTTTTTCATTACTGTTGCAATGATGCAGCAGCATATCTAAAAGGATAAAGAGGAAAAGTGCCACGGAGCTAGAGAGGGTAACAACAAACGATGACAAATAGAAATGTTGATAAATGAGTCTGAATAGCCTCAGCGTTTAAAGAAAACAGTAGTTAATTTGTTTTAGATGAAAATGTGTCTTTGATCCAACAGTTGGAAGTAAATTGAGAATCTACTCCTAAAGCATTGTGTCCCTTTTTTCCATCCAGACAAAAATCATCAGGTGAAGTGTAAAAGAATGCAGCTGCACAATGAAAATGTTTCAGTCAGAACTAATTAGTTTTTTTCTTAGTATAAAGTTGACTTCTTTGTGTTTGTCATAAATAGCAGCGTGAGATAAAATATTAAATCTGGAATGCATTGTGTTGAACAGGCAGCTACATCAATTAGCACCGAGTGTGTTTGCAGGTGTAGCCGACCTTAAAATCTTGAAATAAAGTACAGATTCAAATCTGTTTGAGAGCTCATGAAACTGATGCAGAAATACAATGAGCCCATTTCTCTGATTCTGAATACCTTTTATAGATTTAAATGAAAACCAAACATACATGATTCAAACATTCACAGTTCAGAATATAGGACATATATTGTGGTTTGTTTAAAAAAAAAAACTGGTTCCCAATCAATTTAACATGATAGGAGGTGTTTATTTTAATCTCCGAGGACTAATAAACATTTCCAAAGCATATCAGGTACAACATATGATTACATTTATTCAAACGGCCTCAATAAAACACTCATGATGACACAAAATGTTTAAAGCCGGTTAAAGTGATTCTGCACATGCCGAGTGATTGATTCACTCATATTTTATTTATCTTCAGGTCAGCTGTGTTGTCACATATTGTAGCTGTGTACAGTTACATTACTGCCTTATTGAGTATAACTACTGGACAGTTGTGTTGGCAGAACTGGGTAATCAATTAACGGTACAGGAGGTGTAACAGTGACTGTGACACCAGATATAACCAGCAGCATATGAGACAAACTAATAAACAAACTGCTGATTGCAGAATAAAAAGAAGCCAGAGAGAATGTAGCAGCTGTCACCATGACACATATTGTATAGTCCCTCGCACATGCACGTGTCGCCTCACAGCCTCCGAGTCGCTTTATTTCCCAGCTGTTTGTCCCGCTCCAGAGTTCTGTTGACAGCACATCTCCTTTTAAGATGGATTGTTTTTGTGAAATAACCAGTTTATCTTGGCCGGCCATCTCTCTTGGTGAGAAATGATTAGGCAGACGGGCAATGTAATTGACTGCATTTGGCTTCCACCTTGCCAATAAATACCTCTCCCTGGCAACACCGCTTGTGTCTCATATTAGCTCCATCACGGAGGCTTGGAGTGAGGGAACAGCATCTGTTTTAGTGAAGTGGCACAGGGAGGACTTGCATTGTCTCATTCTACACAAGAGTTTGTCTACTTCCCACCAACAATGTGATTGTTTGCTTTCCTTGCATTTCATTGTCGAGGCAGACGGCACCAAAACAACCAGATGACACATTGTGTTTAGAGTGCAGTCTAATGACAGGGTGGATGGTTGCAGGGGGGTTGTGTTGGTTGTGTGCAGCTCCACCGGGGAACAAGAGAACCCTGTGATGATGACAGTGTTGATATTGGTGCACCCCTTGAGATGGATGACGTAAAATGTCACAGGCTCTGCATATGAATGCACACACAGTGTTTCCTTGGCAGCCAGTGCAGAATGTCAATCTGGAACAGGCAGACTTAATAAAAATATGACATCCCATGTTCTTCAAAAATAAGGAGTCTGTAATTCAGGCCAGATTAGAATAAAATTCCTGATTGTTGGACTAACAGGATTCTCTTCTACCTCTCCTCTGTGATTCAGTTATCCGCTCCACCCAAATTGGATTTTTATTTGCCAGTGCCTGTACGCACCTCATCTGCCACACTCGATGACCTCGTTTTCTGATAGGAAACCTGTCGTTTCATTTCCATCCCTCGCTCCTACTTCCTCCCGTGCATCCTATCAACTTGTTCTTTACAAGAGGATTAGATTTTTTCACTCTGTCTCTCTTCTCTTGTCTCCTCCTCCTTAAAGTCGCCAACATTAAATCAAATTAGGGTCAATGGTGCAGTGGGAGCTAATCCGGCAGCACAAAGAGGCTTAGGAGATGCACCTCCTGTTCCCAGATATTATTAAAAGTCAGCTGTGAAATAACAATTTCCTCCATCAAAGCTGTAAGCATATTTGTGGGCCAGGGCTGTGAGATGTTTGTCGGGCACAAACATCAGAGTGAAGAGATTAAATGAAATTTACTGCACAACTCATAATCTCACAAGTTTAGAGCAACATTAATCAGTGGAGTGTCTGAAAATGTATTACAGTGACAATCTTACTCAGTGTTGTGATCAATACTAATCCTTTATAGATATAACCTGATGAAAACGTAGATGTGCCAACGACTGAACGTTTTTACTTTTGGTCTTTCTGCTCCAGGGAACGTTACAGAAGTTTGTCGATGATCTGTTTGAAACCATCTTCAGCACGGCCCATAGAGGCAGCGCCCTGCCTCTGGCCATCAAATACATGTTCGACTTCCTGGACGAGCAGGCCGACAAACACAACATCCATGACCCACATGTGCGGCACACATGGAAGAGCAACTGGTGAGTTGAAGTCCTGCAGATCTGAATGTACTTGTAAACAAAAACCAGTTTCTTATTTGTAGCCCCGGGTGACTGCTTTTAGGCATTTTGGCACATTTCATATAATTTGTCCTCATCCGTGCCAAGTTTTACCACGTGCCTCTTTCCTCTCTAATAGTCACTGGCCACAGAGGGTGTAATCTGTTAAAGAAAACCACAAGGGGCTAATCCAGTTAGCTTCCAAGTCTTTCCATCTACTTTCATGGGTAAATGAACCAAAATATCATCCGTCACCAAGGGGATCTCCATGGTGACAAATGTGCATTTCCAGGTGCATGAGTGCACCTTTGCATGAATCTGCTTATTAACTTAACCCATGTTGACCTCTGTGAGCCCACCTAATAAAACTGGTCATATTTAAACAACCATCAATGAACTAGAATGGGGAGAAAAGAGAAATGAAAGAATAAAGAGGAAGTGAATGCTGATTCAGTTAAATACACACTAAAACTCATTAACCCCACAGCCTCTGCCAAGATCCCAGCATGCATCACTCAGCAAGAGGCTCAGGAGGGCCACAGTGATGGAAGGAAAAATGTATGCCTATCAAGGGACAAATAGAGATGGAGAAAAGAATGAGAAGCTAAACGAGAAATATTTGTTTCTTGTCTGCATTATTGGTCAATTTGCAGTGTGTTAAGTGTTTTCTGACAGCACAATGGGCCTGTGTTGCATCAGAACTTTAATGGGCTTTCACTATTGCCCCATAAATGGAGAGCAATTTATCATACCACAGATATCCTTTCTGTGTGAGATGTGCAGCTGACTGCACTTTTGCCCTTCTTGCAGTGTGTGCATGTGCAAAAGTTTATTCTGAAGACTGAAAAATGAGTTGTGACAAAAATGCTTTTAGACCAACGGTAGAAAACAATAACGTCCCTGTTCCTTCCAAGCTGAGGCCATGTTTCATTAAGCCCCCCGTTCCGATTGTCATTATCCATCCATCCATTATCTTTACCCGCTTCTTCCTTTTTGGGTCGCGGGGGTCACTGGTGCCTCTCTGCGAGAGGCGGGGAACATACTGGACAGGTCGAAAATCCATCACAGGGTCACATAGAAACAAACAACAATTCACACTCCCACCCACACCTAGGGACAATTTAGTTACCCATTAGCCTAACATGCATGTTTTTTGTTTGTTTGTTTGTTTGTTTGGTCTGTGGGAGGAAACCGGAGTACCCGGAGAAAACCCACACATGCACGGACAGAGCAAACTCCAACCAGAAAGGCCCCCAGCCGGGATTTGATCTGGTGACCTTCTCACTGAGAGGCAACAGCTCTACCAACTGAGCCACTGTCATTATACACACCATTAAACAGCACTGCAGTGAGAGCCCCCATCTCCTACTTAGGGTTTCAGATCCAAGTACTCTGATACAGCCCTTAGCTCACCCCACTCCCTGCTGTTGGCTTCTTAAAGTATCAACATAATCTATACCAAAATACAAGTTCTAACTTACACACTTGGATGTGTGAATGTGTTGTGGCCTAATGTTTACTTTGTTAGAACTACATCATCCACTTTAAATTTCTCTTTATTCCGCGCAAATTGTTCAAGTAGACTGACTTTAAACTTGATCAGAATAGGCCCTCAGACATTATCTCTCATTTTTTTACTACAGTCAATTTGTAGCTATAGCACTGTCCTTTGAGTTAATGTCATGTGTGTGTACTTTAGTTTAACATGTAGTACACATGTAGTATGTTCAGCAGTGTAGTCAGTCTGTACATCCCTGAGTCACTGGCTCTTCAAACATCTTCAGATGGTGTCCTTTAGATTAATGGCAGCTCCTGTATTTGCATCTGTTACCAAAGTGTGGATCGAATAAATAATTTTAATTACTCTGCAAAACTTTGCATAAATACTCATGTACAGCTTGTCAAATGTACTTTAAAACACGTCTATTGAAAGTCCTGCTGACACTACCAGATCCTGTCTACAATGGCTTTAACATCCTGATATAGTTCAAATCATATCGTCAACCCTGAGTTACAGAGAGGATAGCTACCTAATTTATTTAAATAACAGTACATATAAAGACGTGTAAAAATTTGGCATTTTGCAATGTTCATTTGTTACAACCCTAAAAATATTTGTGAACATTTATAGGATCTACAGGATGACTAGTTTTAGTCAATATGCTCTTGTTGTAGTTAGACGTAAGCACGTGTGTGTTGTGGTCAATTCTTGACAATTACAAAGACTTTTTTCAGTGCTGGTCGATAATCCTCAACATTAGATGAGAATCAGCATAAATTTGCCAAATACTATTTCGTAAAGCAAATAAAGCTTGTTAGCATTTGTTTATTTTACCAAATGCCCCTTTTAGCTCCTCGTTCTAGCGATCAGTGGTCAGGATTTTGCCCCCTCCCAAAGCAGCAGCCCATATAATTTCTCCAGGATAATAGATGCCCTTGATCTCAACAGCTGATATTTACCCTAATCCCTGACCAAATGTCCAGATCACGCAAAAATCATATTCCTAAAACTACAAAGGTTGTTAACTGCTGAGTTTTTACATTGTATCTGTTTTTAACGGATAACGTTGAGGCATTACAAAGTGTTTATTTTCATCACGATTTTAAAAATTGTAAAAGGACCATCATTTTCGTGGCGACTACTGTTCCACTGAAACAGAAGATTGCGCTCAATCATGACAGCACAGCAGTGGTGTTAGTATTCCTTTGATCCCTTCACCTAATCCCACTAGATTATTTGCTTAGATTAATTTTGATGTCGTTATATAGAGCTTTCCTACACATCCAAATCCTCTTTTGTGAGATTGTACTTCTGAATTGCTTTGTGGGTGGCTGTCCTAGAATAATGTATTGTAGGGAAGGAAATTGGTGGCGTTTTAAATGACCGCATTTCACTTTTTATGGTCATTTCCTCCTTATCCGTTATTATTGCACCACGGGCTAAAATACTTGTCTAGGCCTGAATGCAGTGTCTTTCCCGATAGACTTTTGCCATATCAGCTCAAAGCATGTAGCCCAGAGAATAGTGAAGATGCAGAGATCCAAGCAATACCACCTGAGCCCCTTTGACTGCAGATAAAGCTGGCCCTATAGCTATTTATTTTGGCAGAAACAAGCCCAGCAAATAAACAGACTTGTATATTTTTATTATTTTGGACAGGCACAGAAATGGGTCCCACTTGCACAAATAAGGCAATATGAATTGTGTCGCTGTGTGGCCCCCAGCGAAGACCACTGGACACTGTTGGAGAAAATGAGAAGCAGCGTCCACCTGTTTTTAAAGATAAAGGCTTTATTGAATTAAGTCACACACAGCAGCAACAGAAGGGCCTGAGTGTGAGCTTTGCAAAGTGAATGAATACCTTTTCCCTCTGGCAAATAATATGTCCGTGCCTATTGACTAGCTGACTGTGGCAAATTTGAAAATGGCATTTAGACTTAATCTCAAAGCAGTTTAACTGGACACAGTGTTGTTTTGCTTCACTCGTTGTTCCTGTGCTTGAATGACTGGATTACCATTCCATCACTGGCATGGAGCTAAACAACAACAAAAAATAATTATTATCCCTCATTAGCTCCTAGAGTCTTATTTTATGTTCGAGTTGCCCTAAAAGTTCACAGTAAGAAGAAAAGCATCCTATATAATTAGTTTACAGACAAGTGCATATCAATCATTATAATTAATGTAACAAAGCTGTTTAAATGAAGATTGGAGGTAACTCATCATGACAAGTACAAATGTTGTTTACTCGTAAGTATCTTTCCTTTAATCTATTTTGTTCACTTTTCCAACTTCCTGCAGCCTACCTCTGCGTTTCTGGGTGAATGTGATCAAGAACCCCCAGTTTGTGTTTGACATCCACAAGAGTAGCATCACTGATGCCTGTTTGTCCGTGGTGGCCCAGACCTTCATGGACTCTTGTTCCACCTCAGAACACCGCCTTGGGAAAGACTCACCATCTAACAAGCTGCTTTATGCCAAGGACATCCCCAGTTACAAAAGCTGGGTGGAGAGGTAAGCTGTCCACATGGGGGAGTGTGTACACCAGCCACTGGATGGATGGATGAAGAGGGAGAACACGTACATTAGCAATGTTTCAGGCCAACAAACACAGCATGACTGTAGCACTGATCTATGAGCTGTGAAACCCCATCCAAATTACAACACAGTGAGGATGGATGGGTGTGCCCAGGGCTTGAGAACGACTGTACTGAGAGTCAAAGGGTTGAGACTGAGGAGAAAAACAGCTTTTTTTTGTTTGTTACAGGGAGTACAAAATGGAAATTAGTTTGTGATTGTAAAAGTAAAGAATGTAAGATCTACTGAAATGAGATAGTTTAGTGAAATAGTACCTTACCCATAGATAAATAGAGGGGGGGGGGGGGTGGCTATAGAGTGAGAGAGATAGACAAGAAAGAGAAATATAGAGAGAGCGATAGAGATACATGGAGAAATAAAGAGATGTATAGCTAGAGAAAAATAGATAGGATAGAGACAGAGATACGGAGAGAGATGAGATATAAAGGTAATTATTTTCCATAATGTAATGATAAAAATGAAACTTTCATATATTTCAGATTCATTGCACACCAACTGAAATATTTCAGGTCTTTAATTGTTTTAATACTGATGATTATGGCATACAGCTCATGAAAACCCAAAATGCCTGTCCCAAAAAATTAGCATATTTCATCCCACCAATGAAAGACAAGTGATTTTAATACAAAAAACGCCAACCTTCAAATAATCATGTTCAGTTATGCACTCAATACTTGGCCAGGAATCCTGTGGCACTGCTGAGGTGTTATGGAGGCCCAGGATGCTTCAATAGCAGCCTTAAGCTCATCCAGAGTGTTGGGTCTTGCGTCTCTCAACTTTCTCTTCACAATATCCCACAGGTTCTCTATGGGGTTCAGGTCAGGAGAGTTGGCAGGCCAATTGAGCACAGTAAAACCATGGTCAGTAAACCATTTACCAGTGGTTTTGGCACTGTGAGCAGGCGCCAGGTCGTGCTGAAAAATAAAGCTTTTCAGCAGATGGAAGCATGAAGTGCTCCAAAATCTCCTGATAGCTAGCTGCATTGACCCTGCCCCTTGATAAAACACAGTGGACCAACACCAGCAGATGACATGGCACCCCAGACCATCACTGACTTTGGGTGCTTCACACTGGACTTCTAGCATTTTGGCATTTCCTTCTCCCCAGTCTTCCTCCAGACAGACTCTGGTACCTTGATTTCCGAATGACATGCAAAATTTGCTTTCATCCGAAAAAAGTACTTTGGACCACTGAGCAACAGTCCAGTGCTGCTTCTGCCGCTGTTTCTGGTTCAAAAGTGTCGACCTGGGGAATGTGGCACCTGTAGCCCATTGCCTGTGCACGGTGGCTCTGGATGTTTCTACTCCAGACTCAGTCCACTGCTTCCGCAGGTCCCCCAAGGTCTGGAATCGGCCCTTCTCCACAATCCTTCTCAGGGTCCGGTCACCTCTTCTCGTTGTGCAGCGTTTTCTGCTACACTTTTCCCTTCCCACAGACTTCCCACTGAGGTGCCTTGATACAGCACTCTGGGAACAGCCTATTCGTTCAGCAATTTCTTTCTGTGTCTTACCCTCTTGCTTGAGGGTGTCAATGATGGCAGTCAGGTCGGCAGTCTTACCCATGATTGCGGTTTTGAGTAATGAACAAGGCTGGGAGTTTTTAAAAGCTTCAGGAATCTTTTGCAGGTGTTTAGAGTTACGTCGTTGATTCAGATTTTTCATTTATTTATTTTTTTCATATAGCCTTTATTTATCCAGGTTACTCATTGAGCCACGAGAACTCATTTTCAAGAGAGACCTGTTTAGGGAGCACATGGTGGGGGTTGGGGGCCTTGCTCATGGGCCCAGAGTGGGGGCAAGTGTGGGTGTTTCACCTACCCCACCCACAATTTTGATGTTGTGGATGGTTAGGTTAATAGCTTGTTTAAAGAACCTTTTCATGATATGCTAATTTTTTGGGACAGGCATTTTGGGTTTTCATGAGCTGTATGCCATAATCATCAGTATTAAAACAATTAAAGACCTGAAATATTTCAGTTGGTGTGCACTGAATCTGAAATATATGAAAGTTTCATTTTTATCATTACATTATGGAAAATAATGACCTTTATCACAATATGCTAATTTTTTTACAAGGATCTGTATATAGAAGGGGGGGGGGGATAAACGAGAGAGAATATACAGAAATAGATGAGAGTGAGAGCTAAATAAAACAGAGATAAGGCACTATTTCAGAGATCATCACTGCAGAATGACAGAGCTTTCCCCATAAGGGTGCAGTATAGTTAGGAAGCCTAATGAGAGCTTCAGGTAGCATGAGCCCATAAACACCTAATGGGTTTAATGCCTTTTCATATGGGAAAAGTAATAGTTCAGATTTTCTGATGTGTTCAATTGAATAATCTATCTTTTTTAGAGTAGAAATTCAGAACTAACTTCAGTGTCATTGTGGATTTAGAAAAAGCATATGAGAGCGTGGTGAGGGAGGAGGTGTGGTGTTGCATGAGAAGTATGTTAAACTGGTGCAGTACAGCGATGAGATGTACTGTAGGAGTGACAGATAGCTTCAAGGTGGAGGTGGAAGTGCATCAAGGATCTGCTCCTTGTTTGCTCTGGTGATGGACTGACTAACAGATGAGGTCAGACAGGAATCCCCGTGGACTATGATGTTTGCAGATGACATTGACCTGTGGTGAGAACAGGTGGAAGAAAACTTAGAGAGGTGGAGATATGCACTTGAAAGAAGAGGAATGAAAGTCAGCCATAGTAAGACAGAGTACATGAATGTGAATAAGGACATGTGGAACAGTGAGGCTAAAAAGATGCAGAACTTCAAGTACTTGGGATTGACTGTCCAGGAAAATAAGAGTAAAAAAGTGAAGTCCAGGCAGGATGGAGAAAAGTTTCAGGAGTGATTTGTGGCAAAAAGGTGTCAGCAAAGGTCAAAGGAAAAGTTTACAAGACATTTGTGAGACCAGCTATGTTGTATGGTCTGGAGACAGAACTGAAGATGTTGAGGTTCTCCTTAGGAATGAGATCATCAGAGGTACAGCACAGGTTGAACAACTGGGAGATAAAGTTAGAGACCAGACTGAGATGGTTTGGACATGTCCAGAGGGTATATTGGTAGAAGGATGTTAGAAATGCAGCTGCCAGGAAAAAGATGTAGGTATGGATATAAATATTGTTGGAGTGAGGACAGAAAAGGCAGAAGAGAAACTAACTCAACAGAGTTAAAATGTTACAATATATTTTCCCACCAAGGATTAAAGAAACTCTTCAGATGTTTCAAGTAGGGTCCTGTCGAGCAGTTCTCAGAATTCAAACATTCTCGTTGAGGACTGAGTGGTTTCCAGCCATCAAAAACTGTTTTGCATCAGACTTAGGTCATCCTCAATTATTTGCACTTGCTTTGTCCATGTAAAAATCCTTGAACTGCTACAGAACTGAAGTTGTTTTAGATGACTGAAGTCTACCCCACCAGATCTGAATGATCACTGTAGATGTTACAGTTAAAGACAATACTACAATAATGTGCATAACACATTTTGTTCAAGGCAGACAGGGTAATAACAGTACAGTATAGTGATATTATCTCGTGGCACTGATGAGCTGAGCACAGAGCTTATTTGCTATACAGTTTGCTTTCTTTCACCTTATGTTGAAAGAATCAACATAAATAATTATTCTTCACTTAATTTGTATTTGATGTGGGAGTTAAAGGTCTCCAGTCAATAACATTTGGCACTCCATTTGAGAATTTATAATTAAGTTTCATGCTATAGAAAAATGTGGGTTGGTAAAATAACCATTTCAACTACATATATTATATTTTCATGTCACTAAGATTCAAAATAACTCAGTTTGTCAGACATGTTATAGCATACCTTATTAATGGGATTTTATGTGAAAATACAATTTCTGTCACATGCTCCTCTAGAATTATCTAGCCAGCCACCAGACCTGTCCTAAAGCAGCTGCTGCTACAGGAATTTAATATGTTAATAAGCAGCTTTAATTAACATAGCTGATATGGGAAACACAGCTGTTGCTGACAGTGACTGATTACCTTTACCTCAGTGGTGTTGTGTAATGTTTCAAGCTGAAATCCTAGGCAGCTCTGCCTCCAACGACATTTCCATTTTGGTCACTTCACCATGAATCACATATGCAGCATCTGTGCAAGATAAAAAATGTCATTAAGTAGTGGGAGTGGGTATAGTTTACCCCCTCTGCTAAAGTGTTCCTGCCTCAATTCATTCTTTCTCTTGTCTTAACAGGTACTACTCAGACATTGGTAAGATGCCAGCAATCAGTGACCAGGACATGAACGCCTACCTGGCAGAACAGTCACGGATGCACATGAATGAGTTTAACACTATGAGCTCACTAAGTGAAATTTACTCTTATGTGGGAAAGTACACTGAGGAGGTATGCAATGCAGTATTTCTTTCAGTCTAAAAAGAGTAAATATTTGTGAATAAATTTGTTTTATGAAATCCCTCAAAGTATTTTAGGTGTGGAATATCAGGCAGAGGTTCTCTCAGGGAAGACGAGCAGAACCAGCTCAACACAAATATAAACTGTCTTATTATTTTCATTATTTACATGGAAGACAAACTGTAATCCATTGCCAGTATTTATCACAAAATGGAATGTGTGAAGCTTAACCATGCAAAGTAAAATTTAGAATTTCACTTGGATCATTACTAATCAGACCATCTTCAGTGGAAACAATAGCGTTTACAGTAAACTCAGTTAATTTTTTGATCATGGAGTAGTTTTATGACTGAACATTTATTTTGATCTTTGTCCAGCTGTTAGCTGAACCTCTGCCTGATATGTTACACAGATGTGCTCTGAACCCCTTCACAACTGGCTGATACATCTAAATGTTTCCTTACCTTGCTTTAATGGTCAGGCTTTGGTTGTAAATTTAAAAACAATTATTTCCTATTGAAATTACCCTCCACTTGCTTGAAAATGTTAATATTTTTTTGTTTTTTTGAACACCATTACAGAGTGTCTCAAGTAAACCAGTCTAAACCCTTTTAGACCCATAAGCTAAGGAGACAATACTGTGTTATGGAGGATAACTTTTTTTTTTTATTCAATCTCACACAAATGACTTTGGTAATATCAGATGTGATTGTATCCATTTAGTTAAAAACAAAAAGGTCACTAAAATACCTTGAAACTGACAAAAGGAATTAATTAAATTGGCCTTAACAAAAATAATTTGACGTTAAGGTGTGCAGACAATCACTGTTTCATCTAAAGTAAACTTCATGGAAGATGACTGAGGAGGGAAGCCAAACTGGAATTTACACAAATACACACTGACGAGCCACAAAGTTTCTGGAATAATGTTCGTAGGACAGATGATCAAGACCCTGCAGTGAAACACTGAGAGGACTCCTCTGTTCTGGGGCTGCATCAGACACATGGTGTCTTAAATCTGTGCAGGAATCTCAACTATAAAATCATTCTGACGTGAGTGAGCTTCCCAGAAAGCTTGGTCATTAACAGGTTGTGGATGCTCCAACAAGATAATGATCCAAAACACAAACAAAAATGACTCAACAAACATTGGACTATTCTGCAGTGGCCTTCAGAGCCCTGATCTAAATCCTACTGAACATGTGGAAGGTGCTTAAACATGCAACATGGAGAAGGAACCCTTCAAACCTGAGAAAGGTGAAATATCAGAGAGTTACAGAAATTGCTCGATTGCTTCAAAAGGTGCGACAAAATGTTAGGTTACGGGTATCATCGTTTCTGTCAAAGCCAGTTTCATTATTTGCTATTAAAATCTGATAAATCAATGATTTTCATAAGCTGGTATTAAACTATTTTGTCAGTTTCAAGTTATTTCAATGACTTTTGTGCGTTCTTTCCTCCTTTAATAAAAGAATAGAAACAAATTTGGTAATTTATGTACCTTTTGTTATGGTAGTAAACACAGTACAATCACACTTGTAGTTTCATTAGATCATAAACTAACACAGAACTTTAAAGTACATGTGTGTGTGTGTGCTTACCAACAGATTGTGTGTGCACTGGAGCAGGATGACACAGCCAGGAAACAGAGACTGGCCTTCAAGCTGGAGCAGGTGGTGGCCTTCATGAGTCTGGAGAGCTGAGGACCGCACTTCCCAGGGTGCACTGGGAAGAGACCCCGTCAGAAACCGAGCCGTGCCTGAGCGAAGACCTGTCCCCATCTTTTTCGTCATATGACTTCCGCCTTCTGCTTTTTAGAGATGACTTCTTCCTCAACCTTTTTTCTGCTTCCTCCTCCCTGAGAGATATTTTTGTTTTCCTCATCCACTCAGCTGCATAAACTAGTTGACCTGAATATATGTGAGAGGTGGCGAGCAGCTGAGATCGGTGTCTCTCAGAGAAACGTGGGACATCTTTCAGCTTCAGCACAGGGGGGGGGCTTCATAGGGTGATTGCTGGAAAGTTAGCCATATTGGCGCACACCCCCTGCTGGAAATAAAGAAGGGAAAAACATTTTATGTTGCCTTTAAGAATTTACACTGACGGTACTTCTTTGAAAACCACAATGGGTGTCCATATGTTGAACTTTTAAAAATAGAATAGTTGAGATGAAACCGTCTCTAGCTTGGTTTATTGTAGTTCTATGTTCAACATATGGACGCAAGTGGAAACATGAAAAGTGATGACTGCAAGCCAAATGGACACCTCTGGAAGAAAAAAATAATAATGCAAGAATGGTTTGCCAAGTTTACACTGTACCCTCAAAAAAAAAGCATACATATCTGTAAAATGTGTGACGAGTCCAGGCAAACCTAGAATGTTTTTGTTTTTTCAATGTAGCTGGAATCGTATTTAAGAAAAAGACTGATGGGGAAAGGAAAGGAATATTGCTCCTCAACTTTACTGAAACATGACAGACACTAAAGCAGAGCATCCCCAGCCTTTAGAGCTCATATCAAACTTTTTACCTGCCCAGCGTGCTTTCATTTGGCTTATATGGCTACTGCAAAATTAAGCTAAAGCCCCACCCAAGCTGAATCCTCTGTAAAAAGCACACAACCAACTCTGGGAGACAGTGTTGTCCAAACAACCACAGCAGTCTCTTCCAATCTTGTGTCGCTACTGCGATGGTCTTTCGAAGCACACACATGAACTTTGACACAAATCAGCAGCTGCCCAAGATCCTGACTGCCCAGATGTGCACACCATCTCTTAGGAGGTAAAGGGAAGAGCTGACTGAGACACAGGACTAGAAACTGTTTTATCAGTAGGAATAAATGGTTCAAAATAGTGTAGCCAGAGAAGGCTGCTACCTACGGGGGCTCTGTTGTCGGAGTAGCACCTCTTTCCCAGGATGTTCTTATTTTAAAGACTATGTGGGAGAAATTGAACGACATGGACTTAGCTGGTCAGCCAAAAACCAAAGGAGCTTGAAATTTTCAAAATGGTCAAAATGTATTTATAAAGTGCCACTGAGGAACTGACAAAAAAGGACTATGTACAAGACAACAACTTCTAGTACAAAATATATATTGTGACTGAAACTTCAAAAAGCCTGTGTGATTTTGTTTTCTTACCTCAGTGTGTTGAGATGGGGGGGCTCTATGGACGATGTGATATGATGCTCCTTTCTCTTTCCATCGTCCTGGGTCTCTCCTCTCAGCACACCATTCACACTTTCGTCTGGCTCCTGACTTAACAGCATATCTGTTTTGCACAAGCGTTGGAGATGGTAGCTAAATGCATTCGGCAAAAACCCCAACTCTTGAGTGTAGAACTGTGGAAGCACTCTTTTCTGTATTGGTGTAGTTGTCCTCAGTGGCTGCAGAGGGCGGCCTTCTCCACTCCTTAAAGAAAAAAGGAAAAAAAAAAAGTCGGATCAAGCAGAGCAACGAGTCAGCATCACAGACAAAGAACTTGCTGGAGAGAGCGACTGAAAGATGACCGAGGCGCCCGCTGTACCTTTTGACCTCTGCCCTTTCTTTTGCCTTGACAACGTGCCCCATGTGGTGATGTGAATGTGTGAAGACCGCCCTAGGTCCACCTTGGGTCCTTTATTGGCTTTTTAAGCGCATGTAAAACGTAAACCATTTAAGAAACTTATTTTAAAAAATAGTGAAAAAACAAGAAAATTAAGCCTTGCAATGATGATGTGGATGTGTTATTTAATCTTTCTTTTGCTTGGAAGAAACCAGATGGAAAACGTGGATCGTTCATGTAAGAAAAACTAACTTCTGTTGAAGGTGGAACCTTTATCAAGTTTAGCCCCTGCTGCAGTTCATGCCCACAGTTTTGTCAAATGGTAGATGTTGAATAAAACATATAGACCTTTGCATGCTGACCTGTTTGGATAATATGAAATGAAACTGCCTTGCTCAAAGATATTTATCTACTTCTAAAACTTTTAGGGAGTTTAAATTATCTATCACGTCCTTCATAACAGCGCGTCCTGTTTGGTTTTAGTTTTCTCAAATTTCTTGGGTCAGAAAATGACTTATTGTCCTCTCCTAAATTTTTTTCCCCCATTTACCTTAAAGTTAGACTTTTCTGACCCCTTGAAATAAGAGCATTGCTGCATTCAGAATTCAGCCGCACTTACATTATATGATGCGGGTCTTAGACACAAACTGCACTCATTTCAGCCGATTAGTTTTTATCCAGTACTTAATTTAGTGTAAGTGTTGGGCAAATACATTTTCATTACCATTATATGAAGACTTACTTTGAAACTTGACCCCAAAACTTGATAGAATATTGTTTTTTTTTCTTTTCAGTAAAGGAGATACTAAACGAAGCAGTGAACTTCCTCTCCCTAAATACTTTGGGTGAAACAAAAAGTTCGGCTGGACTCGTGATTTGTCCGTACTGCTTTAACAACTTCATTTCAAGACACTAATACTACTATATTATATTTACTTTTGCACATATCAGCTGAGCCAGGACAGAAAAGGAATGTATTTTTTCATAGCAAACCAAGGTACCTAGGAGAAATGACAAACTGATTTAAAAAAATTAACCATATCATTCACATTTTATGAACAAGCATACACACCTGGAAGGAACTACACACGTGACTTATCCAAATAAAGACTAGAGCTTCTTACAAAGCTATTATGTTATTTTCTGCAGCTCTACAGTAGTTTTTCTGTCTATTGTCTGCAACTTGTACTGTACATTGACAAAACGTATACTACAATTCATTTAGTAAATACATATATAGGCCTATTTGCTTCTAGAAAACAACTGATAAATGGTCATTTTGTGTTTTAAGAAAGCCACTACCAAAAACACAAAACCTAAACATCCAAAATTAAGTAGCACAAACGATCGGTTGCCATTACAGATGTGCACAATATGAATCCCTCTCCCCTCCAGAGGTCATCTACTTGTAGTTGCACCATGTTGTAGGGAGCTCAGATGAAGTTTCCACCTTCTAACAATGTGTAGGAAATAAAACTGTCCTCCTAGCTCAGTGTTATCACAGGTGTTATACCAACATGCTAGAAAAGACTTTTACTAGATCATATTTGAAAGATAAAGAGTATCTTATGGAGAGAGACAAACCTGGGGGATTTAAGGCGAGCTTCTCTAACTTTGTTATAATTAATTGTATACCTGTGTATGTAAATATAATGCATTCCTATTTTGCAGTCAAGAATAAAATACTATTTGTAATATAGAATAAACTTTATTATGAAACAAGATCTGGTGATTTATTTTGCACATTGTGGTGATGTTACAGGTTAACTGACTGAGCTGCTTTGAATTAAACCTGTTCTGTCTATAACGCTTGTGATCTAAATGGTTTTGGTCTCCTGGGAAAAACCTAAATCATGAAATACACACATGGCAAAAAAAACACCGTACAAGCCAGCTGAGGGAGGAGCTAATATATACTGGTATTCCTAAAGTCATACAGTTTCAGCATCAGAACCAGTTTCTGGTCTCAGCCCTAAGAGTCTTAAGGAAACCTGCACTTTGTTTAAGCACAGCATCACTAATCTTACAGAATATAATGTTTGCCTAACGACATTTGTTTCCTCTCCTCATGGCATGTGTCCAGGATTGTTGCGATGGCCTACAGTCTACACAATAAATTGTAGCTTTACAAAAATGTATAACAAAGAGTTGTTTGTACTCGAGCAATTCTCATTTTTCTTTCTGCTGCTGACGGTAACATTTACAGTAAACAGCATAATGTTGGAGAAACTGGAGCATATGAAAGACTGGAATTAAATATTTTCACAGGGAAAGTTGTGGCCCAGTTTACAGACATGGAATAAATTTACTCCTCAGCTTTCAGAAATCACAATTTAAGCTCAAGTTTAAAAGCTGAGGCAGAGACCTAAAGTAAAAATATCACCGTAGTTACTGTTAAACAGAAAAGCTGCTTTTGTACCAGATAACAATAAAATTGACTACTACTGAGAAAGAACCTAAAATGACCTGTAATCAGATATTCAAAGCTTCAGTGGGTCTGTTATGAGCAGTACGATAAGGCAGGTGTTTACGACTAGATTTGCCTTTTGTGTTTTCCTCTCTTAATTGCTATTTTTTCAATTTGAAAGAAAAATAAAAACACAAACCCAACAAGGTCAAAGGTACACTGCATTGCCAACAGTATTTGTTCACCTGCCTTGACTCACATCTGAGCTTAAGTGACATCCCATTCATAATCCATGACGTTGGTCCACCCTTTGCAGCTAGAGCAGCTTCAACTCTTCTGGGAAGGCTGTCCACAGGTTTAGGAGTGTGTTTATGGGGATTTTTGACCATTCTTCCAGAAGCACATTTGTGAGGTCACATACTGATGTTGGACGAGAAGGCCTGGCTCTCAGTCTCTGCTCTAATTCATCCCAAAGATGTTTTATCGGGTTGAGGTCAGGACTCTGTACAGGCCAGTCAAGTTCATCCACACCAGACTCTGCCATCCATGTATTTATGGACCGTGCTTTGTGCACTGGTGCACAGTCATGTTGGAAGAGGAAGGAGCCAGATCCAAACTGTTCCCACAAAGTTGGGAGCATGGAATTGTCCAAAAATGTCTTGGTATGCTGAAGCAGTCAGAGTTCCTTTCAGTGGAACTAAGGGGCCAAGCCCAGCTCCTGAAAAACAACCCCACACCATAATCCTCCCTCCACCAAACTCTACACTTGGCACAATGCAGTCAGACAAGTACCGTTCTCCTGGAAACCACCAAAGCCAGACTCATCTATCAGATTGCCAGATGGAGAAGCGTGATTCATCACTCCAGAGAATGAGCCTCCACTGCTCTATAGTCCAGTGGCGGTGATCTTTACACCACTGCATCCAACGCTTTGCATTGCGCTTGATGATGTATGGCTTGGATGCAGCTGCACGACCATGGAAACCCATTCCATGAAGCTCTCTGTGCACTGTTCTTGAGCTAATCTGAAGGCCACATGAAGTTTGGAGGTCTGTAGTGATTGACTCTACAGAAAGTTGGCAACCTCTTCGCACTATGCGCTTCAGCATCCGCTGACCCCGCTCAATCAGTTTACGTGGCCTACCACTACGTGGCTGAGTTGCCGTCATTCCCAAACACTTCCATTTTCTTATAACACAGCTGACAGTTGACTGTGGAATATTTAGGAGCGAGGGAATTTCACGAATGGATTTGTTGCATAGGTGGCATCCTATCAGTTCCACGCTGGAATTCACTGAGCTCCCGAGAGCGACCCATTCTTTCACAAATGTAAAAACAGTCTGCATGCCTAGGTGCTTCATTTTATACACCTGTGACCATGGAAGTGATTGGAACACCTGATTCTGATCAATTGGATGGATGAGCAAATACTTTTGGCAATGTGGTGTATATGAATCCATAAAGCAGGTTGTGTCACCCATTAACTGTAATGTTGATAAAGTCTTGAAAACTAAAGGATGAGAATGTACTTTAATTTATAGACAGATGGATGACTGCATATTGATTATCCTCCAAGACATTTCAAATAAATCCTTTAAAAAAAATCTAACTTTTTTATTTTTATAGCGACAGGTTATACTTTACTTGTCCCAAGTCATATTTGTGGCTAAAGTAGGATTATTTGTTTTTATTTTATTCCAATAATTGTGAAAATCTAACTCACTGGGTCAGGTCTTCAACCTTTAATGCAAATGCTGCTTAAAACCTAATCTAGCTAAAAAGGCTTTATTTTCAAGAGACAGGTTACAAAAGCTTTGCTCCTTTAAATGAGATGTTTCCTGAAATGATGTAACCCGGGTGATTATAATGCAAGAAAAGGAAAAATCCTACAACCAGTACAGTTGGAAAACTGCAACATTGGTAAAGATTAGCTCCCCCAATAAGGTTCGGCAGGTCGAAGCCATCCAGGAAATTACTTATACACATCTGCCCTTGTGCAAAGCTTAGTTGTAAACACACTAAACTGGTTTAATTAGGTCTAATGTAAGCACTAAGTAAAAAATACACACTTTGGCAGACTAATTTACAGTTGCCTCTCTAGTTTTGTTGTCACATATACAGCCACAAAAATAACTTTACAAACTACATAATAGTCACACAGTATAACTTTCTTGGTACCAGTCCATCTTAGAAATAAACTTGAGACACAGGACTGAGAAAAGTCAGAAAAGAGTGTCCAGAAAAGCAAGATTGACATAAGAAAATAGGAAGTGCTGTGTTGGAGGAAAGGACAGGGGAGGTGTGAGGTGCAGAAAACAGAGCGATAACTTGCTGGGTGGGTATATATAGATGCGAGGCTGAGGTGCTTCAGGAGACTGAGTGGCTTGACGGGGACACGAGATTGAATTGGCCCATAGTCACCCTCCATATACCAGCCAGTGAACTGGGAGTAATGGGTGAGAAATGGAAGGTGGGAATGTGGAAGGACAGACAGAAGGGGAGCTGGAGAGAAGAGGAAGGCCTGCCGAGTTTTACCCTAATTTTCTGACTAGTGAGCTGGGAATAATGGAGGGGGCACAAGAGGCACCTCTGAGGGGTGATGGGTTGAGAGAGGTAGGATGGAGGGGGCAGGATGATAGAGAGCCGGCTGTGATTGCTTTGCACCAGGGTGGCTTTCCACACTCCCGTGATCACTGCAACTCTTTAACCCCAAACCCCCACCAGGCCATCAAATCCACAAACGTCAAGTCTCCTCAGCGACAAATGATGTAGCCGAGGAGATAAAAATAAAAGATTTGAAAGTCTGCCCACACAGACGGGGTGATGGATGAGGGAGGGGAGTGGTTGGGCGTTGTTGAGGCAGTCAGTATTAAAGGGGGTTTGGGGTTACGAAACAAGATGATCAATAGGTCTGAAGTGGCTGATTTAGGGACTTAAACCTAAATTTGTCCCCTGATCACCACCTCAACCTAAAATACTTAACATAAAAACTATTACATTTATCAACACTACAGAAATATACATATATATATATATATATATATATATATATATATATATATATATATATATATAACTCCATCAACTTCTGTGTCAAAGTCCCCCTACAGAAAAAGAAACCCACACCCAGGACAGGAAGTAATGTAAGAAAAAACACAAGGAAAGAAATAAATTTCAAGAGGCATGCTGTAAACATTATGGCTGACATATGGAAACCATAAAAGAAGGTTTCATGTCCATCATTTATGATGACTGCACTTATCGCCATCTTGGAGTTTAAAAACATTTCATGTTTATTAATGGT
This sequence comes from Nematolebias whitei, assembly GCF_014905685.2. Lineage (NCBI taxonomy): Eukaryota > Metazoa > Chordata > Actinopteri > Cyprinodontiformes > Rivulidae > Nematolebias > Nematolebias whitei. The sequence continues at coordinate 12,377,586 of NC_056519.1, read as the reverse complement.
TGGGCCCAGCTAATGGCACCCATCTGTCGAATGTTTCTGATGAATTTTTGCTTTGGCTTAAAGAGTGGGGGGAGTGGGGATTCATGTGACACTCAGAGGTGTCAGACAGTAAAAGGTGTAAAGAGCTTGAATCTTTTTTTATATCGTCTCTTATTCTTTTATTTTTCTAAAGGTTACAGCAATCACTGTTTTAGTCTTTTACACACAAACTGTCTGAGATTCTGTGATCTACAAAAACTGAGTATTGAAACTCAACACATACACTCTTATATGTACCTTTCTAATGACAATAACATATGTATGTTTCTATGAAGCATCCTGTTTAACAAAACTTCTCAGAACCAGCTGGTCTGAACCATCTTATCCCCACAGACTGATAGTGGGGCAGTTTCTGTTCTGCACCTAAAAGTGGTGTATTAACAAAAATACAATTACTTTCCCCAAGGAAAAGATTCCAGGCGGCAGAATTCTTTATTAATGGATATAGTTTATTTTCTGTGCCAAACACTGTTATCAAAACATCTGTGATTTGGAGTTTTGGAATGGCGTTCTACGTGTGGCTCTTGTCAATGCTGACTGCCAGGCTGGCAGGAGGGATGATATGATGACAACAGCACTGCCTGGATACTTGTTGACGGCTCTAATTTCAGCCGTGGACTCAGTTATTGACAACTCAAGACAAGCAGATGGGAGCACTTTCCGATATTAGCGCATTCTCCTCTGTCTGCTCAGCTTTTGTAAACATTTGTGTTGCTGGTGACAGCAGGGACAAAGCAGGAACTAAATCAAATCGACAACGCTACGTCCAGAAAAACACTAGATGCTACAGATGGAGAGACAAGATACAAATATGTTGAGTGTTTTAAAACTAAAATTGAAAGTTAAAGTAACTTGCTAAGTCATGCTAGTGGAATTACTGGGTATAAACAAGAGTTAGGAACCTGGAGGATTCCCCTAACCTCAACACACAACAAGCTACGATTAGATGGAGATGAGTGTGATGAGTCGTATTGATAAGAAATTAAGCGCTGACATCATTGGATCACTTCTAATGTAACTGCACATTTACAGATCATGATAATCACACACACATGCATTCAGTCTCTCCTTTAAGGTTTCCACAAATCCTCTCTCCTATTTCAGTTCTCGATCAACAACCACCAAGCAGTTCATTCTAAACTGCATATTTCCTCCCTCCGCTTCAGCGCGAAACTCTTATGCCAAAACACGAACTACCAAAGCTGTGTGAGCCTGTACAACACAGTAAATTGATTATGTGGTTGAGAAGAACATTGAATTTATTTTTACTTCATTGTCTCCTTACATGTCTGACACGTTCCCCCTGCTGATAATGGATCCTAGCTGTGCAACAGATGGGTACAATTCCAGCAATCCTGCTACATTAGCACAGAAACATATGAGCTTAAGCCAATATAAAATATTTATTCGCTATTAACTTCACTAAATAAATATGTAGCAGCTGGCGGCATGGTGGCTAAACTGGTAGAGCTGTTGGTAATTCTAAATTGTCGCTGGGTGTGAGTGAGAGTGTGAATGGTTGTTTTGTTTGTCTCTGTGTCCCTGTGATGGACTGGAGACCTGTCCAGGGTGTCCCCCACCTCTCTCAGTGACTGCATGATATGGGCACCAGTGACACCAGTGACCAGAAAAGAAAGAAGCAGGTAAAGATGATGGATGGATGGATGGATGGATGGATGGATGGATGGATGGATGGATGGATGGATGGATGGATGGATGGATGGATGGATGGATGGATGGATGATGAATAGATGGGT
>NC_056519.1:12366799-12375690 GCF_014905685.2 Nematolebias whitei | reverse complement strand
GTGGGTGGGTGGGTGGATGGATGAGTGGGTGGATGGTAGGATGGATGAGTGGGTGGAGCAGCCTCTGGCCTACAATTTTAATAGCCTTGTTGCACAGTCATTAAAAAGTCAGGTGTGATTAAAAAGTGTATTCAAACAGAGCAGGTGATAAACAGATTGTTGACATTTAAATGTTTTAAACACAGTTACAGAATAAAACCAAACTCAACATACGTCTGTGAGATATCATCTAAATGTGCAAACATTTATCATTTAATCACCTGTAAAATGTCACGTGTTTAACAGTAAAAACTTAATAAAATACATGTTTAAAAAACCTAGATGTGGTATTTTATTTCATTTTATTTATTTTCACACACAGGCAAAAGGCAAAGGCAGACCATGTTTTTGTCTGTGTAAACATTTGTGTGTTTTTGAGCGCCTGTCTGTTACCAAACGTTTTCATAAACCACTGAACATTTTATGAAACTTGCATTAAAAAGTCAGATTACAGCTGAATAACCTTTGGAGACAACCTAATTCAAGATGGCTGCCACATCCAATTAACTTTAAAAGACAGAAATTGCTATAGAGCGTCCATTTTTGCAGATTGTACACTAAAGGTCGGTGTGGTAGTAGCTAAGACTGATCTTTAACACATTTTATGAGTACTAACAGATTGTGCAAGTGTTTTTTTTTCTCACAAGCTTCTACAGACAGACCAGACTTTGGAACATCAACAGGTTTCCACTTCTATAGATGTCACATTTTGGGCTCGTGCAGCCTCCACCTCCCAGTGGACAATGTGTCGAGGTGGCAGCCTGGTTCACACTAAAAGTGCTGAAGCCATTTGAGCCGAACAAATGTACCTCTGTCTCGTCTGACTGAAGAATGTGCAGTGGCATTATACAGTGACTTTTACTTTGTCTGAGCTGTCACAGAAACTAACTCTCCATCTCTAACGTGTGTGTAGTCTGACCAACTTATCCTTCTACTTTTGAAGAAACTAGTTGAAGTGATCATTTAGGTGGTGTCGCTGCTGCTGAGGTTAAGTATAAGAAGGGCAATTGTAATTGTTAATGCTAAAAATGTTTCCACACATTTTTAATCACACATTTCATATTTAAACATTTGTGGAGCCTTTGATTTTTAGTCCACCTTGCGAAACGTTTACATGTCGAACATACCGTACTTGCTGCCGTAAAAGCCGCTTCGCCGTATAAGTCGCATCTATTATGCGTCACCGCTGACAACTCGGAAATGTGGGGCAGTGTTGTGTCAAAAATCGATTTGCTGCCAAATAGCGGCCGCAGGAGCGTGCACGGGACAAGTTTAACAAGAATTTAACTAGATTAACACTTAAAAACAATTATTTATTTGCTCAAAATTATAGCAAAGGTGTGTCTCAGTTGAACTTTTCCTTAATAAATGCACTTTAATGGCCAAATCAATTGCATTTCTACTGGGCGGTGCGGTTAAATGCAGCTGATTTGACGTTTGCTCCAGGAGTTCTGGAGCGAGACGAAGGTGGCTTGGTATGGCAAGCCAAGTGTCTCATTAATAGCCACGTTTACCTATTAATGGGACACTTGGCTTGCCATACTAGTCGAGCTCTAGTGGCTGAAAATGGTAGTGTTCAATATTTTCCATGTCAAAATGAATGAAATTGTCAGATCTCAGCCAAAAATTGAGTTATAAATATGAGGGGAAAAACAAATATGTGGCTTCGCTGCATAAGTCACAGGCATGCTAATTTATGCAAAAAACTGTGACTTATACAGCAAAAAAAAAAATGGTAATGGAAATATTTCCCAGCTTAAAAATAATATATTATGTAATTTAATAACTTTTTTTTTCAAAAGTTACTTGACAATAAAAATTGTTCTTGATTTTTTTATTCTTATTATTTTTTCCATTATTCACCAAGTTGTAATTGAGAAATGATGACAGTATATTAGGAGTCTACTTCATTGGTTTTATTTCAAATGTTGGTCAGCATTTTGTATAGTTTTATTAAAAAATGCAGTACTTGTCATTTTATTCAAGACAACTGGGTGACATTCAAAGTACTTTATAAGAGCATAGATAAAATCACACTGCATCATCTTCTCCAATGAACTGTAAGATGACAAAGAGCAGCATAGCATTTCTTAAAGGATTGCACATTGCCTGCTGTCACGATCCAGTTCTTGTCCAGGACATAAATAGGGAGAGCACACAGATAATAAGAGCAAGATTTTATTTAGCTGCCTCTAATTGAGTCATCACCAAAATCAGATCCAGATCCTAAAGAGAAACCAACAACCTCCCAGCTCAACCAACCAGCACACCAACTAACAAGGCCCCTTTATAATAATCAGACTCCAGCTCAATATATTTTTCAAATAAACTGAATTGTAGAATGCATTGTTTTCTAAGGTCAGTCAGTAGGGATGGTCATCTTAAAATAAACTAGCTCCAAAAGTTGTAGAAGTACATACAAGTATATTGATCATTTCCTGAGAGTTTCAATAAAATCTCTTTAGTGGTTTTTAAAAAAAATATTTCACAAACAGAGAAAGCTGAATCTACACAGAAAACCTTTTTAACTAAGATCTTTTGCAATCTGTCAGAGCTCAGCCCACAGACACAGGCAACAAATATTTTAATTTGCTTTCATTTTTGGCAGCAGGTGACAGCAAAACAATAGTGAATAAAAGAACAGATTTATGGACGTTGAATGCAAATTCCAACGTTCTTTACGACCACGTGTGAAATATGTCTCCGCACTGTAAGGTATCAATGTTTTTGGTGTGGCAGCAGACAAAGGGCAACCCTCTATCACAGTCGGCCACATGTGGGTTGTTGTCCCTGGTTCAGCCATACTGCCACCATGTTCAGTCTTCCCACAATGGACAGAAGCCCATCAGCTGGACTCAGTGCGAGGCCTGGTTTCTGTGAGCTGACGGCTGCACGAGTGACGAGACACAAAGAGGAATCCCTCCAGGCACACAAACACAAAGAACCCACACAAACACCCCCAGCCCAAAATGGCACAGTTTAAGTGAACAAAGCCACACACATTTTCACAGCTTCTCCAGCAACAACGTTATGAATATGAATAACCCTCTGGTCTTGACTTCAGCAGGATACACCATTCTGTGCAGCATTCAAGTCGTAAAGATGTCAGCACAAGAGACAGAAGGACAAACTGAGAAACAAATCTAACAACACAGTGTGGGCCAACAATGGCGTTAGGCATCAGTGATTTAATAATAAATTAAAACAATTTGTTCTGGAGATGTCCGGATGCACCTTTTGAAGCTGCACATCAGATCAGTTCAATCAGTAATTATAACGTATGTGAAAAGCAGTACATCTTTGGTGCTTTACATGAACATTGAAGCCCCACAGTTTTTAATCCATTTGCTTCTTTATGGGTTGCTCATTAATGGCTCAGCACCTGCCTTTTTCTGGCCCGTCTGTGCGTGCATACTCCCAGCTTGACCTAAAAGTTTATAATTCATTGCGATGACTTGTCTGCAGACTCATGACAACAGCTTGCTGCGAGAGTGCAGATTGTATAGGGGTGGAAACGATGGCAGGAAGATTGTCCTCTAATCCAATTCAGTGGAAGCCATTTGAATAATTGATGTGGGGACATAAATTGGTCCATTCCAGATGTCCCCTGCTCCCTTAATCAATACTGATTCCCTTAATCAATGGTTGGCTGCCCAGCCTATGGCTTTGGCTGTTCTCCCTCCACAGTGCCATGCTGTAGCCAGAGCTTCCCATAGTCCAAGTCACAGGTGGTTGGCTGCAAAGTGGCTGTTTGCAGTGATAGACTCTGGGTAATTGAGGCTCTTACCCAGTGGGGATGGGGTGGTGAGAGCAGCAGAGGGGACTACAGATTGGCCTCGTGTCTGGGGGAGGCGTGTGACTTCCACTGGGAAATGATGGCAGACTGATTCTCTGCTGTGTATAGAAAACTTTCATTTTGCGCTGAGACTAACTTACATAACTGGAATACAAAAAAATACAACAGAGTTGGTCACCAACTAAAGGAAGTAGGAACAAGTTCCAAGTGGATTGAAGGTGTGGAGTAGGGCATGACAAAACTTATTTGTTTACTTGAATATGCTAATTTTCATATTAATTTTGCACCTGAAAAAGCAGGCAAATATGAAGTGTGCACACACCAGCAGATAATGGTGGGCAGAAGGAGCGGCGTGCCAGGATGCCAGGACAGAGTGGAGGCACAGTGGTTTGTGACAGCTGGGTGGCACAGCTGGGGGAGACAGATAACCCTCAGTCTGTTTGAACTGACAAAGCACCCCTCCTCAGAAGACTGAAAACAACTACACCTGGCTTTGCTCACCTTCTCCTCGTCCCACCGCTCTCATCCCTCTGGACATCACTCTCTTTCAAGCTGCCTCTCATTTTATTCTTTTAAATCCTGTGTCCTCGTTACATCCCTCACCCTTTCAACATCCTCTTCATACCCTCTTTCTTCCAAATGCAGCCTGCACCTGACAGTCTGTGTACACCTGGCCAGAGTCCTGCTGTCAGTTACAGAGATTTATCAATGTGTCATCTTGAAACCATCTTGAGTTAAAATGAGAAGGCAGACATGCAATTAAAAATATGACGCCATGACTTTTAAGACATTAGTTTACTTGTATTGGTACTATCCCATCATCCTCCCTGTTCAAGTCAGTCACTGCTTCAGCTCCTGGTGTCTTGACTAATGACATCCCTTTAGCTGAATGTAAAATGAATGCACGTTTGATTGCATGCATGAAGGCTTGAGACAGAAGAAGCATGACATTGTGAGCATGTTTAGCATACAGCACATGTAGATTAACTGTGTTTGAATGCATTGTTTAACATTCAATCGCAATTCAAAACGCACACTTTGGCTCTGAAGTGCTGTTTGGTGCTGCCTGGCAGCGTCCTCCGAGGGAGGTGCTGCTATAATCGATTTACACAGCAATCACAGATCTGCACACAGCAACCTTCAACAAGTCCTTGAGCACAATCTTTCGCTGTTGATCACAAGCCATCAGCAAAAAGCACTTGAAGTTGATGTTTGTGTGTGCATTCATAGGAACTTTAAGAGTAATAGCTTTTGTGACACCAGTGATTGTTACTCTTATGCTTGATAGATTAAGAGTCGTCGTCTCTGGCTGTCATGCCAATCAAACATCACAAATTACAAAAGAGCTGCTCTAAACTTAAGTATAAGTTTGTATTTCTTCTGAAACCATCTTTTGTTTTTAAAAAGCATTCATCAGCTTCATGCCAGTATTTCTATATTTTTGTGCAATATAGGTCCTTCATATGTGTAACATTTACTTTTCTAACTGGCCACTGATGCACTCAGTCACTGAGGAGATGTGGTGAGGAACGCTCCATCACGTTCAATCTTATTTTGATGCCAAATGGTGAGAAAACAAAACAAATTACCCCTCAATGGGCATTCAAAATAAATGCAGAGCATCAACAGATTACAAGAGGCTGTTTGCAGTACCCATGTTTCTTTATGCCTCAGAATGAAGGATAACCATGTGCTGTGAAACATTTCATCATAAGTTGTGGATAGAGCTGGACAATAATTCGATATCGATATATCTCGTGATATACATTTATTCAATAACGATGATATGAGTTTTAAGCACATTTTTGATATTTCGATAGGATTACAGCGTTTCACTGACGCATTTCTTTCTGTTCGGGTTGAAGCGGCCTCTTCAGTTTCAACCAGGACAGAAAAAGGTGCGACACAACTACGTAAGCGCGTGGTGATGTAACGTTACGCAGAGCTCAAGTCCAGAAGGCGTTAGTGGTAGCAGGGTAAGCTAGGCTAATCTCCAACGCGCGTTAAGTTTTCGCTTCAAAATGAGTGCCCATGATCATCAGAATGTGACTGAACAAGCTTCCACAAGTGAAGAGAAAGAAGATGACATCACTGACAAGATAGAAAAGACTAATTTGCTGGTTTGGAAGTGGTTCGGCTTTCTAAGATCCGATAAACTGCTGGTTTCAGTCAGTGTGCTGCAAAATGTGACAGAGTCGTTCTAACTAGCGGTTGGAACATCTAACTTGTTCCACTTGACAGAATATGATGAGTCACAAGATGAAGCACAATAAAAGTTTGAGCCAACATGTCCCTGAAACACCCCCAGCACTGCATGTTTTTTGTTTGTTTTGTTTTTATCATTTATTCATTAATTTAAAATAAAACAAATTCATCAGAAAGAAAGAAAAACACTGAATGAAAGGGTTGCAGAAAGAAGAAAAAAATTATTCTGCCCCTTATTTTAAAAATACAAAATAACTACAAACAAACAACAACCTTGACTTGAACAATCTCCAAACTGAAAACAAAAAAACTTCAGGTATCCTTCACGTGGTACTGTACCTTCCCAACAACTTTAACTATCATCTTTTTAAACATATAAAATTGTTTTAGAAATGTTTATGGTGATATCAAGGCAATTCCATAATCCTGTTCCCTGAATTACAACACAGCTCCTTCTCACTAGTTCTAAATGAAGGTTTTACAAACATTTACATTCCCTTAAGTTATATTAACTCTCCTTTTTTATATTTATTTTTTACAAATTTTAATTGAATATTTGGGGCTAATATTTTTATGAGCTTTATACATGACTTGTAAAATACTATATTCAGCCAAATCATAACATTTTAATAATTTCAATTTATGAAATAATATATTTGTTGGGTGATCATAGCGCTTCATACTACTAATAATTCTTATAGCTCTTTTTTGTAAAATAAAAATAGGATTTGTAATTGTTTTGCATGCTTTTCCCCAAACTTAATTACAATAGATTAAATATGGAACAATCATTACATTATACAATATATACAAAGCTTTCTCATTCAAAAGCTATTTTACTTTATACAGTAATGCAATTGATTGTTATTTTTATTTTTAATTATTTTACATGAGATTTCCATGTCAGCTTCTCATCAATAACGACACCCAAAAAGTTTATTTCATTAACAATGGATTTCAATGCTGGCAATTTTAAAGTTGTTGTTTAAAATTAAAACTATTAATATTGACAAAGTTGAGAATTTTATGTTTATTTGACAGTGATTTCATTTTTTTTGAAGGCTAAATACAAATAAATGGTGAACATTAATTTATTTGTATAGTTTTGTAGTTTTTCTGAGGATTTATATTGTTTATATCGATATTGAATTATATCTTTATCGACCGAAATTAAGAGATATATCATAATAAAAGTTTTGGCCATATCGTCCAGCACTAGTTGTGGAAACCCCAAATGTCCTAAAATGGAACTACAGGTGTATCTAAACTTATGAGTTTGTATTTCTTCTGAAACCATCTTCTGTTTTTAAAAAGCATTCATCCATACATAATCTCTCTGTATTTCTGTAGAATGATAATAAAGCTTATTCTGATCCCAAAAAATATATATGTAAGTAAGTAAGTACGTACATAAGTATGCAAGTAAGTACGTAAGTACGTAAGTAAGTAAGTACGCAAGTATGTGCGTAATAATTAAGTTAATACGTAAGTACGTACGTAAGTAAGCACGTACATAAGTAAGTAAGTACGTAAGTATGTAAGTGCATAAGTACGTAAGTAGGTACATAAGTGTGTAAGTATGTAAGTAAGTAATTATGTACGCACGTACGTAAGTAAGTACGTAAGTAAGTACCTAAGTATGTAAGTGCTTAAGTGCGTAAGTAAGTACGTACGCACGTACGTAAGTACCTAAGTGCATAAGTACGTATGTAAGTAAGTAAATACGTACGTAAGTTACTTACTTACTTAGTAAGCAAAGAAGAAAGGAAGGAAGGAAGGTAAGTAGGTAGGTATAGGTGTCAACATTGGTTTCCTGAGCTATCCTTTTGTTCTGCTGCTACAGGATTAGACTGCTGGAGGACACATTTACCACATTTCCTGTTTGTATTTATAATTATTTCTATCCTTAACATGCATTTTTTTTTGTCTTTCCTTCAATAGAAAGTACACCTGGATCTGTCATTCTGTGTTTGTCTGTTTCTCCTTCCTGTCCTCTAAATCTCCAGCTAGTCGAAGCAGATGGCCACTTGACCGTAGTCTGGTTCTGCTGGATGTTTCTTCCAGTTAAAAGGGAGCTTTTCCTTTCCACTGTTGCCGTTACGTTTGCTTAGGATGGGAGACTGCAACAAAGTGAAGATTCAAAGCAATTTTGCTGGCTTCCTTAAATAAATAACTTTATTAATTGGCTTTTCTAATGTAAGTGAATGTTTTTGTACAGTATCGTGAGACAACTTCTGTTGTGACTTGGTGCTATTTAAATAAACTGAATTGAATTCAGACATCTCTGAAGGTTAATATACTGTATATGCATGATAGTGGTTTATTTTAGTCAATCTATAAAAGCAGATTTAGTGATAAGGTTTTAAGAATTTCTGCCAATTGATCATCTTGACACAGGTGCTGACAACCTGTCATTTGGGGGAGGTAGCTTGATGTCCAACAGCTCATCAATGGGGGTGTATGTGACAGATCTGATGTAGGTTTTGACTCCTAATGGGCCCTTGGGCCACACATCAGCCAGTAAGAATGTCATTTAAGGGCCCCAAGGTCATTTTCTAGTCAAGAAAACACACACGAGCTTGGAAGCATCCTGAGACATAATTGTCAGTGGGCAGGGAGAGGTGAGTGTAGGATGTGCCCTCTCCATCTGCACAGTGCCACTGCACCGTGTGGATGGATGTGGAGAGGGCTGTCTTTAAGAGAAAAGAACAGATCGACAGAGCAAAGTGGGAAATGTACTTTTCAAATGTCACCTTGCCTTGCCACCCTTTACGCAGCAAGACCAAAAAAAAAGGTGTGAAATTGAGCATCCAGGAAAAAAAATATATATATAACAGGAGATGATCCCGTA
>NC_056519.1:12362073-12366699 GCF_014905685.2 Nematolebias whitei | reverse complement strand
GTATATATATATATAGTGTCATGAAATTATTATATACAGCCATTTTACATGTCTTTCATGACCCCAGAATATATTGTTATCCAAAGACTTTTTTCTGATTTGCAGATCAATTAAAAACATATGGATGTCCAGGGAATGATGGATGCACAGCCGTTCAGTTATTGTAAACATGCCAGTAATATCAATGATGGGAGGCCAAACTGCAGAGGTCGCTTGGATTAGTTCTAAACATGTCAATAATGTTTATTTAAGAGACTCAACTGGGCAGCGGACAGATCTGTTTCAATTGGAGATTAATTCGAAGTGGTTGAGAGCTTCTGTAATTTGAGAATGAAGTTAATAAGTGCCCCCCCCCCCCCCTATTCTTTTTTCAATTTTCATGTTGACCTCACACAGATTCCCACTAGAATGTTAATGGCAGAAGTGGAATAGTAACCATACTGCAGTGAAGGGGACAAATCTCATTGCACACGGGGGAAACAAGGTCATCCATTTACATTATGTCTCCAGCTGCAAAGCCAAGGCTCAAAAGGAAAGGCCACCATTATCAGCTCCCTCCAGGGGTATCAAGTAAATTCCCACCAGACACACATGTAAACACACACACATGCACATAAAAGCATCCCACAGACAGACGAGTTGGCTGAGCTTTCCCTTTGTGACGCTTACACACAGCGACAGTTGTGTCCACACTTCCTTCATTCTCTCTGACTTCACCTCAATTAGTCGGAGACATCTTTGTTTTGGTTGACGTTCCTAATTAGCGTGGTTCACCACTGAGCTAATCCTTGATGAAAATAATGTATCAAAGCGGGCAGAAACAGGGCATCATGTCACAGCAGTAAGATTACAATCCTTCTCATCATCTCAGCTGCTTGCTTCTTCTTTGATAGTTCTGGGTGATCCGCTCTGGGTGAGGGGAACCAGGAGGACAGGAAGGGGCAGCAGAGCAGCATTTTACAGCAACGGACAGAGGGGAGCAGCGTGTAAAACAAAACGCTAGAGAGAATATGCACGGAGATTGAGCAAAACAGACAAATTATGTTAGCAGGGAACACTCAGAGGAGAAGAAAAAAGTGACATGGCAGATGGAAGATGAAAGTTGAATGAAGTTTGTGAAAGACACATAAATGAGGGGTAAAAGAAGAGCGAAAAGAAACCTCATGGGGCTCTATGCTGTGCCTAGTTTGAGTGTTTATACACTGATATCTGTCCAGCCTATTTGAAAGGATGAATTTCTCTCTGTCGCTGCTTTCCCATAGATTTGCAGCCAAATAGATCACATGTATATGCAGATTGCCTATAGATGCCACTAGATCTTTCTGTATACGTCTCATATTCGAAGCAATTTTCTGCTCTTCAAATACACACACACTGAAAACATTTCCTCACAGCCTCTAAGCCATAAGTGTCATTATAAAAAGCAGTGCTGGCACATCTCCCATTCTCCCCCTCTCCTGCTGTCTGTTTCTGTTTTGCTCCTTCCTTTTAGTAAGGTGGAATTGTTTATCAAAATTGCTAGAGGATATTGTGAATTATTTTTCAAAACGTTATCATTTGTTATGTTTTTTTTCCGCATGGTGTGCAAATTGATGCAAGTGTAAAAGGATGGGCAGCGGGACGGTGCCTAGGGAGAGAGCGAGACAGCCATCAGACCATCAATCACAGCAAAGTAGCCGCCAATGACAAGTAGAAGTTCTCTGGCATTTTGACTGACTTGATTGATGTGTTTTTGAAGTGTAGAGAAGAGGAGATGTCAGATTTGCTCTTTGGCACGGAGCAGATAGATCACACATCACTCTGCGGCGCTCAACCTGGGATCAGCAATATACTTTGCACCAGCCTTTGCTGATCTACCTCAGCAGCCAGGTGTGCAGGGAAAGAAGAGAGCACGCCACCAGTGTTGTTTTAGAGCTCATCTAGCAGTTTTCACGACAAGTCTTGATCGTTTTTGTCAGATGCTGTGGACAAGTCGACGTGCTACAGCAGTGGGAGTAGCTCTCAAAATGATTGTCACTGAAGAATCATCTTGAGCTTTGAGTACAAAGTTTACACTTATAGTTGAGGTTTTTACAGATGTATTTGAACATTTGTATACCATATATTGTGGTTGAGATTTAGGATTTGAACTGATTGCCTGATTGTATATCAGTGTTTGTTCTTGTGTCAGAAAAATGGAAAGATAATCTATGTGTAGTGTGAGATTTTGCCGTAGATGTAGTGAAATGATTTTCGGTGCTGCAGCAGAGGCTCTATTGTTCTGCAGATGTGACATTCAGATGCTTTCAGCTGCTATGCACCACTTAACTGAAAGCTATTATGCTATACCTTGAAGGTCATGTGCAACTTGACACCTTGTCAATTATCCATTTTTTCTATTTCTTTTTACTTTGAGATGTACCAGTAATAGTTTTTATAGACATTTGCTTTTGAGCTTGTGTAACAGAATGAGTAACTTATATTTTCAACTAGCATTGTTGTTAAGATGAAGTTTTTTTTAGCAAAATTTCACATTTTAGATCAGGTTCTAAAACATTTTGCTTATAAACACGTGCAATTACCAGCTGTGACAGGACTTAAACTGAAAAGTTAAATTGTAATAAACCAAAAAAATATTTACACGTAAACAAGGTGTGTGCAGAAAGGTGTGAATCACAGGATGTTGTATCAAGTACTGTGATGGGAGGAAATACAACAGTCTTGGATTACACTGAGCTCTTTCAGGGTCCTATGTTGTTCAGTTATGAGCTGATTCCAAACATTTTAGTGCCTTTTATTAATTAGAGGTCAAAATGAAAATGCAACACAAAGATGTGGTAAAACACAACATAACTTTATTAAAAGAAAATTATATCACTTGAGTTAAACTTGATTATTTTCAGTTTAGTTGTTGCTAAAGAGATTTTTAGTGGGAAATAATCATGAGCCAATTACCAGCTTCAGGGCTTACTGATTGTTAAAAAGTCACACAGTCAAAACCATAAAGTTTGTTTCAGACATGTTCCTGTTTTTAGTACTTTACACCGTTTTATAATGTAGCATGCTTTTTAATTTTGTGTTATACCACTCCTTTTATTTACTTTTCATTTTATATGCTTTTATATGAATGCTTATTGCTGTGTGTACCTTATTTGTGTTTTTTTGTTTAAAACAGGTTTCTCTTGTAAATGAGTCCTCGTGACTCAATAAGACTAACATGTATAAATCAGGGTTCTAGGTTCAAGTTTCTTTGTCATTTGCGTCACATGTGGTACATGAGGTGGAATGAAATTGTGTACTCAAGGTCCCAGTTACACCCAAAAAATAGCAAAAGTAAAAGTATTAAAAAAAGAAACAGTATACAAGGATCTAAGATATAAACTAAACAATAATAATGTAATATTATACGGTATATTAAAGAGCAGTCTGAACATGAGTCTGTTGTGAGCAGATGATACAGAAGTTTATGGGTAAGAAATCAGCAGCATAGATAAAGTGACATCACCAATTAAAGTGGCATTACAGTGATTTTTTTTTCAGTGATAATCCTGGTTAGTGATGCGTCTGACAGCCTCAGGGTAGAAGCTGTTCCTCAGTCTAGTGGTTCTGCACTTGGTGCTCCTCAACCTCCTGCCTGATGGGAGCTGGTCAAAAATTGTTTGTGCTGGGTGAGTGGGGTCCTTCATGATGCAGGTGGCTCTTTTCCTGCATCTGGAGGTGTAAATGTCTGTGATGGTGGGGAGGCTGACTCCAACAGACTTCTGTGCAGCCTTCACCACTCTCTGCTGAGCTTTTCTCTTCAGCTGAGAGTTGGGTTGAATGAATGTTAAGTTTATTTGTCTAAAAACAAGAAACACAGGACTGTGTTCTTTTTGTGTTTTCTTTAAATCTTCTCATTTATGACTATACAGAACAAAACATTGTATAAAGTGTTATCAGTATCATTATTATCACAATATTATCATTATTAAGCAATATGTGGTATTATTTAAGCAGTAGTTGTAATAGTATATCATGCCTAGTGGAAATACTTTGAGTAAATAAGGTTTCAGCTGACAAGCAAACAGTTGTTTGACTGCATGACTGCTTGTTGAAAGGCTTCAGAGACATATTTACAATTGATGGGATTATTTTTTGTTTCATTAAAGTCAACTGTTCTGTTTTTACGGTAAGTCCTGCTCATGTAAGATTTGGTAAAGGCTTAGAGACTTATAGTAAGTTTTGTATATTTAGCCTTTATTTACATAATTGTCTGTTACACTTTGGTTTTGTTAAACAAATGGATAGAACTATTCTGAAGTTTGCAAGTAAACTTGATGTTGAGCAGTTCAAGAAAAAAAAATCATGAGACATCTATTCCTCATACATTTATTTTAATGGGTCATATTAAAATGTTACTGAAGCAGAAATCTGCCATCTGTATGTGAAAATTTAAATTAATTTAGATTCATTGTACTGGAAATTGTCATAGTTTCTTTAAAGGTTTTTGGTGAGTCTTGAGCTAAAAATGCTTTGCTGAAAAAGGCGTTGAAATCATACCAGCTTGCCAGATGATTTGGTTTCATATCATTTTTTATGTGTCATGAAATTTTAAATATGTGAATAGTCAGTTTTTATTCTCTGCCCAGGATATATATATATATATAT
>NC_056519.1:12361468-12361973 GCF_014905685.2 Nematolebias whitei | reverse complement strand
TATATATATATATATATATATATAACAGACATGAAATCATTTTAGACCAAAGGTATTCTACTGAGGCACAGAAAAGGTTTTATTATTAACTACTGAATGACAGTCAAGAATTTACTTAAAATATTGCAGATTATGCCAAAGTAGCATAAATACCAAATGAATCAAAGTCTTTAAAACAGAAATCCCTATATCTTGTATGGCATCTTAATACACACCTGTTGTGAACCTGGTATGTGTATGTTTTTATGTTTCTTTGTGTATGTTTTGTATGTTTTTATTGTCTTTATCTATTTTTGTCTTATTGTACAGCACTTTGGCTGCCACTGTGGTTTTTAAAACATGCTATAGAAATAAAGTTGATTGATTGATAAAATGTTCATTCAATCACATACTTCCTTTTTATATTATTTTATAAAACCAACAGTTTATCAGCAGGTATAACTACTCACAACAATGTTATATATATATATATATATATATATATATATATATATATATATATATA
>NC_056519.1:12359653-12361458 GCF_014905685.2 Nematolebias whitei | reverse complement strand
ATATATATATATATATATATATATATATATATATATATATATATATACAGACCCTTTCCAAAAAAATTGAATATCATGGAAAAGTTGTTTAACTTCCATAATTCCATTCAAAAAGTTAATCTTTAACAAATGACAGTTTCAGGGCCCACAGTTTAAACAAATTCAAGTATTTATTTGTTTATTTTTCCATAATTTGGACTTCCACCTCATGAAACCCACGAAAATAGGATTTCAAAAATTAGAATACTGTGGAGAAATCAGCCCAAATTTTGCAGGGCATGAATGTTTTAAACTGAGTGCGACACACTAATCACCTACTAAACTCAAAGCACCTGCACAGGTTTCCCCAGGTGTCATTAAATCGCTTCAGTTTGGTTCAATTGTCTCAGTTTGGTTCAATATGGGGAAGACTGCAGACATAACAACTGGCCAAAAGACCATCAATGATACCCTCCATAGGCTGGGTAAACCACAAAAGTTAAAAACTAAGGAGGCTGGCTGTTCACAGAGTGCTGTGTCCAAGCATGTCATTGGAAAGTTTAGTAGAAGGGCAAAATGTGGCAGGAGAAGATGCACCAGCAGAAGAGATGACCGTGGGCTTCAGCAGATTATCAAACAGAGAAGATTACAGAATTTGTCAGAGATTCAGAAAGAGTGGAACGAGACGGGAGTCACAGCTTCAAAAACCACCACATTCAGAAGCATCTGGGAGATGGTCTACAACTGTCTGGTTCCTCGGTCCTCTTTTCCTATGAAAGTAAAGTGTGCCTTTCATTTGGGCAACAAGGTCCAAGAGTTTGGAGGAAGAAGGGTGAGGAACAGAGCCCATACTGCTTGATGTCCAGTGTGAAATATCCACAGTCAGTCATGATTTGGGGTGCAATGTCCGATGCAGGTGTTGGTAAACTCTGCTTTCTTAAATCTAAGGTCACCGCAACAGTTTACCAGAATGTGATAGAGGACTTCATGATTCCTTCTGCTGAGGATCTGTATGGAGATGCAGATTTCATCTTCCAGCAGGACCTGGCCCCTGCCCATGCCACCAGAAGCACCAAAACCTGGTTTGATGCCCATGCCACAATGCTTAACTGGCCAGCCAACTCTCCAGACCTAAACTCCATTGAGAATCTATGGGGTATTCTCAAGAGGAAAATGAGAAGCACCAGACCCAACAACAAAGAAGAGCTGACAGCAAGCCTCAAGGAAATCTGGGCTTCCATAACTCCCAGTCAATGCCACAGGCTGATTGCCTCAATGCCACGTTGCATCGAGGCAGTGATTAAAGAAAAGGGATTCCCAACCAAGTATTGAAGATTGACATATCGTTTTGACAGTACCATATTTTGATTGATTTGTTGTGATCCTAATTTCTTTCTTTTTATTTCTGCAAAAACTGAGTAGTGTGGGCTGATGTTTTCACAGTATTCTAATTTTCTGAAATCCTGTTTCCGTGGGTTTCATGAGCTGGAAGCCCAAATTATGTAAAAATAAACAAATAAATACTTGAAATCATTTAAATTGTGGGCCCTGAATCTATCATCTATTAAAGATTAAATTTTTGAATGGAATTATGGAAGTTAAACAACTTTTCCATGATATTTAATTTTTTTGGAAAAGGTCTGTGTGTGTGTGTGTGTATATATATATATATATATATATACACACACACACATACACACAGTAGTGCCTCGTTTATCGTGGCAGATCCGTACGCCGAAGCCCTGCAATAAGTGAAAAACCGCAAAGTAGGAATAGTAGTAGTAAGTAGTAGTTTATTTTAGTATATATATATATATATATATATA
>NC_056519.1:12349964-12359553 GCF_014905685.2 Nematolebias whitei | reverse complement strand
TGTGTGTGTGTGTGTGTGTGTGTGTGTGTGTGTGTGTGTGTGTGTGTGTGTGTGTGTGTATACACGTACATCCAGACAGACAGATTTGGAGATGTATTTTACTCTCAATACTAACAATTAGCATGAAGGAAAATTTGTTGTTAAAAATTAAGTTATATCTTATAATCAGCAATTGAAGCTCAACGGACAATGAAACAGGACAACAATCCTAATCAACCAGTAAAGTTTATATCAGAATAATTGAAACAAGAACAGAAGTCTTCCAATAGACCAGACAAAATCCAAATCTCATCCTGACTAATGGCTGTGGAAGGACTATTGCAGACCTCTGCACAGATAAACCCCCACAAGTCTTTATAAACTAAAGCAATGTTGAAAAGATGAGAAATTTATTTTTTGGTCTGAATCACTTCTTTAGTTTATTTTGAAGGAGGTTTGCAAGGCCAAAACTGTCACATAAATGCCATTTTTCCCTTTGCCTCAACTGCATCTGACATCTGATTTAAATAAAATGTGACAGTATTTTTCCAAAGGCTCCACTCACATAGTCTTTATCATTGTTACATACAAGAAATGTAATGGCTGTTTGAACAATGCAGATGTTGTCCTTTGCGCAAAACAGATGAAAACAGGATTTGCTAAGCCAATCAATAAAAAACATAAAAATATTGAAAATAACAAATCTTCGTGTTTTATTATAAATTATATTTGCTTGTTGTTTAAAGGCATCTGAATGGACTGTTCCTGTGCATTCAGGAATCAAAGTCTTACACACTGGGTTCAAAAGAGAAACATCCTACCTTCCTGTGGGACGGCTATGGCTGAGTGGTTAGAGCAATCGTCCTCCAATGCAAGAGTTGGGGGTTCGATTCCACCACCAGTCACATACCAAAGTGTCCCTGGGCAAGACACTGAACCCCTCATTGCCTCCGATGTGTGTCCCATCGGTGTATGAATCATGTGATCTAAAGCACTGATTATTCTTTGTATAAATCTAGTAGAGGGATGTATGAATGTGTAAATGAGAGCACAGATTGTAGTGTAAAGAACTTTGAGTATATTGATCAGATAGAAAGACTTTATGTAAGTGCAGTCCATTGACCATTTACCATTCCTCCCAAATACAAATAGAACAAGAAATGCTGGATAAGGGTGATTGAAGCAAGTGTTCAGCATCTGACTTAAAGACAACTACCGGTACCTGTCAAACAGGCCATCGTGTAAATGTATCTAATTGAAAGAACTAATGCCCATTAAAGTTCAACTGGGAGGATTCGTGCAAATTGGAATGGGTTACGTTAAAGGTTGATGAGCAGGGAGTCGAGGCTGGACTTTATTTTTTGGCATATATTAACCTATAACTGAGTAATGAATTCAGAAGTGTAGGCAGTGTGTATAAGATTTTCTTTTAGAAATGACCTGTAATAATCAAACAGACAAGTTTAAAAATTTCTGTCTAGTGTATATTTACAGATTCATAAAAGGCACCAAATTTACAGAGATTAAACTGATGTTAAACTGATACTGTATAATATTCAGACACAACATTCCAACCACCAACAGGTATTCCTCATCTTATTATAAACAGTTGGGAATGATACTCCAACACAAAACCAACGACTGGTTAAGACATCAATAACCACTGAAAGCACTTTCATCATTATCTGTAAATTCTCATGTTCATTTAAATTCAAAACTAATTTATTTAGCCACATTTATAAAAGGACATCAATTTATTTATGTCCTAATCAAATCCTACCTGAATTATAATTACAATAAAATAAACCATAAAACTTGTAAAAGTCATGAGGCTCACATATACCTCATGCTGACAGCTTTTTGAAATTTCCGCAATTCCTCAAACTAAATTTTTAAATATGACTGATCAGTATTTTCATGGATCTGCTTCAAAAATAAAGAGTAATTTGTCTGTTAGTCCCATTTAGACTCACCTGACCGTATTTGATTTATATAAAATGCATGTTATTGTTGCACATTTCTCAGCAACATTCAGAGCCCAATGTGAGTCAAAAGAAAAACAAACATAGTTGTAATACACAGCTTGTTGGGAACAGTACGCAGTTCACTGCAGGACTGCAGACACTTTTTGACTCGTCACAGCTGCCAACTCGTCTGTATTTGTGACTAGCTGCCTGGCTTCTGTGCTGCAACATGTCTGAAAAGACAACCAGCCAACTCCATCTTTCTATATGCCAAAGTAAATTACCAAGCTTTGTAGGAAAGGGAATGGAAGAGGGCAAGATTGGTATGTCTATGAGCATGAGCATCCAAGTACAATATCTCTCACATCTTAAATCTCCTCTTAATCTTGTTATAATTGCCTTGTGAGCCTCTCCAATATCCTCAAAATTAATTCTCCTTCTTCCATCTGACCTAGCTACTTCACATTCACCTCCACAACAATGGAAAACTTCACAGTTCTTTAACTAGACGTCTTTTTGGAGGTACACAGCAGATAAAACCAAATACTTTTATGAGTAACAGCTGAGCTTTTGTAATCCTTGGAAAGAAAATAGATTAAAAACAAAACCTTTATGCTCTGAAACCTCATGAAGCACTTTAGTTTATTTAAAGAAAAAATTCTGCAAAGATTCTGGTTGATAATATAAACATTTTCAATATAGTCAAGTCAAGTCAAATGTATTTATATAGCACATTTAAAACAGTAACTGTTATCAAAGTGCTTAGCAAAACATATCACAGCATCAAATAAAAATAAGATATAATTACAGCATAAGGAATAAAAGCATAAAAACACAAAACATAATTAGAAACAATGCAAATACTAAATCAATATATCAATCAATATACATCATTCTATATTACAAATGGACATTTTGTAAGGATGGGCGGCACGGTAGCTCAGTTGGTAGAGCTGTTGCCTCTTAGCAAGAAGGTCACCAGATCGAATCCCGGCTGAGGGCCTTTCTGGGAGGACTTTGCATGTTCTCTCTGTGCATGCGTGGGTTTTCTCCGGGTACTCCGGTTTCCTCCCACAGACCAAAAACATGCATGTTAGGCTGATTGGTAACTCTAGATTGTCCCTAGGTGTGAGTGAGAGAGTGAATGGTTGTTTGTCTCGTTTGTCTCTATGTGTCCATGTGGTGGACAGGAGACAGGTCCAGAGTGTCCCTGCCTCTCGCACAGTAGCTCCTGGATATGGGCACCAGTGACCCCGACGACCCGAAAAGAAAGAAGCGGGTAAAAGAGGATGGATGGATGGACGGACGGACGGAACAAATATAAGATAAATATAAGACACAAAACCCAAAGCTCCAACAACTGAAAACCCAAAAACATTTTTCCATCAGAATAACTAGTCTAATCAGTTAATCAAAGTCAAGTTTAAGTTATTATTTCATTAAGTTTTAAAATGGAGTGTTCTTCACATGGCTCTTTGTCAGTGTTTTTCTTTGCTTTCTAACTGATTTGTAACAACATATTTGACCAACATTATCCATTGTAGGCCTTTGTCTTACGTTTTAAGTAAGCAGTGATCGAAGGTGTATTTGGAAGAAAACAACTCTGCCCTCATTGAGCCAAAGTTTGAATAAATCATGTTTAAGTTTTGTTTTTAATTAAAGTTCCAGATAACTTTTCACAGTGAAGGAAAATTTTCAATTTAAGCAAACCAAGTAGGAAATAATGTGAAAACCTTGATAATCATAAACACATTTATTCCTGCTTTATTTGGTCATGACTTTCACATTTCTCAATTTTTAGAACCACAAAAAGCCTAAGAGAGGGGTAAATGTCAACAAAATCCATTTACATTCTATGTTTTATACTGTTGTGTTTCATTTGAAACAGAAGTGAACACTTCGCAAAATTTTATCTTGAAAATCTTCACAAGTTATACTGTGTTATACACCTTCCAAGATGTTGACAGTAAACTACAACAGCATAGTAGCTAGATGTCACTTCTTAACACACTCCAAACACAAATAAATATACATGCTTATAATAACGGCATTTAAGGCAACAACCACTATGAATCCAGTACAAGTTATTTAGTCATTGTATGTACTGCCTTGAAAATAAGGATATTCTACTACATCACATGTATGCATCTGTTTTCTAAAACCCTTAATTATGACAATTTATAAACAAAGATTTATATTTTTTCTGAGCTGATGTTTACAATAAGGGAATGCAGAATCCTCCATGCGAGCTCTCCATCTGTCACCTGCAGAGTCACACAGACCAGAGGCCATGATCCAGTTCTCCGGTGCCATATGGATGCTGGATGTATTGAGATAGGGCGGGTCAACTCCATGTCACTCTAATGGACCTGGAGCTCATAACAGTGATTGTGTGTGTGTGTGTGTGTGTGTGTGTGTGTGTGTGTGTGTGTGTGTGTGTGTGTGTGTGTGTGTTTGTCTTTGCTACATTGAGGGGACCACCACCAGATAGCACACTCACGGTGTGGGGACGAAAATTTTTGTGGGGACCAAAAACCTGGTCCCCACGAAGTTTGCATTAGATTCAATGAAAGGAAGGTCAGCATGATACCCTGTTCAATTTTTAAGGTAGTCCCTACAATTCACAAAAACCAACATAATGTGTATAGGTGTGTGTAAGATAGGTAACTCAGTATCGGCCCATAGTGGTAGGTTGTGGTATTGCAGGAATACACACTTACACAACACACAGCAATCTTACTCTGCTGTCTTTGTTGGGACACATAAAAAAGTATATCTGTGGATTTTTTTTACATGTCTTTTTAATGCCTTGAAATATTTTTATTATTTCCTCCTTGTTAATTTATGACGTTCACATATGTTTGGAACCACTGGCATCATTGCAGATTGGTTATCGACTTGTTTACTGTTATATTAATGACATTAATGGCCATAAAAATATTAAATTATTGGTCAAATGGGTAAATACTAAAATTAGTTTAATTAAATAGCTAACAATGATGCTTTTTACCTATTATCAGTCTGTGGTAATTCTTTGTTATTCTTGCAAATGTTATACTTGCAAAGGTGTAAAAAATAACTTATGGCATGGTAGTAGCATATTACTAGAACTGCTATAATGATCATATACAACATAATTTTGTTTATAAGTGCATGTATGTAGAACCTTTAAGGTAAAAGTCTTGTCAAAATACCATTGTCTCTTTAAAGTGTCATTGATAATTAATATATGAAAACTTTAATGTCTTAAATGATCTTAAATGGTTCTTTAAATGGTTGCCTCTGAGTTGTGGTCACAACAGGACCTAATTCTGATCAAAGGGAATTGAAAATATTCAGCTTTCCCAATTTGACTTTTTTCATTCATATCATCATTATAATTTGTTTTGTTTTTCTGATATTGTGTCATTTTAGTTTAACATTTATGCTCATATTGTTTAAATAAAGTCAGTAGTTTATCACCATAGCACTTTCATTTCAAGTAGTGCCTAAATGCCAAGCAATAATGCACCAAAAACTATATAAATACACATCCTCAAGCAAACTATGCATTTATTGTGTTTGCCTAACTATAACAGGCTAAATTTAGCAACTATACTAAAAATTACAAAGAGCAACCAAAAACAGTATAACGGCAGATGATGACTGTAAAATAACAAGTTTGTTATGGACCCTAGATATGAAAAATTAAATAAAACAACTTGTTTCAGACCAATGGATGAGAAGAAACTGAGAATTTTAATAGTAGTAATGAATGTTTTCTTTTAAAATGCTATCTGCTGTGTTTTCATTCAGATTAAGGTGCTTTCCAAAGTATTATTCAAACTACAGTTAATAGTTACCATTACGGTAATTACCTGACACTATTAACATGAGTTTTATAAGGGATATATATTTGGGCTGATTTTTTTGGAGTTGGGTGAGTTTTACATTGTAATTGGACTGGAAATTATCAGACCTAAAACACTGTTGAACGGCAACGTGTTTATTTGAGTGAGGCACATCTGGGATAGAGAGCGAGATGGAGCTATGACTTCATTGTTTAAAACAAGACACAGAAACATGAAATCTGTTTTCTGAAATGTATCCACTCTGGAACACAATTTCAAAAATGATGGTTTTTGGTCTCCTAAGATGCCAAATCTGTGTGGATACACAGCCTAAAAGACAAAAAAATTGTGTATAAACCTAAAATCATCTCTGTGTGGATGGAGCCTTAGACTGGTTAAAAAAGTTGTTAAAACAGGGGTGGTGGGAGTCAGTGGACTTGTGAATGGGAACACAGTTTTCAGTTTTGTTGTTCAGTCACAGCATTAATAGTCTATGACTTTTCTATCTCTGAGAATGTCTGAGATATAAAAGTGTTAGTCAAGAACAAGCAACGTCAAAATGTTACTTTATTTGTAGTTCATTTACTAAGTCCATTTGTTCAAATATATTTATAATAGTATTATCATTATACAGTAATAATATAATTTGGTATAAATGACTGAAGGTTAACCATTTACCCAGATTACAAAGAGACAAAACAGAAGTTTGCTTTTAGCTGTTTAAGGATGCTCTTTTATATTCTTAATTTCTAGACAGCAACTGTGTACTTTTCATATGCACTTCCATATTCAATAGCTGTATATTTATGGAAAAAATACTGGTTAATATCTAAAATATTGCACACATATGCCTGTTTCTATGTTTTGACCTAAAAACAGACTAAATCGGTCTGGGATGGACCATGTACAATTCCATAATAACATGCCAATGGCTCATACTAGCCTAATTTATTCCAATCGGAAAATGTGTAATTAATCCTACAATGTAATTAAATGTTACATTCACTCATTATCAAAATTTCTTCAGTCACTTTAGAAGAAGCAAACTGTGGTACAGTGACAGACATGCTGAGCATCTCCTAATATGTTTTTCAAGATTGTAAATAAAATATCCTGATGCATGCTCAATAATCCAGGTAGAAAAATCAAAAAAAGTTAAATCTGGTCCTCTGGACATTCAAAAAAAAAAAAAAAAAAACAAAGCAAAAAAATATAGAAACATTTCGTCTCTCATCCAAGAGACTTCCTCAGTCTGAGGTGCTGTTTTCAGCTCAGTCTCTTAAATAGCACCTTCTCAGAGTGGATCAACCGGTTTGCTGCTGACAACCAAAACCAGCTGATCACATGCTCAAGAAGGACCATCAGCCTAACAATGGATCATTAGCACATTGATGGCTGTTTACTGTTCACAGAGGGCTGAGTGATACTAGCAATCACAGCATTGTAAGAGGGGGACAGTTGAACCCGGAGGCCTCCACCCCTGTTTAATGATGGATGATTTCTTTTCACAAAGATGGCCTCCTTTACTCCTCTCTCAAACCATCGTTCCTCTCTGTGTAGGATGTGAACATCTTCGTCCTTGAAAGAGTGACCACTGGCCTGGAGATGAGTGTAGACTGCAGAATCCTGGCCTGATGATGTTGATCTTCTGTGCTGGGCCATCCTTTTGGCCAGTGGCTGTTTAGTTTCCCCGATGTAAGACTGATCACAGCCCTCCTGACACTGAACAGCATACACAATATTACTCTGTTTGTGCTGGGGGACTGGATCTTTGGGATGAACCAGTCTTTGCCGTAATGTATTTTGGAGTTTAAAAGCCACTGGGACGTTATGTTTAGAAAATAAACGTCTCAGTTTCTCTGATACTCCCTCAACATATGGAATGACCACTGGTCTAGGTATGGGTTCCTCCTTTTCACCTGTTGGCTGACTGGAGTCCTGTTTGGGTTTCTTCTCTGCTTTCAGGAATGCCCAGTTAGGATATCCACATTGTTCTAGAGCCTGTCTTGTGTGGGATTTCTCCTTCTGCCTGGCTCCTGAGCTAGTAGGGACGCTGTCTGCTCTGTGATACAGAGTCCTGATGACTCCTAACTTGTGCTCCAAAGGGTGATGGGAGTCAAACTGCAAATACTGGTCTGTGTGGGTGGGTTTGCGGTACACCTCAGTTTGCAAATGTCCTCTATCAGAGACTGAGACGGTGAGACCTCACAGTCCAAGAAAGCCAACTTGCCATTTTTTTTCCATCTTCTCGTGTGAACTTGATGTATTTATCCACAGAGTTGATGTGGTCAGTAAAATGTTGGACTTCCTGAGATTTAATTGTAACCCAAGTGTTGTCAACATACCTGAACCAATGACTCGGTGGTGTCCCTGAAAAGGACGTCAAGGCTCTCTTTTCTACCTCCTCCATGTACAGGTTGGCAACAATAGGAGAAACTGGAGACCCCATAGCACACCCATGTTTCTGCCTATAATATTGTTCCCCATATGTGAAGTAGGTTGACTGCAGGCACAGTTTCAAGAGTTGACACAGTTGTTCTGTGGAAAGCGTGGTCCTGCTGCTCAGAGTGATGTCTGATTTTAATCTTAAGCTGACCACCTCTACTGCATCATCAACAGGAATGCACGTAAAGAGTGATGTAACATCAAAAGAGACCATTGTTTCATCAGTCTCCATGATGACATCCCTCACCTTACTTTGTGGATAAGGTACGGTAAGATATGGACCATTACTCATAATTAAAGACTAGGCCATGCCCCTCCTGTACCTTGCGTGCCAATAGCGAGGGCATAAAATTGTTCGAGATGGGCACGGACCATTATTCATAATAAAGACTAGGGCATGCCCCTCATGTATCTTTCATGCCCATAGCAAGGGCATAAAATTGCTCGAGATGGGCATGGACTATTACTCATAATAAAGACTAGGCCATGCCCCTCATGTATTCTTTGTGCCCGTTCAGGCACATCAAGTTTTCCATTTACCCAAAAGTCCTAGCCTGAATGCATGAGGGACCCAAAACTCACAGAACCCAGTCAAGGGGTCATGCTAATGAGGATCTGTGAGTTTTGTTAACCAATAACTTTGCTGAGTGGGTCAACTAAACTCCAGTTTGGCAGAAGAACAGTTACCCATAAATCCTTGGGAAAAAGCAGGAGGGACACCAAACTCCCAGAACATGGTCAGGGGATGATGGTGATCAGGATCTGTGAGCTTGGCGCTCGATCGACCTCGCTAAGGTAGTTAATGAGCGCTTTGTTTCCTGAGAACCAATTACCCATAAATCCTTGGGAAAATGCAGGAGGGACACCAAACTCACAGAACATGGTCAGGGGGTCGTGCTGATGAAGACCTGTGAGTTTGAGCATTTTGGAAGGTTCCTAAGGGGGTCAACAGCCCCTCCAATTTCAAAAGGTCAGGCCTTTAATAATATAAGTGATGGATTGCCCATAATTCATAGGAGAAAGGAGCTAGGGACACAAAATTCCCAGTGTTATGTGTGGGCTCTCAGCTAATGACACCCTGAAAATTTGAAGTAGATGACTTATTTCTGAAGGAAGTTATAAACATTTTTATATTTAGGCTTCTTTAATCATTGAAGCCACTCATTGAGGTTGGACGAGTGCATTTTGGCTCACAGCTTCGCGTAGAAAGGTCCTACAAAGATGAGCCAGATACCGTTGGAAAGATCTGATCTGGGACAATTCAGAAAGTTCTGTTTCACCTCTGTGAGTGCTTACTACAACCCGCAAAATGCCCAGAAGTGGAAATACTCGCGGGGCCTCTAGCGCCCGTTTCCGTGCACGTACGTGCAC
>NC_056519.1:12343980-12349954 GCF_014905685.2 Nematolebias whitei | reverse complement strand
AATACTCGCGGGGCCTCTAGCGCCCGTTTCCGTGCACGTACGTGCACAAAACTTTGCATACTCCTTCACAGATACTTGCTTTACAACTGCACCAAGTTTGAAGTAGTTGGCTTTTTCCTGAAGAAAATTTAAAAAAAATATATTTTTGACCGCTCGGATGGATGGATGGACGGGTGCGTTTCTGCTTGTAGCTTGGTGTCGTAAGATCGGATCAGGGTGAGCCTGATACAGTTGTAAAGATCTGGGTGATACAAATCCAACGTGCCCTACCTCATCTGTGTGTGCGTTTCCTATGCAACACACAACACAAAAGAGTGGTTTATTCTGTCACCATTACGTTTAACATGGCTGAACCTGATTCTCATATGACAGGAAGTGCGGGTCTGAGTAGCCCCACCCTCCCGTTGAGAACTCTGCTGTAACCAGATCAAAGGACAAGCCCGTTAAGGTCAGATCTCGACTTCTGAGGCATGTAGACAGACGAAACAAACACCGACGGATTTGTCTCGATCTCACAAACAACAAGTGTCAAATTAGTGCACATACGTGCACGTTCAGGGGATTGAAAGAACAATTATGACCTATAAATCACCATGGGAATGGGCTAAAGACATGAAACTGCACTGGCATCTGGTAGCACGTGTGACATCATCAGTCCAGGGGTCAGGCTTCGGTCTGGAGGTTCTTATCTTTAATGGAGCCACAGCATCTAAAGCAGTCTGACAAGCTGAGTTAAAATGAG
Organism: Nematolebias whitei; assembly: GCF_014905685.2. Taxonomy (NCBI): domain Eukaryota; kingdom Metazoa; phylum Chordata; class Actinopteri; order Cyprinodontiformes; family Rivulidae; genus Nematolebias; species Nematolebias whitei. Next base: position 12,349,212 of record NC_056519.1, on the reverse strand, counting down.
AGGAGAGAGCTTCAACATCTGAACTAGGACCCACAGGATCCCTGGAGCTGATGGCAGAACTAAAAGCTGCAGAGAACTGAGCAGCAGTGGAGGAGTTAATGACCTGACAGGGCTATGCAGGAGCGCGAGGTTTGACTGAGTGACAGACGAGTGGCATGTCAAACACCACAGGCATGTGGTCTGAGAAAGCAGCATCACACACTTCCAGATTAGAAACATTAAAACCATGAGCTAAGACAAGATCTAATGTGTGGCCACATTCTTGTGTTGGACCAGACACAAACATGCTTGTCAAGCTATCATGCTGCCTCACAGCAAGAAAGTCCTGTGTTCAATCCCTGGTTTGATCTGGGGTCTTTCTGTGTGGAGTTTGCATGTTCGTCTTGTGTTTGCGTGGGTTTTCTCCGGGTACTCCAGTTTCCCCCCACAGATCAAAAACCTGCATGTTAGGCTGCCTCCAGGCCCAGGCCTCCCTTGTAAAAGAGATCTGTGATCTCAGTGGGATTTGCTTGGTTAAATAAAGGTAAGTAAGTAAATAAATAAATAAATAAATAATGTTGACAACAGGTAGTATAAGCATTTACGTTATCAGAGTGCAATTTACCACACCTCCTCAAATGTATTCATCTGCAACAAAGTTCCAATTTATATAATTCATATGAAAATCAAACAAAGAATCTGGAAAAAGTACTTGCTATTTGGAAGACTGTATATAAGCAACTCGGAAACACATGATTGAATATAAACATGTGACAGACACTCAAGGAAGCCAACACAGAAGAGGAGGAAAAAATCCTGACTTACCTATTACAAGTTTACAATTCTTTGCTTTATCATCTATGTTAAAAAAAATATAGGTAGTTTATTAGTTGTCCATCCCGTCAGGTCCAACACGCAGTCCTTTTAAATTAATGTATTTCATGAAGATACGTGATTCGTTTGGATTTATACAGAAATACATACCGGACGGGCGGGAGCATGTTGTTTCTTTATTACTTGTCTCCACCCGGGGCCGCGCAGACAAACAAAAGAAGCGCACCTTTAGAGGCACACTAAGAACGAAGAATCGTGGGCAAAGCAGCTTCTTAAGCACATGGAACTGTAAGTTATTTCTCTCATTTAAAATATATTTTAGTGTACCGGTTTAATTAAAAAATGTTATGAATGGTGATACTAAATGAGCTTCTTTTTAAAAATGATAAAACCACACACTTAAAGGCTCACCAGAGAGGTAAATTGAAGATTTTTTTTAAACAAGATGGAGGTTTCTGATAGACTTGAACTACTGATGCCATTTGACTTCGAAATACAAGTTTAAATACTTTGTAGACACTGAACAGATTGGTGGTATGGTTATAAAATGATTACTTATGCTGTGTCTGTTTAGATAATGACATCAATAAAAAGTAGAATACCACCTAAACGGGATGCAGCTGAACATGCAGCAAAGGCCAGTGACAAGACAGGAAGGTTGGAAGTGAAGTTCATCAACCCCTATAAAGGTGGGTTTGTGTGCATTACAATTAAGATATTTCCACACCTCACAATTGAAAGTGTTTTTGAAAAAGTAATTTAGCAGCGAAGGAGTTTATAATTTTTTTATATGTTTAGGATGAGGTGTGTTCGCCACGACTCTTTTTAAAAAGGGAGATTTTGTGGTGGAGTACAGAGGGGATTTAATAAACTATGAAGAATCACAAAGAAGGAGGACACTATCATAATGCATGTACTGTATTCATGTTCGACTTCTTGTGGCAGGAAAGATGGTGGTGGTAAGTCCAGAGTTTATCATTAATCAATGCAAGTTGGTAAAACTTTGATTTATTTAAAGCCAATGGTACTGCTTTAAGAAGTGCTGTTTTTTAAAAGTTATATTTTTGCAATGTACAATGAAAAAGATACTGGTAGATGGAAAGCCACACCTGTGCTTATTTGCCATAACAGACATACCTCCTGGAGATGAAGTAACTTACAATTATGGAGGAACTGGTTGGCCATGGAGGGAGAAGGTTTGTCAAGGATCACTTTCAGTTCCCTATGTGAATGACTTGTCCAAGTTAAAACTGAATTTTGTATGTTTTATATTGATGAGGTTGAAAATTCTGAGGAGTGGACATTAGAATTTTGTGGAATTGATTTGACACAGTGTACAATTTTAGGGTTGATGGAGATTGATCAATATATTTTTAATATGGAATGTTTAAGGAAGACTTATTGAGCATGTGTACATTTTATATTATAGAAATCTATTTGGTTCTTAAGGTAGACAAATTTTGTTAAAAATATGAAAAGAAAATGCAACAATCCTGTGACATCTTCTTAGGGACACACTTGTACAGGTCAAAGTGGTGCATAAACTTTAGACATTCTTGATGAAAGATCACAGCCAAACTGAACCAGCTTCATATTAGAACTTTAAAGCTATGATTCATCAACAATGTACCATGCTAGTAATCAGCTGTATTTATTTTGATTAGTCAATGGTTTGTTTTATGTTTCTAGTTTAGGTAGTCCTTGGACTTGCCCAAATGTTTGATAGTCTGCAAATAAATAGATTATTAAGAGACTATTTTTTCTTTTCTTAAGGTTGACAAAGAATCAACTTTGACTAAGGGTGTCAAGGTTGAACATGCTGACTCATCAGATCAAGCTCCACCCAAGTTCAAGTCCTCCAAGGAAAAGGTATTTATTTCTAAACTTCCATTCATTGTACTTTTAGTCTTCAGTCCTACTTGTGCTGTTTCAGAGATTTGACAGAATGGTTAAATTGTTAGAAAATTTCATGAAAATTTCTTTCAAATTCTCTGTAAACTCTGAGCATAAACAGGGCTCATTCAGCACTCTTAGTAAAACACACTAGTCTTGTCTGATGTCATTGTGGGGACTGTAGCAGCTGTAAAGTTGTACCCAGGGAATTACTGTTTTGTGGCAATACACATTTTTCTGGTATACAGTCCAAGTGAGGACCCCGTTTTTGAAGTTCTTTTTGGTCAAAATTTAATCTGCTTTTGTGGGACTATAGTTCTTGTCTCCTGATTGTTAGCATGGTTCACACCTACCTTATGTATGCTTCATCTCAGGGATTATAATATAAATATGTTTACAGGCCAATACAGTGACATCTTCTTAAGGGCACATTTGTACAGGTCAAAGTGGTGCAGAAACTTTAGACGTTCTTGATGACCGATCACTGCCAAACTGAACCAGCTTCATAGTAGAACTTTAAAGCTGTGATTCATCAACAATGTACCATGTTAATAATCTGCTGTATTTCTTTTGATTAGTCAATGGTTTGTTTTATGTTTCTAGTTTAGGTGGTTGTTGGCTTTGCCCTAATGTTTGTCAGCCTGGATAAATTAAATTATTAAGATGCTATTTTTTCTGTTCGTAAGGTTGACAAAGAATCAACTTTGACTGAGGGTGTTGAGGTTGAGCATGCTGGCTCATCAGATCAAGCTCCAACCAAGTACAAGTCCTCCATGAATAAGGTATATTTTTTTTCAATTTAATTTTAAATTCAGTTCAGTTTATTGATCTAGTGTCAAGTCACATCAGCGTTGTCTCAGGACACTTTACAGGAATATTCACAGTCATAAAAAAGCCAATTAGTACAGATCTCTATCTGAGAAAGCAGCTGACAAGTTGAATCTAGGCTTTGTTGCAGTCTCCAATCCTGAACAAATACAATGTTTCTGAACTTCTTTTCATTTTATTTCTAGTGATCAGTCCTACTTGTGCTCCTCCATAGATTTAACATTATGGTTAAATCGATAGAAAATTTCATAAAAGTTTTTTCAAATTCTCTATAAACTCTGAACATTAACAGGGTTCTAAAAATGCTAATTCTGGTCCTCTGGACATTCAAAAAAAAACAAAAACAAAGCAAAACAACAAAAAAATGTAGAAAGTCGGAGGAAGTCTCTCGGATGAGAAATGAAATGTTTCTACATTTTTTTTGTTGTTTTGCTTTGTTTTGTTTTTTGGAATGTCCAGAGGACCAGATTGAACTTTTTTAGATTTTTCTACCTGGATTATTGAGCATGCATCAGGATAAACAGGGTTCATTCAGCATGCTTAGTAACACACACTAGTCTGGTCTGATGTCATTGTGGGGACTGTAGCAGCTGTAGAGTTTGTACCCAGGGAATTACTGTTTTGTCGCAATACACATTTTTCTGGTATACAGTTCAAGTGAGGACCTCGTTGGAAGTTCTTTTTGGTCAAAATTTATTGTGCTTTTGTCTGACTATAGTTCTTGTCTCCTCATCATTAGCATGGTTCACACCTACCTTATGTATGCTTCATCACAGGGATTATAATACAAATATGTTTACAGGCCAAACTTGTGATGTCGTCTTAGGGACACATTTGTACAGGTCAAAGTGGTGCAGAAACAGGAGACGTTCTTGATGACAGATCATTGCCAAACTGAACCAGCTTCATATTAGAACTTTAAAGCTATGATTCATCAACAATGTACTATGCTAGTAATCAGCTGTATTTCTTTTGATTAGTCAATGGTTTGTTTTATTTTATAGTTTAGGTGGTCGATGAATTTGCTCTAATGATGTCAGCCTGGACATAATTACATTATTAAGATGCCATTTTTCTTTTCTTAAGGTTGACAAAGAATCAACTTTGACTGAGGGTGTCGAGGTTGAGCATGATGGCTCATCAGCTCAAGCTCCAACCAAGATCAAGTCCTCCAAGAAAAAAGTATTTATTCATGACCTTCTTTTCATTGTACTTCTTGTCTTCAGTCCTACTTGTGCCGTTTCAGATATTGGTCAGTATAGTTAAATTGGTAGAAAATTTCATGAAAATTTCCTTTAAATTCTCTGTAAACTCTGAACATAAACAGGGATCATTCAGCACTCTTAGTAACACACACTAGTCTGTTCTTAAGTCATTGTGGGGACTGTAGCAGCTGTAAAGTTGTACCAGGGAATTACTGTTTTGTGGCAATACACATTTTTCTGGTATACAGTCCAAGTGAGGACCCCGTTTTTGAAGTTCTTTTTGGTCAAAATTTAATCTGCTTTTATCCTGATGCATGCTCAATAATCCAGGTAGAAAAATCCAAAAAAGTTCAATCTGGTCCTCTGGACATTCAAAAAAACAAAAGCAAAACAAAGCAAAAAAAAATCTAGAAACGTTTCGTCTCTCATCCAAGAGACTTCCTCAGTCTGAAGTGCTGTTTTCAGCTCAGTCTCTTAAATCTGTCTCAGTCTC
>NC_056519.1:12342301-12343880 GCF_014905685.2 Nematolebias whitei | reverse complement strand
GGACCCCGTTTTTGAAGTTCTTTTTGGTCAAAATTTAATCTGCTTTTATCCTGATGCATGCTCAATAATCCAGGTAGAAAAATCCAAAAAAGTTCAATCTGGTCCTCTGGACATTCAAAAAAACAAAAGCAAAACAAAGCAAAAAAAAATCTAGAAACGTTTCGTCTCTCATCCAAGAGACTTCCTCAGTCTGAAGTGCTGTTTTCAGCTCAGTCTCTTAAATCTGTCTCAGTCTCAGTCTCTTTAAGAGACTGAGCTGAAAACAGCACCTCAGACTGAGGAAGTCTCTTGGATGAGAGACGAAACGTTTCTAGATTTTTTTTTGCTTTGTTTTGCTTTTGTCTTTTTGAATGTCCAGAGGACCAGATTGAACTTTTTTGGATTAATCTGCTTTTGTGGGACTATAGTTCTTGTCTCCTGATTGTTAGCATGGTTCACACCTACCGTTTGACTCTATGTATGCTTCATCTCAGGGATTATAATACAAATATGTTTACAGGCCAATCTTGTGATGTCGTCTTAGGGACACATTTGTACAGGTCAAAGTGGTGCAAAAACTTTAGACGTTCTTGATGACAGATCACTGCCAAACTGAACCAGCTTCATAGTAGAACTTTAAAGCTGTGATTCATCAACAATGTAGCATGTTAGTAATCTGCTGTATTTCTTTTGATTAGTCAATGGTTTGTTTTATGTTTCTAGTTTAGGTGGTTGTTGGCTTTGCCCTAATGTTTGTCAGCCTGGATAAATTAAATTATTAAGATGCTATTTTTCTGTTCGTAAGGTTGACACATTATCGACTTTGACTGAGGGTGTCAAGGTTGAACATGTTGGCTCATCAGATCAAGCTCCACCCAAGTTCAAGTCCTCCATGAAAAAGGTATTTTTTTTTTCAATTCAATTTTCAATTCAGTTCAGTTTATTGATCTAGAGTCAAGTCACAACAAAGTTGTCTCAGGGCACTTTACAGGAATATTCACATTCCTAGAAAAGCCAATTAGTAAAGTTTTCTATCTAAGGAAGCAGCAGACAAGTTGAATCTTGGTTTTGTTGTAGTCTCCCATCTTGAGCAAATACAATGTTTCTGAACTTCTTTTCATTTTATTTCTAGTCATCAGTCCTACTTGTGCTTTTCCAGAGATTTAACATTATGGTTAAATCGATAGAAAATTTCATAAAAGTTTTTTCAAGTTCTCTGTAAACTCTGAACATAAATGGTTCATTCAGCACACTTAGTAACACACACTAGTCTGGTCTGATGTCATTGTGGGGACTGTAGCAGCTGTAGAGTTTGTACCCAGGGAATTACTGTTTTGTTCCAATACACATTTTTCTGGTATACAGTTCAAGTGAGGACCTCGTTGGAAGTTCTTTTTGGTCAAAATTTCTTGTGCTTTTGTCTGACTATAGTTCTTGTCTCCTCGTCGTTAGCATGGTTCTCGCCTACCTTATGTATGCTTCATCTCAGGGATTATAATACAAATATGTTTGCAGGCCAATCTTGTGATGTCGTCTTAGGGACACATTTGTATAGGTCAAAGTGGTGCAGAAACAGGAGACGTTCTTGATGACAGATCAC
>NC_056519.1:12341512-12342201 GCF_014905685.2 Nematolebias whitei | reverse complement strand
TGAACGTCTGTGCATCAACAACAGAAACGTAGTTCCAGAGCTTTAAAAACTTCTATAGCTTGTGTTATTGCTTTGGACCAATCTGAATTACCTGATAAAAGTTGTTTAAATGCTGCTATTATCGTTCTTTGCAACAAGCTGCTATTCTGTAGAAGAGACGTTCATGTTCGGATGATATCGTTTCAAGAGCGTTGACAAGTTAGACTTGTTGCTGCTGCAGATCCAATCTTGATGAAACAACGTCGACTCACAACTTTGGATTTGTTCACTTGTCTTTTAACAAGAAAGACATAATGTTCCCAAACAGGAGACTGCAATGAGATGCTAGGCTGCTAATGCTGCGCGTGCTGCAAGATAATAGCGCTGTGCTGAAACACGCTTTGGAACTTTAGTTCTGCGGTGCATAATCTCTTGTTAATAAAATGTAATGAGTGTAAAAATAACCGAAACAGTACGCTGGTGAACCAAACCGAACATGCCGTATCGAAACGGTTCAATACACCCACGTGTACCGTTACACCCCTAGTGTGTATGTATTACTCCACTCAGTACTGAAAACCTGACAAGTGTGTATGTATTACCACACTCAGTATGAAAAACCTGACAAGTGTGTATGTATTACTCCACTCAGTACTGAAAACCTGACAAGTGTGTATGTATTACTCCACTCAGTACTGAAAACCTGACAA
>NC_056519.1:12337829-12341412 GCF_014905685.2 Nematolebias whitei | reverse complement strand
TGACAAGTGTGTATGTATTACTCCACTCAGTACTGAAAACCTGACAAGTGTGTATGTATTGCCACACTTAGTATGAAAAACCTGACAAATGTGTATGCATTAGTCCACTCAGTACGAAAAACCTGACAAATGTGTATGCATTAGTCCACTCAGTACTGAAAACCTGACAAGTGTGTATGTATTACTCCACTCAGTACTGAAAACCTGACAAGTGTGTATGTATTACCCCACTCAGTACTGAAAACCTGACAAGTGTGTATGTAGTACCCCACTCAGTACTAAAAACCTGAGAAGTCCCCAATAAGCAGGTTCTTGTCAAGTTGGGAACTCTACTTTGTCTTATTGTAAATTCAAAGTGCCCTCTTTGTTCCCTGCCCCTCTAGCATGCTACATGATTTTTTGCAGAGCTGTATTACCTTCAGAAAGGGAGGTTCCCAGAAAGCATGGCCTTGTCTTGAGTCCCAACTAGGTGATATAAACAAGGCTGTGTGTGTGTGTGTGTGTGTGTGTGTGTGTGTGTGTGTGTGTGTGTGTGTGTGTGTGTGTGTGTGTGTGTGTGTGTGTGTGTGTGTGTGTGTGTTTTCACAAGAGGGAATGAATAAATGCATTCATAAGTGCAAGCAGTGTTGTTGCCTGTATACGTCTCCTAAAAAGCCTCCAGAGTTTTTCAGACAAACAGATGGACTAACAGACAGTAAGACAGACTCAACCACAGCAGAGGTCGTTAGCTGGGACTTTCATCCACAACAGCAGCCATTGGTATAGAAACTATGATCCTTATACTGACACACCATGATGTCCAAGCTGTGTCAATAAGACAAAATGACCCATTTCAGTGGTCATTATGTGGAAGCCAATGAATGAGTCGGTGACTTTGGGGACAAATGGAGGGAAAAGTGACGGAGTCTGAGGAACAGACAGCATCAGGCATATTGTTCAAGTCTGTAATTACAAGGTAGTGTTTATTCATTCATGCTGATTGTCAGCTGGAAAACCTGTATCTGCATTATTTAATGCTTTGTGTGATTCTGACCATATCTATGGCTCTAAACCCAGACTACTTTGCGAGTTAACAAAAACCAAAACAAAATAAACTATAGGCTTTAGAAGTGGAAACCAGCTGAGCGTATTTATACAAGAACTGTACAAATTTTACCTACAATACATAAATTTAAAGGAATGTAAATACAAAGTTGTTTTATATTCATATAAACCAAGTAATATTAAATATATTGGAAAAAAGTAGTATATTTAATGACCTCTCAACTTGTTTATATATATATGTATTATGCATTAAATTGTGGTTTGTGTATTTGTTTTTGCAAAAAAAAAATTTTTGAACTTTGATGAGTCACATAATGGATCCAAATGTGCAAAAATAGCATAATTGTAAATGTCATTGAATTAATGGTAACAGTTTCTGTACAGTGCCATGAGATGACTTTTGTTGTGACTTGGTGCTATATAAATAAACTAATTGAATGGTGACAGTCACAGTAACAGACTAAAGAGTTTTCCTTTGTAGTTTGCTATATTTACCTGGAATGATAACTATTTTCTGATTCCGGGTTACTTAATGTAGTGAGTCACGTGAGGTACGTGTCACTTGTTGTATGACAAATATATGAATTATATATGCATACAATATTCACGAGTTCTTCATTTTTCTGACTGTAAATGCCGTGCATTGAATTTAACAGAAATGTGAACGAGAGACGTTATTTATCTTTGACCCATCAAATGAATGGAATCATTTATTTTCAAAATCAAAGTTTAACATCAAACATTTACATTAATTTGGCAAAATATGAAAATAATAACAGACAGTTTCACAGAAAATGAACTTCAAATCACTCGGCGGTGATTTGAGGACTTTGCTTCAGACATTTCTAAAAATATCTGTACTGATTTATGAGAGAGAAGAGTTTAAGATTAAATTGAGATTTATCTTACAGAGGAAATATGTGAGGGAATTTAATCTGTTTGACCAGAAGTTGCACGCTCCGTCCGATCTCAGCTTCTCACGGTACACTTGGTCAAAATAGAACCATCTACCTGTTGATGATGAATCAGCCTTGGAGTAGTTCCTTTCTGACTCGTTTCAGCGTCTCCGTCGAGAGCTACCAAACCTTCAGAAAGTCGTGCGTTGATTAGCTCAAAACAGAATTATAATCCCCAAAAACCTCTGGATTCTTCATTGCTCTGAAGCTTTCAGAACCGACTGCACTCTCAATCTTGGAACTCTCACGTTCTCCAGAACTCTCAATCTGTTGTCAGCTCTCATTCTAACTTGAACTGGGCAGTTGTCACATTTTAAATGAGTTTACTTCCTGTTCAGTTTAGAGCTTTCTGATTCGTGGAAGGACCAGAAAGAGGTGTGTTTTTGACGTAAGGTGTTTATCAACAGTCGAGGTCAGAGAATGAAACTTGTTTAACATACAGAAAAGATTATTGCAGAAGCAGCAGACTTTTTGGAGTCTCACACTTTGTAATCTTCTGAAAAAGTTTAAACATGACATTTCTTCTCCAATGATTATAAAGAATTGTCTTTTCTGCTTGATTAATTCAAGAAAGAAAGTCATCAGATGGTTCAGACTTATTCAGATCAATGAAAATAACAGTCTCTGTCCATCTGGTAGATTTGAGGTCATCTGGTTCACTACAGTCCCCCCTTTGGAAATCATCACCTGTCCATGGGGATGAATTCCAACCGTGAACTTAGACCTTCAAATGTCCTTGAGCTTGATGTAATCCAGCGAGGAAGACCAAAGTCAGAAGTAATCCAGCAAGGAAGACCAAAGTCAGAAGTAATCCAGCAAGGAAACAAAGTCAAGGTAATTCCACAATGTTCTTGGTATTCCATTGTGTTGATTATAATCCCATATCGTCTCGGTAATCCCATTGTAGCAATGCTTTAACCCCTTGGAAACAGAGTCTGTAATCCATTGGAAAAAGTCATATAATCCACAACGGTAAATCCACAGCGATTGGAAGTGTTGATTAATCAGCATACAGAGGGGTACCCTTGGATTGAACTGAAGAAGCGGCCACTGGATGAAGAGTTGAGACCAACGTCAGGATTGCAGATCGCCTCCAGCGAAGGTTGTCTCCAGCGACGTCCAGCCTGTGCCGTTCTGGTTCAATGTGTCATGCAATTATGTGGTTTAAGGTGGGCTTATGAAGGGGATTTTACATAAGGTCTTAAACTATATGCACCTGGTGTGTAAGCTATTATGGTTGGGAACAGCTACAACTACCAGTTAAGGGGTGGAGAATGCTGAAAAGGGGTACTACAGGGGTTTATGCCTATAGAAAAGTGTTCCAAACTATTTTTCCATTTCTAACTTGGTTTAAGTTAGCTTTACATGGTAAAATATAGTTTGGTGTAATTGTCTGTTGTCTTTTAGACGAACGACCTGAGATTGGGTGTTTGGTTTTCCCATAAATGTTTTGGAAGTCTATGGCGAGACTTATCAAAAAGAATTAGCTATCCCCCCGAATAGGATTGTTCGAGTAGGTTCGGCTTAAGCGTTGTGAGATCAATGTAGATTATGGTACTCAAGGTAGCAATAATATACATTGA
>NC_056519.1:12331527-12337729 GCF_014905685.2 Nematolebias whitei | reverse complement strand
AGCACTCTTAGTAACACACACTAGTCTGTTCTTAAGTCATTGTGGGGACTGTAGCAGCTGTAAAGTTGTACCAGGGAATTACTGTTTTGTGGCTATACACATTTTTCTGGTATACAGTCCAAGTGAGGACCCCGTTTTTGAAGTTCTTTTTAGTCAAAATTTAACCTGCTTTTGTGGGACTATAGTTCTTGTCTCCTGATTGTTAGCATGGTTCACACCTACCATTTGACTCTATGTATGCTTCATCTCAGGGATTATAATACAAATATATTTACAGGCCAATCATGTGATGTCGTCTTAGGTACACATTTGTACAGGTCTAAGTGGTGCAAAAACTTTAGACGTTCTTGATGACAGATCACTGCTAAACTGAACCAGCTTCGTAGTAGAACTTTAAAGCTGTGATTCATCAACAATGAACCATGTTAGTAATCTGCTGTATTTCTTTTGATTAGTCAATGGTTTGTTTTATGTTTCTAGTTTAGGTGGTTGTTGGCTTTGCCCTAATGTTTGTCAGCCTGGATAAATTAAATCATTAAGATGTTATTTTTCTGTTCGTAAGCTTGACACATAATCGACTGACTGAGGGTGTCGAGGTTGAACATGTTGGCTCATCAGATCAAGCTCCACCCAAGTTCAAGTCCTCCATGAAAAAGGTATTTTTTTTTCAATTCAATTTTCAATTCAGTTCAGTTTATTAATCTAGAGTCAAGTCACAACAAAGTTGTCTCAGGGCACTTTACAGGAATATTTACATTCCTAGAAAAGCCAATTAATGAAGTTTTCTATCTAAGGAAGCAGCAGACAAGTTGAATCTTAGTTTTGTTGCAGTCTACCATCTTGAACAAATACAATGTTTCTGAACTTCTTTTCATTTTATTTCTAGTCATCAGTCCTACTTGTGCTCTTCCAGAGATTTAACATTATGGTTAAATCGATAGAAAATTTCATAAAAGTTTTTTCAAATTCTTTGTAAACTCTGAACATAAATGGTTCATTCAGCACACTTAGTAACACACACTAGTCTGGTCTGATGTCATTGTGGGGACTGTAGCAGCTGTAGAGTTTGTACCCAAGGAATTACTGTTTTGTTCCAATACACATTTTTCTGGTATACAGTTCAAGTGAGGACTTCGTTGGAAGTTCTTTTTGGTCAAAATTTCTTGTGCTTTTGTCTGACTATAGATCTTGTCTCCTCGTCGTTAGCATGGTTCACACCTACCTTATGTATGCTTCATCTCAGGGATTATAATACAAATATGTTTACAGGCCAATCTTGTGATGTTGTCTTAGGGACACATTTGTACAGGTCAAAGTGGTGCAGAAACAGGAGACGTTCTTGATGACAGATCACTGCCAAACTGAACCAGCTTCATATTAGAACTTTAAAGCTATGATTCATCAACAATGTACTATGCTAGTAATCAGCTGTATTTCTTTTGATTAGTCAATGGTTTGTTTTATGTTATAGTTTAGGTGGTTGATGAATTTGCTCTAATGATGTCAGCCTGGACATAATTACTGTGTTAAACTTTGAACATAAACAGGGTTCATTCAGCACTCTTAGTAACACACACTAGTCTGGTCAGATGTCATTGTTGGGACTGTAACAGCTGTAGAGTTTGTACCCAGGGAACAATTTTTTTGTGGAAATACATATTTTTCTGGTATTCATTACAATGAGGACCGCATTTTTAAATTTGCACGTGTCTTGAATTAATCAGATGATTAGGAAATAATGCTTTTGTGCATAATTCTTTTTGATGCTTTGACTCTACCCTAAGTCCACTCCTTTTGAATCATCTCCAAAATTCATGACTTAACAATCATTTCATGGTTGAGATTATCCCTGCTGCTTGTCCACCTTTACCTTCTACACTTTTTCCTTCCACTAAATTTTCTTTAAACTTTCATGAATACAGGACTCTGTGAACAACCAACCAATTCATTTCTTGTGGCGTCCCCTCCTTGTGGAAGTCTTGTGGACAGTGAGGAAGAGATGGAGTTTGAGTGAGATTTCAAGGGTATTACGTTTTTTTTACTTTCCATTTCAGAGGATCAAGTCGCATCCACCAGGGAACAGATGCCAGGTGTGGTCGACAGAAATGCTCAAACACATGCCACTAGGACACCTTCACAAAAAAGCATGTCACCTAAGAAGGGTAAAAGTAAGTATTTTATTCATCTGTCGCTCCCTTCACAGTAGAATGTGCCTTACAGAATTTATTTATTTATTTTATTGAAAAAACATAGTTTTATCACATTTTATTTGAATTTTTGTAGTGATTTTTTTCTTATGTACGTCAAGATCACATAGACCTATTTTCTCACTGTGTTTTTCAAATTTATTATATACCAAATGTCTTTGAAGAACAAATGAAAAATAATCATCTGTGGGTCTTCTATTTCAGTGTAGTAGTTTATGAAAGATTGTCTTCTTTTTGTGTAAATAACAATTGTTTATCATTCATTCAATTTATCTAGATGTACTTGTTATTGTAGGCTTAAGATGATATTGTGGTATGTAAATGTTAAAGATTTAGCAAAATTGTAGTATAAATGCTTAGGTTAATTGCAAGGAGGTCGTCTATTGTGCATCTTACAAAACAATTTTTTCATGAAGAATTATTTATATGTATTTCTAAGTTTCTCTGTTGTCAAATATTTAGACCACTAATATAGATTTTTCCAAGTTTATCTTTTTTGGCATAATTAAGAAAAACAGCTATTCATGGTGAGCAAGGGATGGTTATTAATTGGTTTAGGTGCTGTATTTAATACTTGTTTTTGACAGGAGGGGTTTAATCAGACATGAGTGTATTTTGCTATTTTAAAATAACCTTTAAGTATGCTATTGCTTTGGTAATTTCATTTTAACATCTTAAATATGCTGTATTTATACTTCAGGCCTGCATTTGTTTTACACGTGTTATTAACTTTGGTTTTAAAGGTTGCCAACCATGCAAGAGGAGGACTTGGGAGAAAGCAGAGGTCCTTGCAGTTGAAAAGCACTTGATGCCATTTATCAACACCTGTTGAGTTCCAGGGAAGGCCGACTGTGAGAAGTGTCTAAAACAGGAACGTGTTGCACTCAAACACCGAAATTGGCTGGCTATTAAGTATAATGTAAAGAATCGCATAACAGCCCTCAAAATCAAAGCTTAAAAACTTTTAATTTTACACTGTTTTAAGTACTTTGTTACTGAGTCATGTTATAGACATTTCAGTTTGCCTTTGTCTTTTTTTTAAGTAAAGCCAATATGATTTCATTTAGTGTTGGCATTGTTACCTTTTTTACTGACAGTAATTTCAGTTTGTACTTTTTGTTTGTTAACATATAAAGGGAAACAAAACATGCAATCAAGAGTCCTGTTAAGTAATAACCATTCATTCTGCAGCATGTTTTATACACCCTTAGTCGGTCATTTAGTACATAGAAGCAAAATAAAAATTACCCTTCATCCATTTTCAGATCCATAAAAAGTACGTAGTAATATTTCATCTGAGTCTCTTCAGTTGTTGCTGATGGCTGTGGGCAGGAAGGATTTCCTATACAGGCGCTGGTCATAAAATTAGATTGTCATGAATAAGTTAATTTATTTCAGTAATTCCATTCAAGAAGTGTAATGTATATTATAATCATTCATTACACACAGACATGTATTTCAAATGTTTATTTTAATGTTGATGATTGTAACTGACAACTAATGAAAACCCCAAATTCAGTATCTCAGAAAATTAGAATATAACTTAAGACCAATAAAAAAAGATATTTAGAAATGTTGGCCAACTGAAAAGTATGAACATGAAAAGTATGAGCATGTACATCACTCAATACTTAGTTGGGGCTCCTTTTGTCTGGATTACTGCAGCAATGCAGCATGGCATGGAGTCCATCAGTCTGTGGTACTGCTCAGGTGTTATGAGAGCCCAGGTTGCTCTGATAGTGGCCTTCAGCTCTTCTGAATTGTTGGGTCTGGTGTATCACATATTTGCACAATACCCCATAGATTTTCTATGAGGTTAAGGTCAGGTGAGTTTGCTGACCCATTAAGAACAAGCATGGTCCTTAAACCAGGTACTGATAGCTTTGGCACTTTGTGCAGGTGCCTAGTCCTTTTGGAAAATGAAATCTGCATCTCCATAAAGTCGTTCAGCAATAGGAAGCACAAAGTGCTCTAAAACTTCCTGGTAGGCGGCTGTGTTGACCTTGGACCTCAGAAAACACAGTTGACCAACACTTGACATGGCCCCCAAACCATCACTGACTGTGGAAACTTGACACTGGACCTCAAGCAATGTGGATTCTGTGCCTCTCCTCTCTTCCTCCAGACTCTGGGACCATGATTTCCAAAAGAAATGCAAAATTTACTTTCATCAGAGAACATACCTTTGGACCACTCAGCAGCAGTCCCAGGCAAGACGCTTCTGACACTGTCTCTTGTTCAAGAGTGGCTTGAATCAAGGAATTTGAAAGCTGAAACCCTTGTCTTGCATACGTCTGTATGGTTTTGAAGCACTGACTCCAGCTGAAGTCCACTCTTTGTAAATCTCCCCCCACATTTTGGAATGGGTTTTACAATCCTCTCCAGGGTGTAGTTATCCGTATTGCTTGCACACTTTTTTCTACCACATCTTTCCCTTCTCCTCTCTATTAATGTGCTTGGACACAGAGCTCTGTGAACAACCAGCCTCTTTAGCAATTAACTTTTGTGTCTTGTCCTCCTTGTGCAAGGTGCCAATGGTCATCTTTTGGACAACTGTCAAGTCAGCATCTAAAAATGTTAAATCTGGTCCTTTGGACATTAAAAAAAAGTAGAAATGTTTCATCTTTCATCCGAAAGACTTCTTCAGTCTGAGGTGCTGTATTCAGTTTAGTCTTATAAATAGCACCTTCTCATAGTGGAACAACCAGTTTGCTGCTGACAACCAAAACCATCTGTTCACATTATCAAGAAGGACCATCAGCCTAACGATGGATCATTAGCACACTGATGACTGTTTACTATTCACATGGGGCTGAGTGATACTAGCAATAACAGCATTGTAAGAGGGGGACAGTTTTACACGAAAGCCTCCACCACTGTTTAATGATGGACGATTTATTTTCACAAAGATGGCCTCCTTTACTCCTCTCTCAAAAAAAGGTCCACTAAAGGCTCTTTTTTTTGTTTATCAGTTCATTAAAGTTACTGGTGATCCATGAAAAATCAATTGAATTGAAAAATCCAAGCAGATGTGTATTTAGTCTGTCCCATACTTGTTCATGACATTGATGACCTCAGAGTGCATCTCTGCCGTTGCCTTCAAAACAATTACGCAGTGCTTCTTGAGCTGCCTGTGACCATCTTCTCTAAGTTCTTATCACTACAGGTTGTTCCAAACAAGAGATTTATAGTACAACCAGAGGAACACAATATTGTGATCTGATTTGCAAGGATGTGGTTTTGCTGCATAAATGTATGCATAATTTTAAAACCTTTATGTAACCCCTTTAAAAGAATAAATTAGAATCAATTTAACAAAACTGTTCAAACACACTAGTATTGAGCCACCTTGAGTGGCTCAATACTAGAACGTAACATACCTTGAGAGGCCATTCTATGTGTTTTTATTTATTCCAAAGTATATAGTTCATTGTGCAGTGAACCATGGTGGCTGTATACACACTTTGAACCTGAAACTGCTACTGATACCAACAATGGAATAGAGACTAATTAGTGTGTATTAGGGGTGTAACGGTACGCTAAAATCACATTTTAGTTCGATTCAGTTTCAGGGAGGGCTCGGTTCGGTTCATTTTCCATACAAAAAGGCCAAAATGAAAACTTACAAAATTGTTTATTTTGAAAATATGCCAAGTTAACAATACATTTGTATAAAAATAAATAAAAACTACTCATTTGGATGATATTTTAAATAAAAGGCACTCTTTACAATAAATAAACTATAATAACAGTAATAAAAATCTTAATAAATATAACAGTCAGAACCAGACCAATAAGCAGCAATAGACTGTTTACAATCTAACTAATCAAGTTTTAAGTTTTTGCCCAAAAAGTCCAACTTGTCCACATTTTCTGCCAAAAGCACAGATCTAGTTGCAGTGAATGTCTCCAGCAGTGGAGATAATCATTCACTAACAGGTGGCAAGAATAAAGAAGTAGCACTTTGCTAATTTTGTAATGTGGCTGTATTTGAC
>NC_056519.1:12264473-12331427 GCF_014905685.2 Nematolebias whitei | reverse complement strand
AATGCAGGAGAGGGTTGAAAATATGCCTGTTTATGGCTAATAGCTTGTCCAGCTATTATGTGGATTCGCACCATTAGGTTAATCACCTGGGGTGGTACTGTGGTGTCTTGGTTGGTAGCAACCTGGCAGGCCTCTGGAATGGTCTGCCCAGCCTTAAGGCTCACTGTGTCTAGCACAGGAGTATCCTTTGTGGCTGGTTTGAGGGACCACAGCACCTTGTTGATGGTGTCCACATGAACACCTAACCTTACCAAAATGTCAGAGCCTATGTAGGATGCATGTGGTAAGTTTTGGATAACGAGAAATGGGTGAACCAGTTCTCGTTGATTCCAGTTCAGTTTTAGGTTAATGACTCCTTCTGCGGTCATTACCTGTGAACTATTGGGAACTAATGGAAAGCGGAAAGCTTTTTTAATTAGTTCTAGACCAACGTGTTTGTGAACCAAGGTTTCGTAGAAAGCTCGGTTAATTGCTGATTTATCTGTCCACAGAGACAGTACAGCATCGTTGGTGTGGGACCCTTGGATCTCTACACCCTTAACTACCAGTGGTAGGTAGTGTTTGGTGGACTCTGGCTGTTCCAGCTCACAGAGGAGGCTGTCTTGTTGAGTCAGAGTTTGGACCACTTGGGTTTCTTTGGTTTCACATGGTGTTAGAGGAGTACTCACCGGGCTCGTGTCCTCGGCTGAGGAGTCCTTTGTGCCTTCCGCGGTACCTGCTGTTGGGCAGTCTGTGTCACACTCCGGAGGCGTTTCTATTGGCAGTGGTTTTCTCACTGTTGTCCACATTGTTTGATCACCGTAATCACACACACAAACGATGACCAGTCATCGCAAGCTGAACACGCAGAAACAGCTACAGCTGTGCTGACGGTTCAGACAAACCAAGATTACACAGATAAATCTGAACGCGTGAAGAAGCGTCAGAAAAAACCCAAAAGGTTTTTCTTCTTCAGTAAACATTTAGCTGACCGAAGCCTCAACTTTCACACACTTACGACTTGCTCACACCTCTTTCTGGAGATAATCATTACTGTCTTACAAATGTTTTGATAATCAAATTGTGTTAGTTCACTCAATGCTTTACAGGTTGAAAAGAACTACTCATTTTTATTTTACATAAACAGTAAGTAATGATTATAAAGAATTGTCTTTTCTGCTTGATTAATTCAAGAAAGAAAGTCATCAGATGGTTCAGACTTATTCAGATCAATGAAAATAACAGTCTCTGTCCATCTGGTAGATTTGAGGTCATCTGGTTCACTACATTAACATTCATAGCAAATTTCAACAGGACTAATCTTAGATTATAAAAGTGGGAAACCTAATTAATGGCAACTGAAAGCTGCATCCTGTCAGAGCTATGCTTCTTTCCATCTGTTCCTCAGATCCATTGGCTGTGCTGGTTGTGGTCAGAATTTGATGAGAACTTTTCGACATGCTGGTTTTTCCACATTTACTCCAGCTGTTCAAATGTGATAGGCATCTGGTCTTTGTGTGTTTATGTGAGACATATTTAGGCATTTGTGACAAGTTATGTGCTAGAGTTCATGCTTGTGAGTGTATATCAGAGAAAAAAAAGAGAAATGGAGGCACAGTGAGCAGTTATTTACTGATATTATCAAGAAAAACAAGACGAGTAAATGAACACACAGCTTAAGATGGCAGGTAATAAATAGACTGAAACAACCTGACATCCCCCCTTTGCTTTAAAAAATATTTAGGACAGAGCAATGTATCAGTTAATAACAAACATGAAGAAGTCACGGCTGTGCTGATAGTGAAAATTAAGCTTCTGCCAAAGCTGTTTGAAGAGGAGCTCAGGGAGAGAGAAAACCACCATGTGAAGAATTTCGAAGCACACTCAGTGTTGAAATGCAAAAGCTGACTAATAGCATTACATGGTTCTACTACATCAGGCACAGAAAGGGAGCTTTGACAGCCCATAAAAATCAAACACACCTCATGGGAGGCTTTCTGGTAAACAAGCTTTGTTTGCCACATTTGTAAAACTCAGAAAGCACCACTGAACCCTGTCCAGGTGTAAAGTTTAATTTCCATAAACATGTGCCAGACAAGAATAAAGAGCAGAAACATGAAGGGTTTGAGTCAAAGTTGGCTCTTTGTATAACTTAATATTTGTTTAGGATATACTGTATTTTCAGGATATTAAGCAAACCTCGGGAGTTCTGCAAAATTACTCAGCACTGATTTGATTTATTTCTTAGCTTGAAATTTACATTTATGTTTTCATCTATTCTAAAATAATGATCCAATTTATTGGCTATAGCAGTAGATAATACAGCTTCAAATGATGAATGCCAAAACTGGCTGTTTCCCCTACCATTATACAGGTGGGGGGTGCCCCACCCCGTCAACAGAACTGAACTTGCCCCTCCCACCCCCACCCGGCACTGACATATCACTAAGGTAGCGGCGCAAAATACAGGCTCTCTAGCTAAAAAGCCCAAGGCAGCACTCACATTGCCTCTTCCCTCATGTTGAACGCCCCACGCCCCCGCTCAAAAACTGTTAGTACAAGTTGCGGTCAGACATGTCTCCGTCCCCCCCCATCAGCAAAAATCATGGATGAGATGAGCACCCCACCATGGCAATCTAACTAGGGGAAACACTAATTGGTAATCATTTTCTAGGTTTTTCAAACTGTTCAGTGTCTTTGATGCTAATTATGGATGCTTCAGACTATAACACAGCTACAGAAATAACCTCTAGTCTATTCATATGCCAAGTTTCACCTACTTTATCAAGTGATAAAACCTATGGGAAAAGTCAGCCCCATTATCCAACAAATCATCAAACCAGAGAAATCTATTTTTAATTTCAGCAGCATTTCCTCTTAAAAATTATAATTTCCCTTATGGTATATCTTTTGCCATTTTGTGATAATACATCATGTGCTTTTATAGCTGCTTCTAATGCTAAATTTAATTTCTTATTCATGATATCTCATCATATCTTCAGTCTCAAGAGAAATTTACCACATTATTTCACTTTTCAAGACCATAAATACATAATTAATTGAATTTTTATGTTAAAATCTTTTTTTTTCTTGTAAATTAACGGCATATTTTGGATCCATGAGAATAGAGGCTTCGTCTCATGACAAGTAACCTTCACACTTATGACAAGCCTGCAGACACAATAACAAAGAAACCCTTTGGATAAAAAGACATGACATAACTGATAATTGATTTCAATTTGCATGGCTATAATTTAATTGTTTCTGGATGGTGGTTAGCTTTAGTTCCTTCTAGTCTAATGAGATGTACACAAAGCACGATTAGCATCGCCTGCCGTGCCTTCTCCACGGCTTATATATTCACAATATCTTTCCTAATTACTTACATTATTTGAGCTAGATCTTCTGATTCCAGTTATTATTACAGCATAATGCCCTGTGAGAAGTCCATGTGGTCTAGAACTTTAATTTTACTTCTTCCTCTGTTTTGTCTCACAGTTCTCCAACCTTGTATTAATAGCTTTGTTATTTTTTTCTTTTGCAGACAATTTTAGGCAAATGTAGCACCCAGTAATACTTGAAGCACTTTATTATATCATAGGCACATGCAGTGCATCTACAATTGATAAACTTTGGAAGTCAACCTGATTCAGGATGGCCACCACAGTTAACTGACCTTAGCAAACACAAAAATGGTTTTAACTAAATTTTACAAATATTGATTTAATCTTGTTGAAGTGGTTGCCTTGAGCTGTGGCCACAAGGTTATCGGTGCTTCTCGCAGTATCCATCCTCAAACTCAGTGGTGGACACCCTGGGTTAGGGAGACTGTCAAGCTGAAGAAGGAGTTCTATTGGTCCTTGTTGACTGGTGGGACTGCGGAGGCAGCTGAGGAGTACTGGAGGGCCAAGCAGTCTGCAGCCTTTGTTGTTGCTGAGGCAAAACCTCAGATGTGGGAAGAGTTTGGTGAGGCCTTGGATAAGGACTATCTGTCGGCTCCAAGGAGATTCTGGTAAACCATCAGGCGGCTGAGGAGGGGAAAGTAGCTCTTTACTAACACTGTGTTCAGTGAAGGTGGGGTGCTGTTGACCTAAACCAGTGATGTCATTGGTAGGTGGAAGGAATACTTCTCGGACCTTCTCATTCCCACTGGCACGTCTTCCATGGAGGAAGCAGAGTCGGGGACTTCAGGGTTGGTCTATTCATAACTGTAGCTGAGGCCGCCAAGGTAGATAAAAAGCTTTGCGGCAGCAGGGCTCCAGGGATAGACAAGATTCTCCCTGATTTCCTTAAGGCTTTGGATGTTGTGGGGCTGTCTTGGTTGTACGCCATTACAACATTGCGGCATCACTCTCCTTAGCCTCACTGGTAAGGTATATTCAGGAGTACTGGAGAATAGAGTCTGATCATTGGTCGAACATCAGATCCAGGAGGAACAATGCGGGTTCCATCCTGGCCATGTAACACTAGACCAGCCCTTTCCTGTCACTGGGGTCCTGATTGGGTCATGGGAGTTTGCCCATCCAGTCTACATGTGTTTTGTAGACTTAGAAAAGGCATTTGAACATGTTCCTCAGGGTACACTGTGGTGGTGGTGCTCTGTGAGTATGGGATTGGGGGCCCATTGTTACGGGCTATTCAGTCCCTATACAAGCAGTGCGAGAGTTTAGTTTGCATTGCCGGTAGTAAGTCGGACCCCATCAGGGTGGGAGTTGGACTCTGCCAGGGCTGCCTGTTGTCATGATTATGTTCATAACTTTCATGGACAGAATTTTTCAGTGCAGCCAGGGGGTGGAAGGGTTCCAATCCGGTGGCTTCAGGATTCCATCTCTGCTCTTTGCAGATGATGTGGGCCTGTTGGCATCATTGTGCCGTGATCTTCAGCTCTCACTGGAACAATTCGCAGCAGAGTGTGAAGTGGCTGGGATGAGATTCAGCACCTCCACATCTGAGGCCATGGTCCTCAACCAGAAAAGGGTGGATTGCTCTCTTCGGGTCAAGGGTGAGGTTCTGCCTCAAGTAGAGGAGTTCAAGTATCTTGGGGATTTGTTCACGTGAGGAAAGAATGGATTGTGAGATTAACAGAATGACTGGTGCAGCATCTGCAGTATTGCGGACTCTGTACTGGTCCATTGTGGTGAAGAGGGAGCTGAGCTGTAAGGCAAAGCTCTCTGTTTACCGATCAGTCTACGCTCCTACCCTCACCTATGGTCACAAGCTCTGGGTAGCAACCCAAAGATTGAGATTGCGGATACAAGCGATTGAAATGAGTTTCCTCTGCAGGGTAACTGGACTCTCCCTTAGAGATTGGGTGAAAAGTTCAGTTATCAGGGAGAGACTCAGAGTAGAACCACAGCTCTTCCACATTGATTGGAGCCAATTGAGATGTTTCAGGCATCTGGTAAGGATGCTCCCTGGGCGCCTCCCTAGGGAGGTGGGTGCTTCGGTCATGTCTGACTGGGAGGAGACTCCAGGGAAGTCGCAGGACATGCTGGAGTGTCTATGTCTCTTGGTTGGCCAGGGAACGCCTTGGAGTCCTCCCAGAAGTGGATGGATGGATGGATGGACAGACGGACGGATGGACGGACGGACGGACAGATGGTCAAACTTTGTTGTCATAGCAGCTAGGGCTTTAACAGAATACTCAAGTAATCTACACATCAATTACTAGGACATCTATCAAGTTTTTTAATTTCACGTTGAGTATTCGTGGTGACATCATTACGTCGCCGTTATGTCATTGCGTCACATGTCACGTGATCCGCACCAGGCGCGGGTTACAAAATGGATTCCTCCAAGCAGACAGATGGAGCGGAGCAGGCCCAGTCTTGGCAAACAGGTAGAAATGCATCAATAGTATGGAAATAATTCACTAAAGATGAATCTTCTGGTTCAACTACCATAAGGAAACAGAAAATGAATCAACTTACTGACTGTTTGGAGTTCGTTGCGAACCGGTGTTACACCATATTGTGCGACCACCGTATATTGTGACCGTAGGGGGTGGTGTTGCATGAGCTGTTGAATATGGTGCAACACCGGGTCCAATCGACCAAACCAGAACCAGCTTCCTCTGACCTTGTTTCACAAACAAAAAGCAAAAAATATTCATCTCTAAACCTATAAAAAACTTATAAACATATTAATCTCTAAAACTAAACCTAATGCGACCGCTCCACTGTTTTTAGTTTCATTTTTGACGTGCTGCATGTTTCTTTTACTTTTGCAGCTTAATAATAATAACTAATAGTTAAGTTTTTCCTCTGACTTATTTGCAGTATGATAAATGGTAGGATCATAATATATGCTTCCAATGTTTTGTTGGTCTTTTTTTGTAAATAATTACCTTTTTTGCAGTTTTATTTATTTATTTATTTCTGTATCTTTAGATCTTATGTCATCAAGTACTCGAGTTCTACTCCAGTTTTATTATGTTAGTGTTAAGTTTAAAAATTATGTAGTCGTTCAACCCCTAGTAGTAGCTAAGATTCATCCCCAAAAACAGTCCCGAGTTCTAATGCAGTGTTTCCCCTACCATTATATAAGCGGGGTGCCTCACCCCGTTAAAAGAACTGAGCACCCCGCCTATCAAGACAAACTTGACCCCCACCCCACTTGGCACTGACATAGCACTAAGCTAGTGGTGTGAAATACAGGCTCTCTAGATATAAAGCTAAAGGCAGCGCTCACGTTGTCTTTTCTCTCAAGCTGAACCCCCCCACACACACTCAAAAACTATCTATATAAACAGTGCATAATGCAAACGTGTCACGCTAAGCTACCAGTGCGCAATACAGGCGCTCTAGCTAAAAAGCTAAAGGCGCCCCTTCCCTCATGCTGAACGCCCCCCCGCCCCCGCTCAAAAACTGTTGGTACAAGCTGCGTGCAGACATGTCTCCGTCCCCCCCATCAACAAAATTCATGGATGAGATGAGCACCCCGCCATGGCAAGTTAACTAGGGGAAAAACTGTAATGGCTCACACAACTTAGTTTAAAATTTTGCCTGTAAGCAGAATGCAATATGCATTCCTTTAATGTATGTCACTGATTTAAACTACTGGACTATACTTTTGAATTGACATTAGGAAGATTTGGACCAGTTTTTCAATCATTATTATTTTTATTATCAGTGTAGATTCCAGAAATGGATATGTTTTCTCTCCATGCTGGTGTCAAAATACACCTTTAGCACTCTTGAGATGAGTTTGAAATACCCGCAAGATCTCTGCAACCATTTTAAGAGGAAATTTGTCAAATGTTTTGAACAAGTTCAAAGTTCAAGCAACAAGATTGCAGACAATTAAATATATGCTGTAAAGCACAAATGAGAGTGATGAAGACTGATGAAGCCCTCTGGATAGAGGGCGAAACGTCTTTCCACAATAAAGAAACTTTCCAGATGACCTGATTGACCATTATTGCACAAATGAGATATTTTTTTCAAAATACCTTTCCTTAATGCACACATTTAAATACAATTTTAGTGAAATTTATCTAAAAATAATATCTCCATTAAAGACAACTAGCAATTAAACACAAGTAGTCTCTGCAGCCCAAGACAGGGGCTTAATCGGTGCCATACCAGTTGCATGACGAACAACCAGCCAAGGTCTGCCACTGTGCTTAGCACTTCACTAGAATGGAACCTAATTCAATTCAGTTTATGTATATAGTGCCAAGTCACAACAGAAGATGTCTCAGGGCACTGTACAAAAACATTCACGTGCATTAAAAAAAGTCAATTAGTAATTTATCTACCTAAGGAAGCCAGCAGATTGCGTTAAATCTTCACTTTGTCACTGTCTCCCATTCTGAGCAAACTCCTTTTTAACAGAAAGAAACCTCCAGCAGAACCAGGCTCAGGACGAGCAGCCATCTACTTTGGCCAGCTGGAGTTTGAGAGGACAGGAAGGAGAAACAAGCAAAGAATGACAGGTCCAGGTGAACTTTCTATGGAGGAAATACTACAAACCTAATCTAAACTATAATAAAGAAATCGTGCTGGTACAAAAGCCTCATTTTTTCAAAGATCTTTGATTTTGCTGATTTTAAATCATATTTATTGTCCCTTTGTCTTCAGAGCATTAAGAAAATGTATTGTGTTATGGTGACGTGTTTGTTTTAAATTTTGTTGAAGGGGAAAAAAGCTATCATTATACTTGCTAAAAAATACAATGTGAGAGGTCGTTTTAAAATAAATTTAAAAGATAAGTAAAATATAAAATGGTAATGACTGTAACAGCAGGGGTGAATTGTCTAAATATTTCTTTTCTTTTGTGCTCCTAGAAATGTGTGGCAAAAGAAATATATTAACAACAACGACAGTGTTTAAAAACGTTTTTCTTTGTGATAATCTTGAAATGTAGCACTTTAAATGACAACATTTAGGGGAATAAGAATTTAATTAAATGTGATAGACATACTGAATTAAAAAAAATAGTTTTGAATGATTTACTCTAAGGAGCACCATCTAAGGTCTCCAAGATCAGGTCAAACAAATACTACACTGAACACTAGGGGACTCGGACTGGACTAAATGCCTTGGACTTTACAGCAAATCTGGATTTGCTGTAAGAAACTAGCGTGAAAGGTAGTTTTTCCTCTGAGCCACCAACCTTGACACACCTAATTTATGTTCACCAGTGGAATCTACTGGTCCATTAGCTTTAATAGTTTTTAAACCTAATAAATGTTGGTATTTTTTTTACTTATTTTGTTGAACTTACCTAAAAACACATATTAAGCTTGATGAAATGCCTTGCCTCATCACATCATTCTAAGAATGGATATATACCTAATGAAGATTTAAAGAAATGTAGTGTTAAAATAATCAGAGATGTTATCCTAAACCTTACCAATGGCAGGTCATGCTAGCCTAGAAAGCCTAGAAAATGGTAGAAACAATGCAGAGTCACCTGAGCTTGACTTCTGTTTCTGCTTCACAAAATTTGAAATCCTCTTCTTGCCAAGGCAGAGTATCAGCTTGTGACTACTCAGTGGGTGGAGGACAGCGAGCACCAGTCTTAGAAAACCAATAGACCATGACTAACTTCAAGTGGTTGGCCAATCAATTCATCACATACCACGGCTTTTCGTCAGCAAGTGATGCATATCTATAATATAAAGTAACATTTCCTGTATTAAGACAACTTTAATCACCTTAAGAACTCCTGGTACTAACAACCTAAAGGATCATACTACTTTTCTAATGAGGCGGTTTAAAGAATAGATTTAAAACAAATTTCACAATCATGTCTTCTTTATTATCCTGCTGGAGAACAGAGACTGAGTTCTTACTTTTCAGTCCGTCTGTTTTGCTGCAATGCAAAGTTCTGTGAAGGAAAATCAGCTTTAAATGAATGTGTTTCTGCTGTACAAAGAGTAGAGCTCTCAGTTTTGATGAGAACAGCTGTGCTGCGTGACTATAGAGCCGTATATTAGGCACAACAGCCACATTTCAATCTAAGGTGAAAAATAACCCACGTTTAACATAATTCATAAGAGAAAAGATAATCGAACTGGAATTTCTCAAATGTTACATTTTTCAGTTGTTGCTCATAACATTTAATTCAATCTCAACTGATCATCGTTTTTCATTTGCATGTCACTGTATTGTAGGTCCAGGTGAAACACTTGCATGGAAAGTGTCCAACTATTGTATTTGCTGAAATTTGTGTTGAAGCACTAATGTCAACAAAACTCCAGTTAACAAGACCTTTCCTTATCTCAACATTTCCAACCAACACGAACAGACACCAATCAGAGGACCTTAATGAATTCACCCACATAATTTGTTGGGTTTAATGACCTGAGACAGAAGCACAGTCCACACACGAGCCAGACCTGGGACAGTCCTACTTGCAAAAGCAATTATAATGAATGAATACAGCCTCATTCCTCACATCCCACGCTCAGCTTTATCCAAGCAAGTAGGTTTATTAAATGGAAATCACACCAGTGGATGAAGCTTACAGTACCTACAGGCTGCACTGGAAATAAGCAATCAACCAAAGCAAAGGGGTGGAACTGTTATGAGGAAAATATAAGTTACAGCAACCACTTTCAGAAATAGTTTAACAGATTTAGAGTTGCACAGAAACAAAACTTCTTATGCTCAACATCAGTGCATCAGTTCCTTACTTTTTAAGATACATTTCTCCATTTAGTGAAAAGGAACAACCAAAAACTAAAATTACAGCTTTACACCTCTGGCATGACTATAAATAAATGCAAACTGGCATATTTGGACTTCAAAAACCGGACTTTTTATAACTACAAGAATATAGGCTGAAACCACACTATTTATTGAAATTTATAGCGTTACAATTTGCAATGTCATTAACCAGTTACTAATGCCAGGCACAGTTAGTGGAGCTGCTGCCTCTCTGTGAGAAGGTTGCCAAATTGAATCTTGACTGGGGGCCTTTCTGGGTGGAGTTTGCATGTTCTCTTCATGCATGTGTGGATTATCTCTGGATACAGTACTCCAGTTTCCTCCCACAAACCAAAACCATGCATGTTAGGCTGATTGGAAACTCTAAATAGTCTTTAGGTGTGAGTGAGAGAGTGAATGGTTGTTTCTCATTTGCCTGTATGTGTCCCTGTGAAGGACAGGAGACCTGTCCCAGGTGCACCCTGCCTCCATGACCCGAAAATGAATAAGGTAATGGATAGAGTTACTGAAGCCTTTTTTACAGCATGGATGGCCCATTTTTTATCTTCAATTATTCCTATCAAATTTTCTGAACGCTTTTTTTTAATATTCAAGAAATTTTGAGTTGTTGCTGTGACACAATAACTGGATACTCCATTACACATACATTGGGTGGCTGAGCGGTAAGAGCAGTCGTCCTCTAATGCAAGAGTTGGGGGGTTGAATCCACCAGCAGTCGCATGCCGAAGTGTCCCTGGGCAAGACACTGAACCCCTCATTGCCTCCCATGTGTGTCCCATCGGTGTATGAATGTGATAAAGCACTGATTGGTCTCTTTAGAATGATTTGTTCAACTAGTTTTGTAGAGATCTAGTAGAGTGCTGTATGAATGGGTAAATGAGGGCACAGATTGTAGTGTAAAGTGCTTTAAGTGTCTTGATAAGACAAAAAGGTGCTATATAAGTACAGACCATTTACATAACTGCATCCTAAGTGCACAAAGGAGTTTTACCGCAGGTCCTTCCTCCCAGTAGCTTTTAGACTCCACAACCATCACTGCTCCCAACAAATACAATAAGTATTAAATACATGCCGACCTCTGCTAAAACACACACTCTGCCTATAATACTGTATTATAAATAGTCTGCCATTCTCCATGTTACAATATATATTGAACATAATTATTGAAATTGTTTATCTTATTTCTTTATATATTGTTTTTAACATTTTAGGAACTTTTTGTGTGGATCTTTTTATCTGTTGCTGCTGTTACACTTGAATTTCCCATCCATGAGACAATAAAGGCTGTTTTTATTCTATTATATTCTATTCTATTCATAAGCATAACTCAAACTAAAAAAATGCTAATTGAGCTATCACTTGGACTAGTACACAAAATCTACTACTTTTCTCCATTTAACAAAAGATAAGGATCATTAGGCCATCTAAAGGCAAAATGATATGAATCGCCACAAATATTTGTTTTATGATTATTAGATAATATAACTTGCCATTTGAAAATAGGTTATATGTTTTATTATATAAATTATTATATAAAATATAATTTGGACAAGTTGGTGCAGAAACACTGTAGACATCACATTGTTTTAATGTCAAAAGTTGTATTTTTTTTCTTCTAAACAAAAAATGGGACTTGGTGAACAAGATTGATCGAATTAGCAACCCTTGTGCCGATGCAGTAATCATGACAAAATATGTTTGAATTTAATCTACAACAGAAAAAGGGAAATGAGCAGGTGAGGAGAAAAGACACAAAAAGATGGAAGATAAAGTATGAAAAGAACGAAGAAAGCTGCTCATACTGGATTGATTCTCACACATCTTTCTGGGCTTTTTCCTCCTGTCTACCTTCAGATGAATAGTAATTGCCCCACTGCCTTTAATCATGTTGAATTGGCAAAAAAAGGGGAGCAAAGCACTTTTATAGCAAGTGCGAATCGATTACTCAGGGAGTCAAGCTATTGCTTTATCCCCCATCAGACAAGTGCACACTAAGCCCCCCCCCCCCCCCACACACACACACATTTTGGCTCACTTTGTGACAAAAACATGCACACCCATGTCAGAGCAAATGACAGAGGCGCTAATTACAGTGATGGCTAGGTGAAAAGGAGAACAAAAACTGAGGGAGAAAAGCAAAGACGGGAGAAAAATGGAGGCGATAGTTGATCACAGGCTCTCATCTTGCCCTCAGTGTCAGACGTGGCAGCAGACTGAGAGGAGGGATAATTGTTTCGTCAAGAGGTGATTGCCATCACATTCCTTCCTCCTGACGAACAATGTATGTGCACCTTTTACCACCTGTCACTCATTTAACTTGGTTACAGTCTGAGGAGCCATCTCAAACTTTTATCCTGCACATCAGTGCACATATGAGCAGACAAAATGAAGTCTCCACAGTGGCATGCAAAGTAAAAAGCAGTAGGGATGCCAGAGATTTCTTTCCCGACTACATGTTATCTGCAAGCTTATAGAAGACATTAAAATGGTCCAAAATGCAGAAAACAAACTGCCTAACATTTAAACTTATTGGGTGTAAAAATTTGTAGACCCCCACATTTAAATAGCCCTTGACAACAGAGCAGTGTGTACAAAAAATATAAATGAATAAATAAATAAAATGCTTACCGGTACGTCTATAATCACAATTTCAAGAACAATGAAAACCTAAGGATTACACAAACAGACAGAATATGTAGTGGGTACAAATATATGTTGCTTTAGTGTTTACCTTAAATATATTCATTGCAAACTAGAAAATAAAACAGGAAAAGGTTACCCTTAACTACATTAAATGATGCAGATGCAGAGTTTACATCAGCAGTGTTTCCAGATATATTGTAATTTAATTCTGAAATGCTCCATGTAAACAAAACACAAGGTTGAGTGTGCCGAAAATCACATGGAAGCTTGAGTTTAGTGATTAACGTACATTAGGGCTGGCCGTGGGCAGTTATAATTTATAAACTGATTATATACTGTATATTATTTGTATGAAAAATAAACACAAAAAAATTCACCCTATTTTCAAGTCCATTTCATCATTTCATCATAATTTTAAAAACCACAACTGCATACTTTACTCAAATCTGGTTGTAAATACATGCAAACATCTCAATTTTATTTTAATTTTTTCCCAACCCAAAGGGCTTTTTCATAGACATTGTCATAATTGACCTAAATGCAGTTACTGGTGCTTTGACTGTTTCTGCAGATAAACAAATGCACACGGCATTTGGCAGCCTTTCCTAAATTGTGCTTACACTTCTTTAACTTATGGATGGATTGACCATCAATATGACAAAAATAATGGGCCAATTTTGTTTTTGAACATATTTTTGACAGGTGTTTTATGTCTTTGCAATAAGTTATCTTTAACTATTTTCCAGAATTTCAGTGTTCAACAACAAATCAGTCAAAAAACAAGAAGTTTCATATATTTTAAAAAATGCTGATAAAATCAATAAAATCAAATACAACAGTCCCTCGTTTATTGTGTGGGTTTGGAACCACGCCCCCTCCACGATAAGTTAAAAACTGCGAAGTAGGGACACAGTAGTCCAAGTTCAAGTAAACTTTATTGCCATTGCCATCTCATGTGGTACATGTGATAGAACGAAATTATATACACAAGTAGTAGTGGTAGTAGTAAGTAATAGTTTATTTTAGTATTTATATACAGGTATATATTAAGATGTTTTAAACCCTTTCCACACTCTTGCAGTGCCCCTAACAACTTTCTAAACTCTCTAAAAGAGCACAGCATGTCATGATCTCAGCTCTCTGCCTCCGGCTGCTCTCTGCCATCTGCCAGCGTTCTCGGCCACGCCCACTTCTCCTCTGCAGAACGGAGATCTGACATGCTGCAGGAGGAAGCTTCTCCTGCAGCTGTGGGCTGCACACAGGTGCAGCAGGTGCTAAATAATTTTAAATAATTTATTTTAAATAAAAATGCCATGCCAATTGTGCGGCTCATCCATCAATCAGCCAATTGTGTGTCATGTCCAATCTTAGTTTGAAAAACCGCGATAAAGTGAGTCAGCAAAAAACGAACCGCGAAGTAGCGAGGGACTTCTGTGTAGTTATTTTACAGACATCACTTTGAGACAGTAACTCACACCTTTGTCAACACCTGGCTGGACTGCTGTAATGCACTTTATGTAGAAGTTAGCGGTTCATATATAGCCCATCTCTGTAGGGTATGAAATGCTCCATCTTTTAACTGGCACAGGAATATGAGCACATCGTCTCCATTTAAGCTACAAAACACTGAATTTCCATGCATTTGAGAATTAATTTTAAATAAATTTTTGGTATTAAAACTTGCCACTAGCTTCCCGGAGCCATCACAGATTTGTACACCCACCTGTGTATGGGGTTAGCTGATCAGCTGATCCTAATCATTGAGTGCTTTCATTATTGTAGCTCTTTACATATTAGGCAGGCCCCTACAATGTCTGTTTTAAAGCTCTTCCTAAAAATCCATTTCTTCTTTTTGGCCTTGCACCCCCATGTAAGATGCTGATTTTATTTCATTTTAAATTATTTATATTGTTTTGATTTTGTTATAGTGATGTTCCTTTTTTGTGTCTTGTTTATTCTATTTTATATATCTATTTATCTATTATGTCTTGTTCATTTTTCTGTAAAGCACTTTGGCCTTGTCTGGTTTTATATAGTGCTTTATAAACAAAGCTGGATTGGAGCACTGGTAAGAAAACTTTCAGCCTTGTTGCCTTTTCTGAAGCACCAAATCGTTCAAGTGACCCCCATCAGCACGTTGGTGAAGTTTGCTGGTTGAAAACCATAAACAGAAACCTACTTCATAGCACCTGATTGATTGTGCTGCTTGCAGTTCAAATGTGAGTCTTTATAAGAGCAATTTTAACAATAAGTTAGAGTCAATGTGTGGCCCTCTCATTCATTGGCATTTAAAGGTCATTTCCAGACTGATTGCAGATTTTTCCTCATGTGTGCAAAACAATATCAAGTAACGCTTTCCAATACTTTGATTTTTATGTTTTAAGCCATTTCCTATTGCTTTGCTATAAAAGCTCTTTTATTATCTGTTTGTTATTTTCTATTTAAAGCTGCCATGCTTTAAAGTAAAAAGCTTTAACATCCACTGTTTTACTGTTGCTGAGGATTAGGTTGCTTTTTTTATTATTCAGTCATATAATGGTTTAAAGGAAATAGGTTTTCCTGCCAACTAAAACATCTCGCATGGAAAAAAAATAATCCCAATATTCATGAAAGAAGGTAAATTTAAAATATAGGGGAAACTGAATATTTTTCTTTGAGATTTACTATTTTTCTTGAAAACATTACAATAAGCAAAACTGAAAAAATCCTGATTGCTTCACAATCAGTATCAAATTCTTTCTAATAATTTAACTAAATTATGTTGGATTACATAGCTATGCCGTGCATAAGGGTGTCATCCTTTTGGAACCTAGCCAACACATATCATCTTCATCAAGCACACATTAATCTGCTCATATCTGAGGATATTAAAGTCCTTTGATATTTCCACCCAATTTTATGAACCTGTTGCCTTTAATTACCCTTGCAATTATATACCGACCCACGGTAGGAGCCCTTATTGTGGAGGTTGAGTGGTTAGATGACAGGATAGAAGGGAGATGACTTTACAGCTGGGGTTTGCTGGTGGTTAATGTGGCAGGTCAGTTCATTCATTTAAACCGCATTAGTCTCGTTGTCAATTTGGGGTGTCAGCAGCACCGCCAAGCTGTTACCTAGACTAAAGAAGGGACCTAAAAGGGAAAGGAAAGCCCATGTTTGACCAAATAGAGACTGATGGACAAGGTGTGACACTGAGGCCCGGCCACTTATCAGGCTCTAATGGTTGTACCAGATTACCTGTCTAAGCCAGCCCATTGCCATCCAAATCACCATCTTGAATAGATAGCACCAGCAGTGCCACAGAGAAATAGCTGTGATCTGCTCGCTCTCAGCCTCAGATCTGATGACCCCGCTCCCGCATTCGAAATGCCATTTTTCCACCTGTGCGTTTCAAATTGAGTTTGGGCATGCTCAATATTCCACTCCTCTGATATCCATGAGCTGTGCGTGGGTGGTCTGTAACATTATTCACCATTAAGTATAGAATATTTGAATGTGTCACTCATCCCAACTTTATTTTGCTATGCATGAAGACAGCAGGTCATAAATCTTGAGACACAGCAAAATTAACTTATAACTCTCGTACAAAACAAGAGCGGGATGCCCACAACCTGCTTAAAGCTGGAAAGACTGCAGCAGCTCACAAATGAAAGACAGGAAGGGGTTGCAAGCAGAAGAAGTGCATGCTACTTTGCTTCACAATATTCTCAGCTGCTAAAGGTGGGCTGTGACGCAATTCAAGAACTAACTGTGAAATCAACTTTTTGAAAAACAAAACCTTGAGGCATTATTTAAAATTGCCTACTATGGCTACCAAACCTAAGAACTTTCAAAATTGTACTGTGAGCGAAGTCTTTTTCTTTAAAGCACAGCCCATACAATACTTTATCACAGTAAGGGTGAAATTATTAGGGCCAGTGACTTAACGGAAATAAACCTATTATTCATTCAGAAAAGATCAACCTTAATACCAAGGCTTCAAAATGTTTCAGACTTTTTCATTTATCGACAGCTTCAACATCTACAGAAGTCTGATTTAGACTCAACGTCTCTACAGAAAGGAGGGAAATCCACAGGTGCTTAACAGCCTGTCATAACAGCCACTTAGTAAAGAGGTAATTCAATATAAAATGGTAGTTCAGAGCTCATTCACTCAAAAATTATGCATATTTTTAACTAAACTCAGTTTGCTTCAAACACTGGGTTTACATCAAGTTTTGGACGTGGGCCAGGCAGACACTGTGCTGCTACAGCTGCTATCTGTATTTTAGTGAACTCACAGTACTCACTCCCAATTCAACCCAAAATTTATTGTACACTTGAAAAAAAATGAGAAGGAGGAGGCTGTAACATGCTATTGTGCAAAAACAATTATTTTCTTTTAGCTTGTAGCTATTGTAAAGTTTTCCTTTCTTCAGATATTTTCAGTTTGTCTAAATCAATTCAATCATCAACACATCTATTATCAGAGTGTGTTATGAGTAAAAGTTGTGTTAACTAACTTTAAATAAACAAGGGCGTGCAAAACACTGAGCAGCATATATTTTAGCAGCAAACTATTTAAAATAAATTCAATTTATAAAAAAAATTATAAAGAAGACGACTTAATATTACACATAGGAATAAAGAAGCTAAAGCTGGTACTTTGTAACACCCTATTTGAAAATATCACAGCTTGTGCTTTTCCTAACCAGACAGACAGTTTTTGTTTCAGGGTTTTGTTTTAGTTTTAAACAAAAAGCTACTAATTCAGGATTCATTCATGTTGCATACACTGCTCTTTTGGGACATTTCAAATAGGTCAGGAGACGTGTCAGGATCTAGGTAAAACCTTCAGCTTTTGCCTTTTAGCCTTTTAAAGTAGTCCACTGTGGATTTTTGAGGTGCACAAAACAAACACGAGTAATATTTCCTTCCTTCAGCTCACTTATGCTTTTTGTTTTCTCTGGAGAATTGTGTAATTAATTTAAACAGCAACATGAAAAGTTTAGAGGAAATCACAAACAGAAGTTTGGTCCTCTAGGGTAATATATGGTTGGTTTATATAAAACAGGTCAAACCTTTGGCCACCGTTAATGAATAACAATTAAAATCACAAACACATGAAACATAATGCTAGACTCAGCACAACAGCATGCCTGCTGCGTGTCATTGTTTGCTGGGGTGAGAGCTTTAATTACACTCCACACAGTTTGCAGCATGGAGCCTAATAAACTGGAGTGTCAATCTCAAACTCATTTATGGGTTTACGCTGCATCTCTGATTACGTTAATCAATGATACTGAGCCGCAGTGGAAACATGACACCGTGATGGATTCTCCTACCAACCTGATGGAGTTAGAAGTATTTTTATGGACTTAATGTGATCAGAGGGAGAGTGATTAGTACTTTAATTAGTCTGTATCAAGATGCATTTGAGAAAGGCGCTAAACACAACATGTAGTCAAGAGATATACAAAGCTGCTTTAAACATTTTCCCACCAAAAAGACAATACCTTAAAAAAATGCATGCTTATTTAAGGATCAATTTCCCACTTAAACATAGACAACACGACAGTGAACCAATGCGTTTTACATACGATGACAGTGTGGTGCAGTGCTAAATGTACTATTTTATCCATCAGAGAGAAAAGATTCAGAATCATTACTTAGTTTTTGAGATTGTTCAGTGTTGAATTATTCATCTTACTAATCAAGATATTAAGAATCCTGTTTAATAGCTTGCATCAACCTTGAAATAAAAATGCCATGGCTTTGAGTACAGAACTTTTCAAAACTTCTAATAACACTATAGCTGCTGTATGTCACACAGTTGCATTTTATACTGTTTGCTCTTCTATCAAAAATTTGAATTAAATGTTAAAATAAATGTTAACCAGATTTGAGGCATGAGCCATTTAAAAGTGACAACTTCTGAAGTTTATTGGTCCCAGATTAGTTTTTAATAAAGTCATGGCTCAAGTACCATAACTTTTAGTGACTTGTTGTAGGTTATTTGCCTAGGCCTGTCACAATAACAAATTTTGCTGGGCGATTAATTGTCTCAGAAATTATTGCGATAAATGATAATATTGTTTGAAATTAATCAATAATTAATTGTCAAATTTTAGAAGAAATGTTGATTTGTTTGGAGTGTAGTAACTTTTTTGGACCACCTGATGGTAGTATAAGACAGTTTGAAACAAAGGATGGATAGTTGAGCAGCGTGTCTCTTTAAGAAAAAGTGGGAGGGAGGACCCTTGACGTGACATGGGCTGACATGGTGACACGGCGGATGCTCGGTGATTTGAGCTCTTTAGCTTAGCATTTTTCACACAAATGTTTTAATAAAAATCAGTAAACAAGTTCTCAGCTTCTTTTTGCAGAGAAAAACTTTTAACGCGAAGGCACGGGGTTCAACCGTGAATTTTGGAGCTCGACAAGAGGGAGGTTTTTTCCCCGAGGTCAGCCTGTTAGCTTAGCTTGTAACTTAGCTTCTCAGCTAAGGTGCTTTTAACGATCCAAAAAAAACGTGATTTTTGGATCGTTAAAACAGATTTTAAAGAGAAAAGAGAAAGTGAGGGGTCAGTGAAGAGCACCGGAGTTGAGCTGTGTCTGCAGTAGAAAGAGACACGAAGAAACAATAAAGACAGTAAATGAAAATGAGGTCGATAGTTTTCCGTCATCGTGCAATTAAATGATTTATTGTTAATCACGACAAGCCTATATCTGCCATCACATTGTTAGGTGAGAACCTCACTTCATCAGCAGCTGCACTGTCCCAATATGTGGCAGAAAACATTTAATGTTGACACTTTGCTATAATGACAAAAGGTCATACTCTAGCATTTTATTGATTGTTAAATTTTAAATGCATTATGAGCAACAAGGTGAAGATAAAAATGTAAAATAATGTTTTTGTTGACGTCCTTTTTTCTAATGTTACCACAAAGATATGATGCATTATACATACAACAATAAACTATTTATTAGCACTTACAACTTTTTCAAAATAATTTCAGAATCCTTTACATCTTTAAAAATTTTTTTTTTTTAATAATTGTTATTGACACATTTATTGTATTTTTATACTCTTGTGATATTTACAGTTAATTGAACACATCGAAATGTGTTTTTTGCCTTCTCCATGTGTAACTCGGGTGGCACGGTGGTGAAGTTGGTAGAGCTGGTAAAGAGGTGAAAAAGAGAGTCAAGGCAGGATGGAATGGATGGAGAAAAGTTTCAGAAGTGAGTTGCAACAGAAGGGTGTCAGCAAAGGTCAAAGGAAAGTTTACAAGACAGTGGTGAGACCAGCTATGTTGTACGGTCTGGAGACAGTGGCACTCACAGAAAGACATGAGAAAGAACTGCAAGTGGCAGAAATGAAGATGTTGAGGTTCTCCTTAGGAGTGACAAGATCATCAGAGGTACAGCACAAGTTGAACAACTGGGAGATAAAGTTAAAGAGGCCAGACTGAGATGGTTTGGACATGTCCAGAGGAGGGACAGTGGGTATATTGGTAGAAGGATGTTAGAAATGCACCTGCCAGGAAGAAGACAAAGAGGAAGGCCAAAGAGGAGCTATATGGCTGCAGTTAGAGAGGACATGGAGGTGGTTGGAGTGAGGACAGAGAATGCAGAGGACAGAGTGAGATAGCTGTGTCAACCCTGACGAGGGAAAAGCCGAAAGACAACGACAAAGTGCAGAAAGGAAAAGGGCATGTGACATAAAGCTCGTGTTGGTTTGGTGCCTGTATGGAAAAAGTAAGAGATAGTTCATTTTAATCTCATTTCCATTATCCTAGTAGTCACGCTATGATCAGTTTCTTTAACTCTCCATTTTTTTTTTTTTTTATTCTTTGCTGTGGCCCCACCTTTTTTAAAGCATATTTTACTTGACTGGTGACAGATTGATGAACATTTCCAACTTAATGCTTAATTGACTTATTCCTACCGAAGCCCTGAGATTTTATGTTGGCACTGCATTTGCCTCGTAGTCATGTATTTTATATAATTGTCTGGCACTCACCCTGCCACATCTGCCACAGAGAGTGAATGCAACTTAACAGACTGTAGGTGTAGGAGTGTTGCTGCCCACACACATTCAGCCTGGTTTAGAGTTCAAGACAGTGCCAGTTTAACATCAGCTGCTTGAACCCTCACTGCGACCTTAACAGCCCTCTGAAAACCAGGCCAGATGGCACCATCCACTAGGGAGCACATGACACCTCATGGCAGGCCCCTTCAAACGTCAGCATTTTCACTGAATCATGGAAACATAGGAAATATGGAGGGCTCTCCGTTAAAATTAACACTACACAGCTCTTAATGAGAGTGAGTGTCTGTGGAAGCTGTAGCTGTTGCTGCTGCTGGCATTTTGAGGCGTCGTCAAATATTTTTGCCATCTCTATTGCATTTTGAAGCTTTATCTTTGACATGCAGGCCTCTTCTGTGCTGCTGTGAGGGCACAGTGTGATCCTATCAAAGGACATGTTAACTGCTGTGTTAAGCCTTAATGAAGAATAGATTATGACATTACTATGCAAAGCACATACCGTCCCTGCGCTGAGGGAAAGCCCGTAAAAGCCCGATAAGGGCTTTTTCTGCTGAACTCATGCAAACATCGTTACTCCTCGGGGGGTTGTTTTGGCCTGGCTCAGTGTTTACAATGCCATTGATCACTCAGACATGTTTGGTTTGCTGAATGCATGCCAAACCGTTATGCATATAAGCTGGTATTTATATACAAGCATAATAAATGCACACTTAAGGTAAAAAAACAAAAATTTTTTGCAAAAATGTTATTCATGCTAACCTTTGACCCATTGATCTCTTAACCATTCAAATCTCAAGATAAAAAAGGTCAGGTTCAAGTCTCCCATTCGTCCCATGATTTACTCTATGAAGTTTCCTTGAGCTGATTTTACATTACAAATAAGCCTGTCGCGATAAACAATAAATCAATTAATCGCATGATAAATGACAATTATTGACCTCATTTTCATTTACCAGCTTTATCGTTTCTTCGTGTCTCTCTCTTTCTACTGAAGAAACGGCTCAACTCCGGTGCTCTTCACTGACCCCTCCCTTTCTCTTTAAAATCTGTTTTAACTGTCCAAAATCACATTTTTAGATTGTTAAAAGCAGCTAAGCTACGAGCTAAGCTAACAGGCCGACCTCGGGGGACTTGTCAAAGCTGCAAAATTCATGGTTGAAACCCGTGCCTTTGTCTTAAAAGTTGTTTTTCGCTGCTAAAAGAAGCTGAGAACTTGTTCACTGATTTTTTTATTAAAGCTTTGTGTGACAAATGCTACGCTAAAGAGCTCAAAACATACCGAGCGTCCGCCATTTTGAAAAACAAAAAACAAAATCGAGAGACAGCCCTGTGATTCCCCAATCTGTTACGGAACCCGATCCGTAGTGCAGCTCATTTGCGCATGCGCTAAAAGGAATACTTCCAGGTCGTACGGATCGCCTTTGAATATGCTAGATTAAGGAAAATGTACTAGTATAATTCCATTTATGAGTAAGAACTGTTTAAATTTACTTAGAAAAGTATGTGCTTTATCTCTGCTGATTTTCATGTTGCTAATTTACGCCACTCGTATTTCCGTTAAAATCATTGACATATTTACGTCATGGTTTAAATGATATGCAGCTTCACCACTGAGCAGCGCTGTTTCACCATGGAAATAATTGATTCTGTATCTTGCAGGGTTTTTCTCATTCAACCCAGGCTGGGGTCAGGTTTAATGTGTTGCATATCATCTTAACCAATGATTTGCAACAGAAAAACGAGTGGCATAAATTAGCTACATCAAGATCGGTCGAGATAGAGCACATACTTTTCTAAGTAGATTAAAGACAATTTTATTCATAAACAACCGTGGTCCATGCGACCCGGAAGTACATTACAGATCGTGCTTACGTAACAGATTAGGGAATGACAAGTCACGTCAAGGGGGCTCCCTTCCATTTTTCTTAAAAAGACATACTGCTTGCTCCCTTACTATCATGAATCCTTGGTTCAAACAGTCTTATACTGTCATTCAGTGGTAAAAAAAAAGGTACTATACAAAAATTAACCTACATTTCTTCTTAAATTTGACAGTCATTACTAATGTCAAATTTCAAACAATATTATCGTTAATCGCAAAATTTTCTGAGACAATTGATCGCCCAGCAAAATTTGTTATCATGACAGGCCTAATCGCAAACTGTTCAAAAATCTGGTATTTTGTACACAATCTGGACTTTTAAAATGGACAGATATTGTGCTCACAAAAACAACTAAACATATATTTCAGGTTACAAATATTCTTAGCATTCCTGGTTCTATTAAATTGTACGTATTTGAAATGTGACCACTATTTAATTTGTGAGGGTTATTTATAATTTAAATGTTTCTAGTTGGAAACAATGTTGAGCATTTCTTTTCTGGGTTTCAAATTATGGAAAAGTCTTAGCTATGAGTTTATAATAACAACAGCAACTACAAAAAAATCAGTATTTGGGATTTTTAAAAGGTTTAGACAAGAATATATATTTTTATTTCAGTTTTGGCTCACAATTGTCTGTTTCATCTATTGAGCATGCACGTTTGAAGTGCCTGATAGTAATAATACACAAATATTACTATCAAGCACTTCAATCATGCTTCGGACATGCCTATCATTTTTTACTTTAACCCAAGTAAAAAGACAACAAAAATGAAGCCTAAACTTCTTTCCTCTCATCTAGATCCATCATCATTGAAGCCTCGTGTGTTTTCTGCTTTCAAACACATCACCTATTCAGAAGCCTCCAATTTGACTGACTTTGTGCTTTAGTCCATAAACATGCAACAAATTCAACCAGTGAATGATGACGTACATCAAAAGCTGTCCATCACTCACTAATGATCTCAACAGGGCATTAGTTGGAAGGCACGCCATCTTACAGGGAGAGATAAAACAGAGATGGAGAGAAAGAGAGATGGAGACCTAGTGAGTGTGTGTAAAGAGAACATGATATACGAGATGGGGTGGACTGTTGCACCTTTCATCATCTCCTCCATAAAGTCCAGTCAGTCATGAAATGAGGATGTTAAAATACTACAGCAAATACAATCATCAGACTGTACGGCTGGCTGCCAGACAGCAAACATGTCTGCAGAGATAGATGCAATTCTGATTGATCCTACTAAGTTGCAAATTCAAATATGTTGGAAAGGAAGACAAACACAATTATTATTAAACAGAGTGTGAATGGAGTAGTCAGCCCATCAAGTTCAGATTATGATTATGTCTATTTTTTACATGCAGAGTTGGCCTGTGGTGTAAATTAAAAATGCAATACCAATCAGCACTTGGGCTGATGAAAAATTATGCCCAATTCTTTAGATGACTTAATTTAAGATGAAGAATACATATACTACGAAACATCATCTAAAGTATTTGTTTCTGCTCTACTAGGAGGTATTCAGGTATGTTTAGATAATATTTCTTAAATGACAAGCAAACACAAGAAGAGGGCATGGTCAGAGTCACAAATATTTGCTACTAAAAGCTCTTTGTTACACTTCCACAATCTTATGTCTTCTCCACTGTATTGATGGTTTCAATTTTTTATATTTTTGCATATTCACATAAAAAAAAAATTAAGAAAAATATAAGAATCTTCTTTTGGCTTTTTCCATCGTCAGGAGTTGCCACAGCGAGTCATCCACCTCCATCTCACTCTGTCCTCTGCATCCTCTGTCCTAACTCCAACTACTTCCATGTCGTCTCCAACTTCATCCCTATCTTCTCCTTGGTCTTCCTCTTTGTCTTTTTCCTGGCAGCTGCATTTCTAACAACCTTCTACCAATATACCCACTGTCCCTCCTCTGGACATGTCCAAACCATCTCAGTCTGGCCTCTTTAACTTTATCTCCCAGTTGTTCAACCTGTGCTCTGATGATCTCATTCCTAGTCTTATCCATCCTCGTCACTCCTAAGGAGAACCTCAACATCTTCATTTCTGC
The DNA here is from genome assembly GCF_014905685.2 of Nematolebias whitei. Lineage (NCBI taxonomy): Eukaryota > Metazoa > Chordata > Actinopteri > Cyprinodontiformes > Rivulidae > Nematolebias > Nematolebias whitei. The sequence continues at coordinate 12,306,647 of NC_056519.1, read as the reverse complement.
CACTTCCAGTTCTTTCTCCTGTCTTTCTGTCAGTGCCACTGTCTCCCGACCGTACAACATTGCTGGTCTCACAACTGTCTTGTAAACATTTCCTTTGACCTTTGCTGACACTCTTGTCGCAAATCACTCCTGAAACTTTTCTCCATCCTGCCTGGACCCTCTTTTTCACCTCTTTACCACACTCCTCATTTTCCTGGACAGTAGAACCCAAGTACTTGAAGTCCTGCACCTTTGTGACCTCTGCTCCTTGTAGCCTCACTGTTCCACCGGCCTCCTTCTCATTCAAACGCATGTACTGTCTTACTACTTCCATTCCTCTTCTTTCAAGTGCATACCTCCACCTCTCTAAGTTCTCTTCCACCTGTTCCCTGTTCTCACCACAGATCACAATATCGTATGCAAACATTATAGATCACGAGGATTCCTGCCTGACCTCATCTGTTAGTCGGTACATCACCAGAGCAAACAAGAAGGGGCTCAGAGCCAATCCTTGATGCACTCCAACCTCCACCTTGAAGCTGTCACTCCTACAGCACATCTCACTACTGTCCTGCTGTCCTCATAAATGTCCTGTACCAGTCTAACATATTTCCCTGCCACTCCCGATTTCCTCATGCAATACCACACCTCCTCCCTAGGCATCCTGTCATATGCTTTTTCTAATTCCACAAAGACACAATGAAGTTTTTTCTGACCCTCTCTGTACATTTACATCAGAATCTTCAAAGCGAAGATGGCATCTGTGGTGCTCTTTCTTAAAAAATGTGAGAATATATGAATTAAAACATCTGCATTTGTGAAAGTGTGCAGTAGGTGAAAGGGATTTATGAAGACTGTAAACCCACAGTTGCTTGTTGATGCCTGCTACAATTCTACACACACACACACACACACAAACACCAATTACATCCTGCTACTCTGCCTCCTTTAGTTTACTGCATTGCGCCAGCAGTGGTTAGCTCATGGGCATGAGACAAAGAGGAGGGGGGAAACAAAACAACCAGAGCTTCAGAAAGAGAAGTCATAAATTAGAAAGTAAAACATCCACTGGTAGTCTGCATCTATAGACTTTTTTCTTCTTCACTGATTCTTCTGATACATTTTTTAATACAACCTTATCAATAGCACTGTTGGTCTGACAAATGCATTTTTCAAACACTTGGCAGTCAATAGTCATTTAGTCTGTATCTCTGTCCCTTGAGTATAGGGTCTCAATCAATTGAGGTGATGAAAATCCAGATAAATCAGAAATAGGAATGAAGCAGACTTCTCTTCTTTATCCATTATGACTCAGTACAAGCAGCTGTGTGAAAAGCTAATATCTGTGCTCACCGTGATGAGCAGGAACTAGCTGGTTATGACGTTACTTTGTCAGTGCTTGAATGCAAACATTCATTATTCTGTGTTAAAAACACGACACTGCTGAAAAAAAAAGATTGTATCAAGAGCAGGCTGATGAGAGATGAATTTTTAAAGCAGGTAAAAGTTTTAAACTAAAAATGTATCTTTTGCCATACACAAACCAAAAAACCTGTCATAAATTTAAACCTAAATAAAGTTATGCCAGTGGAAATGGTCATTTTTCTACTGAAAAGAGTTTAAAATAGAATTTGTCAAAGAAACAAGTATTTTCTCCTAAACAACTCTTTTCCAAATAACCTACCATATGTGTATACATTGGTTAGGCCTGTTTAGTTTTTGCTAGAACTATTTTGGAAATACTAATTTCTTTAAACGCACAATATTAAATGAGTGAAAAAAGAGCAACAATTACCGTGTAAACTATGATTTTCACATTCCTTTCTTAATTGGCAAATTTATTAATCAATTCACTCAAGCTTTTTAGATTACAAAGGTTTTATCACTGACATCCTTTATCTTTAAAGATATATATATTTTAAAATAAATAAATAAATAAATAAAAAAGTGCCAGACACTTGGCATTCAACCCATTTGCCAAACATGTACAAGTCCTTGCCAGGCCTCAGAAAATATATATTCAGTCCAAAAAAAAATGTCAGCCTTGAGGAAATAGATATTTTTATCATGTATAATTAGATCTGATGGACTTTTGCCTCTTTCCACCCTTTTTAAACAAAGTATTATCACTGTGTTGTGGCAGATGGAAGGTGGATTTACTTACAAACCATATAAAAATGGGTCAACCCTTCTTTCCACTAACCCCATATTAGTCATGTAAAATTGGAAATACAACACATAAACCTGATGAGAAATCTTATCTTAAATCTTATGAGAAAAAATATTTTAAACACCTAAACTGGTCTTATTTCTCTTTTTCTACTGCTATGTATTCAACCTTTATTAATGCACATCCTAGTTCACTATACTGTCACCATTTCAACAAACTAAAGGACAATTAGAACCCATGGAGGCCTAATTACAGCCAGGACCAAGACTCCAGCTTTTTCTAATGGAGCAGTGGAGCACATCCCCAGGGCAAAATCTTCTTGCCAGTTAATTATGCCATTATTCTAGACTGATGGAGGGGGAGCTTGAAGTTCACTTGACCTCAAGAAACGCAGAGAGCAAAAAGAAGAGATGCCCTGTAGGGCCGCGCAGCCCTGACTCCCTGACTGCTTCCCTTCCACCATTTCCTCTCTGTCACCACTGAACAGTAAGAAAATTAAATAATGAAATGTTGACCCTCGTTTAAATTAAGCAAGACTGCTGTCCAATGTAATCTTCCCTCCCTGCTCTGGCCTAATGAATTTGGTTACTTGCAGATGACTGCAGTGGATTTTGCAGTCGCCGATTGTGAATATGAATGAGGGAGGTTGGTAATAGGACAAGAGTACGCAAAGTACTGTCCTCTAAGTGGTGTCGGACCTAAAATTTTACTTTTATTATGCACAGTTGTATGCTGCTTATCAAAAGGAATGATTCACTGCTTGCCTACAGGATTTATTCAAAGCTTGTCAACGGCCACTCAAAAATCCAAATCACTACATCAAAGATTTCAGGGGCAGTTTAGGATCAATCTTACATCTCCTCATTTTTTCCTACTTCCAGAAAAAGTGCTGTCACTCAAAGACTATAATGGATCCCTAACAAATTACAAACTCCACGTCAATACTTTCACACCATGTTATTGCTTCCTGACCTTTGACCTCCCTGTGTGTAAAGAAGAGAGTGCTCCTGTTTATGAGGCTCTGTCATAAATCTTAAGCATTAACACAAATGGGGCAGCTGTGGTGCAGTGGTAGAGCAGCTGATTTGGAACCAGAAAATTGCAGGTTCAACACCCCCCCCCCCCCCATGCCCACATGTCGGGGTGTCCTTGAGAAAGACACCTAATCCCTAATTGCTACCCGGGTGCTTAAATAGCTGCCCACTGATCCACTTGGGTGTATCTCACATGTGATGGGTTAAATGCAAAGCACAAATTTTGCCACTGTATAGAAAAATACAATGATGACACATAGCACTTTAAACAAATGCACATTACTGCACCAGAGAGGATAGTATATACATAACATTAAGTGTATAACTGACCAATACATCCTCCAAATCCAACCACTGGACTCAACCTTAAACCGACTTAATAGTCACAATAAGAACTTCTTATATAGCTAAGTGAAAAGTTTAATTTTGTTGCCGAAGTTTTATTATAAGTGGTAGCATGCAAAGCCTCAGGCTTTGAAGTGGCAAGTAAGGTGAAGAAGGAAAATAAAATTAAAAAAAACAGCATAAGTATTTAGATGGGGGCTTATGCTCAGGTGTGTTCTCAGCAAGGAATACTGTACTCTAACTCAGTTTGAAATTTTAGTTGGTGCTCAAATATGGCAGACTTGCCTTGACAAATTCACTCGTCATCAAACCCAAAAAAACATTCCACCAGGGGAAATCCTGTCTCCACATTACTCACTCCTAATAAATGATGTGCCTGCAATTGCACTATGGTCAGAGGAAAATCGCAGAGGAGGGGTGAGGAATGGAAGGCCGAGTTCAACTAATTACCTGATGATGGAATTTTAGTGTCTCCTTCATTATAAAGGAGCTTCTAAGTGTTATTGATCTTAGGAAGAGTGTCTCAGGGCAATGTGGTATTAGAGGGCCCAACTGCTCTGGGACCATGCATTATTCAACAGGCATTCTGAGACAGGGCTTTGCCAGGGTCTGCCAATTCCTCTCAGGTGGCCAGGGAGTTGCTGTAACTCTCAACACACCCCACCCTTCCTCATCATACACAGAAAGACAACATTCTCACATGAAAGCAGTAAAACAATGCATGTGCAAAAGTAGGCATGCACACAAACAGAAAAGGCTCAAGGGTTCGCATCTTTTAGCTCAGACAGCAGGCAGTAAATTTTCGTTTTGCAGTCTAATCGAACTCACACTCCACAGAGGGGTTAATCTATAATGAACTGACTGATGCTGCTGTCTTCTTCCATTTCCACCAGTCATTTATGGACACCAGCCTTTCCCAGCAAAGACATTGGAGATTCCCCTTGAGAAGAAAGACTTGGTGCCAATACGGGAAAAAATAATTCAAGTAAAAGTAAGACAAAAATAATGAATGAGTTTCACAGAAAGTTTTATAATGATCTTAATGTTAAGGGTTTTTTATATTTAACACAAAATACACCTTAAAGACGTACAAGCATCAAATTCAACCCTAACTCATTAGAAATATCTTGCACTGTAAGCTCTTTATGTTTGCAATTTACCTTTTACTTACAAGTTAAGAATGACATTTGTTGACTTGCTTATTCCTTTTTATTGGCAGAGTACTCTAAATACAATAAGACTGTAGCTAAATCGTCAGCATTGCCCCTATAATAGGCAAATGTAAATATTACAGTTGTCAAACAGAAATAAGACCAAGACGTGTAATTTAAGCACAAAGAAAAATTAATGAAAAGCTTGTCAATCATATGTCGGTGCAAGTTTTATCAGCTTATCTTGTAAAATTAAAAGATTTAAAGTTTGCATTGATATAAAATATTCCCTGGAGAACTCACAACCAAGAAGTGAGAACAACAAAAGGTGGTCTCACCCATATGTCCATACATCGTTGTTTAGCCCTGGCTTCTGGTGAAGTGGGCTTAGTCTAGAACTTATCTTTGTTTTCACTGATTGCAATTATCTAGGAGATCAATGGGTGTTATCAATACCTTACAGCAATTAACATTTAATATCTTTCCACAGCCACTTACTCCATTAATGGCTGATTGATTATGCAAGACTTGGGAGTCCTGCAGCTGGGAACGACATGGATCCATTCTGTCTGTCAAAGTAAAGCCTAGCTGCTCTGCCGCAAGACCTCTGACTCCATTTAAATACCTTATCAATATGAGGTTACTTCAACCAGAGCTTGGAAGATCTTGAGGTACAGGATTTGTTTGTTTGTTTGTTTGTTTGCTGGTAGGTTGCTGGTTACTCTAAAATGACTACAGTTACTTTTACTTCCTCTGTTCATTTATGTATTCGCATTGTATGTTTGTCTAATTCTCCCCTCATATCTGCCACTACTCCAAATACCCTTCCTTCAACCCCTGCAGTTCTTCCTAATCTAATCAGAACTGATGTATTTTCAGAGCAAGGAGGAACTGCTTTCCGTTTCAATCAAATTCTGTTCTTTCAAAAGAACCCATAATGCAATCCTTCCCTACAAAATTCAGGCCCTATTTAAGCTCTATAGACTGAAGATGACTGATAAACACTCCACTTCATGTCATCCTCTTTCTTGTGGCTCCACTTTGCTGCAGTGCATCATCATGAATAAGCTCTGTGCTCTCTTTGGATAGAGGCAAACTTTAAATTGGCTTAAGAGGTCAGGTTCAGGAACAGAAATGTGTGTGGGGGGAGGGTAAGCAGTGCTGACAGGTAGAACATTTAAAGAAATGTAATTGGGAGACAACGTCTAAGTTGGGTGTACATGTCTCAAGAACTTCCTCTCCATTACCAAGTGAGTGAGACAGTGGAGCAGAAACGGTGTGGAAGGGCATAGAGAGAGACTGGGAAGGTTTCGCTTAATAAACACTTTGTTTTCTGCTGACGATCAGAGGAACAGAGCAAGGGATTCATTGAGGGATCAATAGACTGATTTGTTCCAGGCTCTTCGTGTTCATCAGACCCATACTTCTCTCTTGGGTAGAGGATATGGGGACTCAAAAGAAAAGGGGATGAGAAGAAGGAGGGGCGATGGGAGGAGAAACACACTGATATTGTGAGAGGAAAGAACAGAAGAACAGTGGGAGGGTTGACAAGTCAGAATATCAGACAGACAAATGATTACGGGATGAAATAATGAATGAAGAAAATGACACTGGTGTGGGAGGAGAAGTGACTGCAAAGTAAGAGAACAGCAGAGGACTCGAATAGACTGATGGTTCAGAAAGAGGCTAAATGAAACCAGCGGTGACAAGGTGAACGCATCGCTTCAAATTTCTGATCAATCACTTGCTAAAGAAATAACCTAAATCTATCATTCTGTGAATTGAAACAAACAAAAAAATACACATCACTCAATCATACTTCTTTAATAATTCTTTCTGAAAACCAGAACAGCTTTGTCTAGGTGTCTTAAAAAAACTATTCCTCTACTCCCTGTTTATTTCACTCTAGGGGGAACTTTATTCACAGAGAGATGATGAGTGGAGGAGGGGAATGGTTTGATAATAGCATAGCAATTTTGTGTCTTCTCTACAAAAGCATAAGAGGCCCCGGTGCATAATAGCAGTGAGCAATTGTATCTGCAAAGATTTCCATTGCCATTATGTCATTGTTCACCGATGTAGGATTTGATGTCAGTCAAAAAGCTATAACACTGTAAATCACTGTCCGTACCTTTAAGGGCTTCAACAACAAAACAGGCGTTTTTGCTCTACAAGACATGCAGATCCAATTTAACCAATGATTGCACCGCTCATAATTGCTCATCTTTGACCATCTAAATACCCAGAAAGAATCATGGTAAAGGCAATTTAATGGGAAGTTGCAGCTATTTTGTCGGTATATGATTGTGAGTCAGAATAAAAAAGGCACAACAATAACCTTTGGCTTTGCAACTTCATAAAGATAGGAGAAAAATTTATATTTTAAAATGTTATGCATTCACGCATTTTAATAATACTTCATTTCAGTTTTACCCTTTAATCAAGGAAACTGTACCTGGATAAGTTTATTATTGTGTTCATCTTTTTCACTCTAGCAATATTTGTTTATTGACAAACAATAAAAGTCCAATAATTATGATGTAGAGCAAACTTGTAAACTAAGCTGAACAAAAATATGTAATTATTGCAGTTTTTAAAGACAGCCAACTATGATGTAATACAGGTAAAGGCTACAAAACAAGTTTTTTAATTTACTTTTTGTTCTTTTCTATTTTTCACAACCCATCCTTTTCTTTTTTTCCTTTACCTCCTGCTTGTATCATTAATTCCCTGGAGGTTTTTTCCACAAAATAAGAAGCACAGAAAATAAATAGCAAAAATACACAAAAGTCTAATCTACCCACATAAATGAGGAACACAGCCAGGGGTGAGTAGATAAGAGGCAGCACATAAATAAAAAGTGTAAAGGTATAAACGATCCACAGACTGCAGGTATAAATATGTATTATGAACCTTGCTCCGCTGGTGCATTGCTGTGGGCTTCCATTCTTCCTTGTGGAAAACAGACATGGATGCTGTGTTTTAACCAATCAAATTTGCCCGTGGGCAGGTCGTTTTTGATGCAGGGGAGCACAGTAATTTCAACCAATCCGTTTCTATGACTGCTGGGGCTTCTGGGTCAGTGAAGAGGGAAGTGGTATAAGAAGGAATTCACAAGGCAACTGGAGTCTTAGCCTTTGGCTGCAAATGTGCTGTAAATCCCTGAAAACCACTGTTTCTATTTATCACTGCAAAGTTCACCTGATTTTATCACTACAAACCTGTTTAAAACTTTCTAAAAAGTTAATGGTTTCAAACTTATTTACTCCTATGCTGTTTTACATATACAAATTACTGCGTAGAAAAACTAAAATATAGCTATCATATTTGTAGAGAGGTCTCCACAGAGGAGAATCTTTTGTTGCTTGCATTTGAATTCAGTTCTTATGTGCTGCTCAAAGTGTTTGAACAAAGAAAAAATACAGCTCACATGATTTGATTGTATTCAAAAATCCAGTATTTCACTTGAACAGAATGTAGGCTGAGAAAATCAAACAAAGTGTGGATTGAAACAGTGTCTGAAACAAAATGACATGCATGTTTAACATTTAGACTATAGTTGTATTTTAATTTTAAATCATTATTTGGTGAATTAAGTTACAACTAATTAGCTTTTGACTGAAGGAATTAGCTATTCTGTCAGCTCTTGTTACATATCAATTTGAAAAACCTGTTTGACCCAAAATCCCAAAGTGTTGACAAGTTTGGCACAAATTTTTGATGGTTTAAAAGCAAAAGAAAGTAAATCACAAGCCTATGACAGCCAATTAACTAACACTGTTTTTTTTTGTCCAAGGATGTATTTTGTAATAAAAGAGTCCTATTTGAAAAATGTTCATCATTTTCTTCCACTTGCCTGTGGTTGGGATGCAGAAGAAACAGGAGGAAAATTCATCCATCTCCATTTGGATCTTAAAGCATTCCCAAGGCAGAAAAAGTACATTATCTCTCCAACGAGTTCAAAATTTTAACAATTTAGGGTAAATGATAAATGGTCCACGCTTACATAAAGCTTTTTTACCCCTCCAGATTGTGCAAAGTACTTTACAATGTTCCTCGTTTACCCACTCACACAGTTTCACACTACTTTTTCTACTATACTGTGAGGAAAATAAGTATTTGAACACCCTGCAACATTGCAAGTTCTCCCACTTAGAAATCATGCAGGGGTCTGAAATTTTCATCTTAAGTGCATGTTCACTGTGAGAGACATAATCAAAATAATAATAATCCTGAAATCACAATGTATGGTTTTGTTAATAATTTATTTATGTGTTACTGCTGCAAATAAGTATTTGAACACCTGTGAAAATCATAGTTAATATTTGGTACAGTAACCTTTGTTTGCAATTACAGAGGTAAAATGTTTCCTGTAGTTTTTCACCAGGTCTGCACACACTGCAGCAGAGATTTTGGCCCATTCCTCCACACAGATCTTCTCTAGATCAGCCAGGTTTCTGGGCTGTCACTGAGAAACACGGAGTTTGAGCTCCCTTCAAAGATTTTCTATAGGGTTTAAGTCTGGAGACTGGCTATGCCACTCAGAACCTTGATATGCTTCTTACGGAGCCACTCCTTGGTTCTCCTGGCTGTGTGCTTCAGGTCATTGTCGTGTTGGAAGACCCAGCCACGACCCATCTTCAATGTTCTAACTGATTGTGTGGGGTGGACAGGTGTCTTTATGCAGCTAACCACCTCAAACAGGTGCTTCTAATTTAGAATAATAAGTGGAGTTGAGGTGGACTTTTTAGAGGCGGACTAACAGGTCTTTGAGGGCCAGAATTGTTGCTGATTGGCAGGTGTTCAAATAATTATTTGCAGCAGTAACACACAAATAAATTATTTAAAAAATCATACATTGTGATTTGTGGATTTTTTATTTATTTAGATTATGTCTCTCACAGTGGACTTGCACCTAAGATGAAAATTTCAGACCCCTCCATGATTTCTAAGTGGGAGAACTTGCAAAGTCGCAGGGTGTTCAAATACTTGTTTTCCTCACTGTATATTTCACTCTCTCTTTACAGTGCTTAATGTTCTCATTCATACTCCAATAAGTATATAAGGTTCAGTGGGATTGATTGGAGGATGGCCTCCTCACCTTATATGGGATGTTGACAACAAAAATATATAATTACATTGAAACTGTTTTGAGATTTGGTTTAAAATGTGAAGACAAAATAAGCTATTTTCTAAAAGTGAACTTACTACAAAGAAATATGCATGTGGCAAATGTTAACAGTTCATTGCATTTTAAATTGGAAGAATGTTGACACAGTATTTGCTGCAGTTTTTATCTTAATATTAACAACTGATAAAAACAAACATTAAATTTTATTTTCAAAATGTCTAATCACGGCACTCCTTTTAAGATTTTAACTATGCATAATTAAAAAACTAAGCTCAAAGAGCCAAAGGTTACAGATTAATTTAAAGGAAGACATTTTATGTCAGCACTGAAATGATGGCTGACACCTTATTCAATTCACTCAGCCAAATACACCTTAATGCATCACTGCAGCACTGTGAAAGATCAGTTGTAGTATTTCCTCTTCCAGGACTAGGCCTCAGTTTTTTAAATCTAGAATATCAAACTCAGTAAATAGAATATTTTTGAGACATACTTTTTGTTATGCATCATTTTAATCAGCACCTAAACATACTTAGATTTAGTCAGCCATGTTCTGCTTTTTGCTAGAAGACTGCTGAAATATGCATCTAGTTGTGCTCATATGACTCACAATGTCCAAACAGAGCAAGCTGATTCAGCCGTTTTAGTTTAACTGAGTTTTAGGGTAAAATTCATAAGTCCTTGGCACTGTGTTAAGCAGCAGCTAGTATAAGACTTGAGTATCAACTTCATTTAACATGGAGGCAAAAAAGACTGGCATTTATTACCTACAGGCCCAATGTTAACATTTCATGAAAAGTTACTTAACCGCCATTGTAGACAACTTCTATCAAATAGCATTTTTTTAATATGCAATAGGTATACAGGTACGTCTAAAAAATTTGAATATTGTGAAAATGTTCAATATTTTTTGTCATTCATTTAAGAAAGTGAAACTCATGTTACATAGATTCATTGCACATGGTGAAATATTGCAAGTCTTGATTTATTTTCATTTTGAACGTTATGGCTTGTAGATAATGAAAACACAAAACTCAGTCTCTCAGAAAATTTGAATATTGTGATAAAGTGATCCATATTAGAAACTCATGCACACTATGCACAGACAAATCAACAATTTCAACATAATGGTACTTCTTTTCAGTTAGCTGTTAACAGTGGTGTACCACAAGGCTCAGTCTTAGGAACTACCCTCTTCACAATGTACATAGGTAATGTAGGTCAGATCATCCCTGATGCATCCTTACATTTCTATGCTGACAATATAGTTGTTTATTGTCGAGCTAAAATACTTGCTAAGGTTTTCTAGCTTTTGCAATCTGCTTTTGGCATCATTCATTTGGATTTGTTCCTTCTCAAACTTGTACTACACGCTGACAAAACCAAAGGGATGTTGTTTTCAAACAGGAAGTTGGTACCAGCAGTCCTTCCTTCTATTTTACCTTCAAATGGTGTTCCTTTTGAGTTTGTCTATTCCTACAAAACTTGGGTATCTTGGTCAATTCAAATCTCTCTTAAGCCCCATGTCGAAAACTTGGTAAAGAAACTGAAAGTAAAACTGGGTTTCTTTTTCAGAAATAGATCCTGTCTAACTCTGAATGCTAGGAAACGCCTTGTAGCTGTGATTTTCCTTCCCTCCATTGACTACGGTGACATTATTTACATGAACGCCCTTACAAGCACCCTGCAGATGTTGGACGCTGTCTATCGTGGTGCGCTAAGATTCGTAACTGCATGTAACTACCGTACCATTGCACCCTGTATTCACTGGTTAACTGGTCATCATTAACTTCAAGCAGACACTCACTGGTACATTTTCATCTTTAAATCACTTCTTGGTCTGCTGCCTTCATACATCTCCTCCTACATGTCACTACTTGAGTGCAGATACAGTGTGCACCCTCATGACATTATTAGCTGCAGTGTTCCCTCAGTGTGGACTGAACTAGGCAAAAGGGCCTTCTACTCTGTTCCCGTTTCCTGGAATATCTTGCAAAAAGATCTGAAGCTCTCAACCTTAACCTCTCAAAGTGCCTTCAAACATCTGCTAAGTTCATGGCAAAAACCCATACAGACATGTTCCTGGTTTTAGTATTTTTATTTATTAACCTTTATTTAACCAGACAAATCCCACTGAGATCACAGATCTCTTTTGAAAGGGAGGCCAATTACATCACTTTAAAATGTAGCTGTTTTTTTTTTTTTTTTGTTTTTTTTTAAATATCATTTTCTTCCATTTATTTTTTCAATTTATATGCTTTCTTTTATGATTGTCTACTGTTGTCATTGTTCTTTGTTAAAAACAGGTCTCTCTTGTAAATGAGTCTTCAAAGTTCACTGAGACTAACCTGTATAAATTACCAGTAAGGTTGGATGAAAAAAAAAAATCCTAGACATAGGCTACAATTGTGGCATTCTTCAAGTCAAGCCTCTCCTGAACCAGAGACAAACTCAAAAGCATCTTACCTGGGCTGTGGACTTCAGAAAATCCAGTGGACCAGCACTAGCAGGTGACATGGCACCAAACCATCAATGACTGTGGAAACTTCACACTGGACTTCAAGCAACATGGATTCTGGGCCTCCACTCTTCCTCCAGACTCTGGAACCTTGATTTCCAAATGACATGAAAATATACTTTTATCTGAAATGAGCACAATGGATCACTGAGCAACAGTCCAGTTCTTTTTCCCTCAGCCAGGTAAGATGCTTCCGATGTTGTCTCTGGTTCAGGAGTGGCTTGACTTGAGGAATGCCACGTTTGTGACCTATGCCTAAGATTCATCTGTGCATAGTGCATAGTGTGCATGAGTTTCCATTACGGGATTTTACCAGTATATTCAAATTTTTGGAGATGCTTAGTTTTGGGTTTTCATTATCTGTAAGCCATAATCATGAAAATTACAAAAATAAAAATAAATGCTTGAAATATTTTTTCTCTATGTGCAATGAATCAATTTAATATATGAGTTTCACTTTCTGAAGTGACTGAATTTTTTTTTTTTACTTTTTCACAATATTCTAATTGTTTTAGATGTACCTGTACATTAACATCAAATCTGGGCAAGCATAGTACACCAATAAATAAAACAATGTAGCTAGAGAATCACCTATTGTTTAACAGTCCAGTCACAATTTATAAAAGTACAAATATATTCGGTCTTACAAGAGTATTCGTCTTCATCGATGTGCTGTGCAGCAGTTCAGTACCATATCGAACGCAATCTTTATGTCTAACAAAAGGGGAAAGAGGCTTAATCTTGTCAAACGCAGCACAAAGCAATCAGAGGAGCTGATCTTCAATGAGGGAGATGGATTATAATCAAATAGAAGCTTGCAGTCTGGCTATCATCCAGTGGAATTAACAGTGGCACATCCACAGACCACAGGAGTAAAATGAAGGAGCATCACAGACATAAGAAAGGATTTTAGTGGCCGATTTATTATTGTGTTTAAGGACTGCTTTAGTATGATAGACAGAAAAATATAAAAAATTAGAACAACTGGGGATTTGAAATTCCACAAATATTAATCTGATTTTTTCACATAAACATGTTTGTCAATCAATTTGGTCAGAGTTCAGCAAAATGCATCAGTCAAACAATGGTCATACATAGAGAGCCCCAGCAGTGGGTGAATAGACAATATGTGTTGTATTACTTTTAATTACTATAAAAAGCATTCCAGTCTTCCAATAATAGTAGTATAATTAACACCCAGCTAAGTCTAATGTAAAGAGGTGATTTTGCACTGTAAAGATCTATTTTCTGTGGTGCATGAGAAAAAATGTTAATATACTAAAATAATTTTATGTAGGACTACAATACACTAAATACAGTTAAATGCATATTAAAAATCTAAAATAATACATAATGTAAAACATTTGAAACTAAATATGATTTCAAAAAGGCTCCCATTTTAATTATAGCCGAAGCATTTGACATGGACTTCAGCACTACTGAGCAAACTTTGTTTCCTTATGTAGTTAAATGAACTTAATTAGTGCCCTTCCATGCGTCCTTGGCATCCTCTCCTGAGTCCTGAAGTAATTGTCATTAAACATGTCAAGATAAAAAAAAAACTACTGTAAGTAGAGAAACAAAGGACCATGCTTATGCAGGACATGAAGAACACAAACTCAGTCAGCCTTTAGAGATTCATTATAGTTTGTTAGGACACATATTTGTGTGTACATATTTCCTGCTACAAAAGAAACTCTCCCCACAAGGTTTTAAAGAGCAACGTTCAGGAGCCTCTGGGTTTCATGTTGCAATGCTAATCTATGACCTGATATTAGGACAGAAGATCTTCACACTTAGTCAGTCTGAAAAACCTAGGAAAAATCTGGGAATAAACCCATCTAAACTTGTGTTGTCTGGAGTACAAATGTAATTTTTATGAAAATCAATTGCGAAATATACAAAAAAAAGTTTAATATTTTTTAAATGAGATATCTGTTTGAGAAAATAAATGTTTTCCACGATGGATAGTTTGGCACATAAATTTAACTAAACAGCAACTCAAAACAAAACAAAAAAGTTTTAGGTTAAGTGTAAAATATTGGGAGTGGCGGCACAGAGGTTAGAGAAGATGGGCCTGTGATCGGTAAAACAATCACGGGACTGTTTTACTTTTAGCAAATATAGCAGATACAGTAATATATTTTTATTTGCCATAGCTTGAAATGCAAATACATGGCAAATTATTAAAATTAGACATAAATAGTCATGAAAATAGAGTCTGATTTGGCCTTTATACACTGCTGTCCCTTACATTCTATTCAATTCAAGTCAATTCATTTCAAAAATACTTTATCCCAGAGGGAAATTAAATGTAACTCATCATCCTGGTTTCATTTAATAGTTGTTCTAGATGCTGATGGCTGTGGGCAGGAAGGATAGATGACCAATATATAGACGGATATCAGCTTTGTTTTTACTTGTTATCGGATTAGTACCAAGTTTTGCATTCTCAAACACCACTAACAGCCAGACTGCTGTCGCTCATACATGAGACTCAAGCTTCCATGTTGGTTTAGCTGGTTCATCCAATGGTTCATACACTGAGTGCATACATGCACTTTAGAATAGCAAACCCAGTATATGTAGAAAAACTACTGAAGTAAACACTTTCAAATGCATCCTTTGATACAGCTCAGGATGACCTTTTGATGTTTGATTTCATAGATTACAATGAGTAACTATAACATTAACAATGAGATGTACAATATTAGTTTGTCATTACACCTCAAACTACTTTAACACACATGAAAAAAAAAATACTATTTCAGTGGTTATTTGCATTTCTCAAATACAATGTTTTTTTGTGACAGATAAAATGTCAATGCAATATAAAAGTTTAAATTTCTTATGTAGAAGAACAAAACCAGCCAATAGAGAGCACAAGCTTGTATTGCTTGACCCGGAACCAGGTTGGGGTAAATGGTGAGGGTTGTGTCAGGAAGAGCATGCCGTGTAAAACATTTAGCCAAAACAAATATGTGAGCCTGTACAAATGACACCATACCGGATCGGTCAAAGCCCGAGTCATCAACGACCACCACCCATGCTATTGACAAACAGGGTGCCAGTGGAAATTGTGGTACTGCTAGTTGAAGATGACAAGGCAGAAGACAGAGAGAGATGGAAGAAGATGACTCGCTGTGGCAACCCTGGAAAGGGGAACAGAGAAGGAGAACAGAGGAGGAGGAGACGACAACTACGACCACCATGAAGAAGAACAACAACAACAAAAAGAACAAGAAGAACAAGAACAACAAGAAGATCTGATGTATCAGCTGTTTCCTAAGCAATACAAGGGTCGTGGCAAATGGTTTTCCTTAATAATACAAGTTCAAATGTTGGCATTTCTTTAATTTATTTATTTATTTATTTATTGCTGTTTCTATCATTTTAGAAAGTCACCTTAAATTAGAGTCAACTTATATTTGGACTTATCAATAACTATTAGAAAATGCTTTCATTGAACTGTTGTTTTTTTAAATTGTCTTGAATGGAGAAACGTTGCCCAGGTGCACTAACAGTACATACACACCTAACCACTGGTAAACACTCATGCACATAAATCTTAACCCATATGCTTTTAAACTCCATTTCTCTCTTCAGTGCACACACCCATGAGTAAATAAGAGATGGAGGACACATTTTGGAAATTGGTTTTGAGCTTTGAGTTCCTCGGTAAGTCACGGGTCAAGTCAAGGAATTTGGGTATGTGACAGCAGAAACGCTTGAAAAAAGATAAACATGCTCAGTGCTTTCCTTTTAAGGTTCATTACTCTGCCGATCCCGGGTGAGCCATGAGAAGAGTAGTCAATTCCTACCAACGGAAAGAGAAAAAACACATTAACTGAGACCTATCCATTTTCCCAGAACTGACACTTTCATTTAAATCTCTTCTTTCTAAAACGATGTTAAGGCAGATCGACTTCTCAATGCGTGAGCTTGCATACATGAAGTGAGTAAATGTGTATGATGCTTTTCAGAGTAAAAATCTTTCATCTTGATAGTTTCAAATTAAGCAGGGCCACCATTTCCTTCCTGCTCTTTTGAAATATTTAAATATTTTCTGTGAATTAATTTCAGACATTTGGTAGTGAATTCATAACATTAATGCAGGTTGCTGTGTTTTCATTTGCTCCAGGGAGAGAAACTGATTTGAAGGCAGGTCTCCATTAATCTACCAAAAGCCCATATTTTTAACAAGGGACACATTCAAATTACACTTGACATTTCATCAACAAGAAGTCTATAAGACCTTAAAGGCAAACTACATTTATAAATGAAAAATTGGATTAATAGTTGCTAAGTCTCAAACATAAGGTCAACCTTCTTTCAGAATACTTCCAAAGAAAGTTTTTTTATCGCCTCATAGTTTTAGTGTTTCCTTGTCCCCTTCTCCCCCTCTCATTAATCTATACCCAAATCTCCCAACTACCTGCCTATAATTTATGCCAAGTGGTTTTGTCATGGGTCCTTGGTTGACTGCAGCCTTACAGAAAGATCTGCTAACTTTAATCAAATCAGTGCTGGGAGTTCTCAAGTCCCCAATGAGGCTAGCTTTGTGCCAAGCCTACCAATATTATACCATATTAAGAAATGACGACAGGGCACACACCCAGAAACACACAAACTGATTGGCACTAATCACTGAAAGAATTAGGAGCTCTGGAGCCCTGGGTCTCCCTCATAAGAGTATTATTACAAAAGAGGCTAAATGAATGACACTATTAGGCAGTTGATACATCACATTGAACAAGCTTTACTGAAACTGTGGTGGCTTTAAGAAAAGTAATGGAAAAGCAGAAAACTGAAACCTCAAAAAGCCCACTAAAATGTTGCAGGACCTTTGCACATCGTACTTACTCTGAAGGCGCTCAATAATTTGTATCCCTGATTTTTTTTTTTATCGCATTTACAGTCAAAAATATAGTGTTTTTTTTAGTGATATATAAAAAAAGTTTGGAATTTGTGTTAATGCTTTGATTTATTAATGAATACTTTAGTTTGAGTGAAATCTTTTATATAAGAAAGGTTTGCGGTTTCATAATTGTGATGATTTTCCTTGTTTTAGGACTGAAATGATTTGACAAAACTAAAGCAATGTGACATATAACAACAAAACCCAAGCCTTATGTGCTTCAACTGCAACAATGGTGCTGCTTCCAATTTGCAGAAGTATTATAAACATAAATAGAATTATCCTAATTGTTAGCTATATGTCACAATATTGCAAAAATATTTGTTTTTATTGAATTTCTTTAAATGTAATTCTCAAGACTTGCTTCTTTACGGTTTTCAAAAGCTTTCTGAGGAATAACCATATTAACACATCTGATGCAAGTTTTAAAGATGTTTAAAGGCTTTTGGTTGTTTTACTCAAATCTATTAGTTATATCTTTCTGTGCTAGAATGAATAATAAAATTAAATTGGTAAATTAATACTAAGCCAAGGTTCTGTGACAGGTATGACAGAAAATGCTGTGTTTATTTTAAAGCCACTAACGGGCTGAAACGCATTTCTGCCTTTGTTCAACTTCAACTGATTCTGATAATAGTAATAGAAGAAACATGCTTTATATTTTGCAAGTTTATGTATATTTTTATTAGTTCTAAATATCATATACAGTAGATATCAGCAAATTTGTCTTCTGTTAGAACACATTTGTTCTTTTTAATTGTTACTTTGCTGTCTGACTCATATATTATATATATATATATATATATATATATATATATATATATATATATAACAGAGAAAGGAAGCTCTGTATGTGTGCATGCATGTAAGTGTTTGTACTTCAGAACATAACTCGAAGAATCAGACAGGAAATGGGGCTTTATTTCTCATTTACTGCTCTGTTTAATGTGATCTGAGTAGCACAGCTTGCACTTTTCGTCCTAAAGGAGCAGAGCCTTAATGCAGCAGAGCTGGAAGAGATGAGCCAAGTTTTAGTATTTTTTTTTATTAGCCCTTACTCTGCAGAGCTCCATATTGTCTAGCAACAATTTCAGTCCTGTGTTAAATAAGTATGAAGAATCATACAGATTCAAAATTGCCTCATTAATATGAGAAAGGTTTTGTTAAAATGCGAATACCTCTCCATTGTAGACAACAGCAAACATAAAAAGGAGGTATCCAACATTGTGGAGGAAAAATACTCAAGCAGCTTCAACATCTTAGAGAAGTAGTCAGGGATCTACAAAGTGAATCCCCCCCCCCCACCACCACCACCACCACCAAATAAACCCATCTGGTTTGGGTCCTAAAGGGAAGCAGGTGCACACTTTAGAAACACTCCAACACATGGAGAACATCCAAACTCCACAGAAGGTCCACACATAATGAATAAAAGACAAAAATCTAAATGGACCAAAAAACAACAATCTAAAATTAGTTGCATGTTTTTATCTCCAGTCTTATATTTGCATAGCCCAGGTGAACAAGCTGTACTATAGCTTCTTTCAGCACCGTTTAAAATTTATGAGGTGTCCTGATATATAACAGTGACCAGGAAATGTGAACATCTCAAGCCTGTTTGGAGACATTCAAAGTATTATGTATCATGTTTATAATAGCTAGGCCTGTCGCCATTAACAATAAATCAATTAATCACATCAACCTCATTTTCATTTATCGGCTTTATCATTTCTTCGCGTCTCTCTCTCTCTACTGGACACTGGATGACAAAAGGCTCAACTCCGGTGCTCTTCAATGACCCCTCCCTTTCTCTTTAAAATCCATTTTAACCATCCAAAATCACATTTTTGGATCATTAAAAGCAGCTAAGCTGAGAAGCTAAGCCACACCACGCAT
Source organism: Nematolebias whitei (assembly GCF_014905685.2). Taxonomy (NCBI): domain Eukaryota; kingdom Metazoa; phylum Chordata; class Actinopteri; order Cyprinodontiformes; family Rivulidae; genus Nematolebias; species Nematolebias whitei. The sequence goes on along the minus strand of NC_056519.1, from coordinate 12,287,505 downwards.
CCACCATTTTGAGAACCAAAAAACAGGAAGGAGAGACAGCCCATGTCATGTCAAGGGGCCTCCCTCCCATTTTTCTTAAAGAGAAACGCTGCTAGCTCCCTCTCTATCCATCATTCAGTTCAGTCTTATACTGCCATCCAGTGGTCAAAAAAGGTACTACACACAAAATTAACCAACATTTCATCTTAAAGTTGACATTACTAATTATTGTCAAATTTCAAACAATATTATCGTTTATCACAATAATTTCTGAGACAATTGATCGCCCAGCAAAATTTGTTATTGTGACAGGCCTAATTGAAAGAGTTAAGAACAGAACTACAATTTGAAAAGAATGTATTATAAATAAAACTTTATTGAAATATATTTTTTCAGAATTTGATTTTTAAAAAACTATAATTTTCAGCCTGGTCTAAAGTGTGTGCAAAAGTGCCAGATACAGAAGTCATTCTCATATAAGCACAATTAGCAACTAAGTTCCACACAATACAAGATACAATCCAAACAACATGAAGTAATACTAAAAAATAAAACTCTCAATGGTCCTTTTGGTACACAAGTTACTACAAATCCACTGCATGTTCCACAGCTCAAACACTCGTGTGCATGCACTCAGTCCCACAGGATCAAGCCTTCAGGGGGAACAAGACTTGCCTTAACAGAGTGGAAAATAATTTCCAATACATATTAATGAAGCAAAGTTGAATCGATGCCCTTGGAACTTTATGAGGGAGTGTGCCGGTGCAATGCTGTGACAGCAGTGTAGCAGGTGGAGCTTAGATTTTTAGGACTAGTCATGGACAGCGTTAGCTTGGCTCAGTGGTGAGAGCCCTCATCCATCATGCTGAACTCAGTGAGATGGAGCTCAAAAGGTCCCACGAGACAAACCCTGACTATGAAAAAGCCTATCAAGTCTCAATAGAGGGACCTATACATTAACTCTGTGTTTGAAAGCTAAATTAAACTGCAAGCTAATGACTCAAAAGTAAAATACACTTCATTTTATCTTTTTATGTACACAATTTATCTCGATTATTACAACTCTTTGGCACTTGGACTTCAGAGTGCACAAATTATAAAACACTGCAGCTGCGGCAAATAGCTGAGAGCAGCTTGTTCATCAAGGACAGAAAGTATTGAACAAAAATTACTTTTAAATCCCTGCAGCACTTGTGGTTGACACAGCCATTAACAGTGTGACCAACAGGCCATTTGCACTCTATGATTCACACATTTAAACATATTAATAACTAAGCCACTGGTTCAAGTACATGTGACAAGGAGGAGGGGGGGAAACTGGCAGACAGAATGTTACATCTGTTTTGACATTGTTCCTGCACCAAAAATTATAAACATTTGAATATTTTCTAGTAATTAACACTTTTTTTACATGTCAGCAGGGTGTTTTGTTTTACTGGGTCTCACCAGCCGAAATCAAAACGCACAGGAAAAGCTTGACTTTCTAGGAAAATGAGAAGAGGTGCCCTGGACTGTAATTAAAATGTATCTTGCAGCAGTAACGCCACACACCCACACACACAAATGTGCTTGGCTTAGGCTTGTTGTTATTCCTGTGCTGTGTTGCCGCTGCATGATCATGCCAAAACCCAGAGGCAATTTATTATGGACATCAGAGGAGCAGCAAAGGTCACAAGCAAGACAATGTATCAGCAAACCAATCATAGCCACTACTGACTCAGCACTTTCAAAAACATCACTTGCTGATTGTGGAAAAAAAATGGACAGAAGTGAACAAATAAAACTGGAAAGAAAAATGAGTGACAATGAAGAGACAGGTGTGTGAGAAAAAGCTGTAAGATTGGAAAAAATCTGGAAGACCAACTACGGTTACAGGAAAATATTTGTAAGAATACTACGATATTTAAAAGTAGGCTTTCAAACATTTTTTTTTTTTCATCACTTAAATGTAAGGCATCTAAACTTCCTATCGTGCGTCCACATCTGATCAAACTTCTTCTTCTTTCAGCTTTTTCCTCTTCAGGGATTGCCACAGCGAGTCATCCTCCATCTCACTCTGTCCTCTGCATCCCATGTCCTCACTCCATCTACCTCCATGTCCTCTCTAACTGCAGCCATATATTTCCTATTTGTCTTTTTCCTGGCAGCTGCATTTCTAACATCCTTCTACCAACATACCCACTGTCCCTCCTCTGGACATGTCCAAACCATCTCAGTCTGGCCTCTCTAACTTTATCTCCCAGTTGTTCAACCTGTTCTGTACCTCTGATGATCTCATTCCTAATATTATCCATCCATGTCACTCCTAAGGAGAACCTCAACATCTTCATTTCTGCTATTTCCAGTTCTTCTGTCTTTTTGTCAATGCCACTCTCTCCAGACCAAATCTGATCCCACAACAAGCCAATAAAAGAAATGCAATATAACAATCAAGCTATAAACTGTGTGCAGTAAGAAAATGCAAGTTGATGGCAAGTTGGCAACTGCAAATACTCTAATTTGCACTGGTTTTTGGGTTAAACATAGCAAAAAAAAAAGTTTGAACATTCCTCAGGAGTAAAATTAAAATTTTTAAAAGGCACATTTTAATAAGGACCTAGTTCTATCAGATCATATATGTAAAAATTAATGTTAATTCACACTCAACTTACAAACACAAGCAATCAGATTTTATAAGCAGTTATCTCTAGGCCTTGAAAACCTCTAGCAAAGTATTTGCTTTATTTTTATGATTGGCTTCTAAATCACTGCTAGTTAACTTTCATGGGACTAATGTGTGTTTCCATATAGCATATGCACTACATCATGACAATGAAAACTGACAAAGCTTAAAATCTAAAAAGAACGTTCAAGATATTTCTGCCTAAATCAGGTTATGAAGGATTACAGGAACTGTGACCTCCTTATTATTTCTAATTAACACCCATGGTGGTGTTATAACCCCTACAGCTGCAACTTCAAGAGTCAGCCAAACCTTATCCTGTTCCATGAGTAGAATTAAAAGGACCTGCTTTGTCAAAAACTCACATTTCCTGGATGTTTAAAAGGTACAAGCACTAAATAAAGAGACACTGTAGCACTAAAAGGCACCCAAAGAGAACAGCTAACACGGAAAGTTTGAGCAAAAAGCTTTTCAGAGTAAGACTTCTGCAAAAATTTCAAACTGGAGAGGCAGTCAACGCGAGTCTAGAAAGCATTCGCAGTGAGGAGGGAGGCAGGAAGAAAGTATTTAGGTCTCTTTAGTGCTGAGTTGCAGCCACTACTTGATTGGGTTCTTTGGGAGGAAATGGATAAGCTCTCTAGCCAGGTGCTTATCACTGACCAGAGCTTACAGAGCAACCAACTGCAGCCCACTCTTAGAGAAAGTTTAAATCAGCCTGCGCAGAGCAATGTCCAGGAAAGATATTTCTACCAAGTCCAGTATAAATTTTCAGGCGTAAATATTTTCTGTCCAAATTTCAGAGACTTCCACGCAGGGTTTGTAATGCTGTAATTCACTTCAGAAGATCTAAGCAATACACTTTCAACAATTTTTCTAAATAAAACTGGGGATGACACAAGTTGTTGATCATCACAAGTCATCATTAGATTTGTGATGCTCTAAGAAAAGTCTTTTGGGGGGACAAAAAAATCTGTGCTTCACCAAATACAGCAAACTACAGTGGAAAAGGAAGGATGTCACGTAATCTATTTTTTGGTTTATAGAAACATTAAATGTGTGTGACTAGTGCAATCTACATTAATATACATGAAAATAAGCTAACCAGACCATTTAAATAAATGCATCAAACACAGTGCCTTCAATGTTCACCTTGATGATGATTCAATTAAGCAACAATGTGCATTTACATTTAGGAATGTAGTCCTCTTGAGTGTTCATTGAAGCATCACTTATAGCTTAAATACCAACACAAGGCTGAGCTTACAGTAGTTGGTTGCCCTAAGCCTCATATCTAGTTCTGTGAATACCTGCAGTTAAGTCTTTGGTTCTCTGCAAATCCATTATCTGTGCATGTATGAGATATGTTGACAGTCCCACAGAGGGGTGAAAGAGCTGGAGGGTAGGTGGATGGATGGGCAGGGAGAGCTGCTGATAGTGAGGAAAAAAGAAAAGGTAGTCCTGAGAGAGAAGTGGCAAAGAAAGGCAGATAGTCAGATATAAAAGTGTAGTTGGGTCTACAGGTCTCTGTGTCCTGCAGGGGATTACAGATGGCCCTCAGAATTAAATCAAAACTGTGCCGACTGCCAAGGAATAGGCTCGGAGACACACTGGGTGCCACAAGAGAAAGGGGTAAGACTGGCGCAGAGGGAGGAGACTGAAAGTAAGGGCTGCAGCCACAGAGTGGAAATCGCTTTCAAATGAGTTTTTGAAATATCTAAAAATAAATTGCCTTTGAAAAAGCTCAACGGACAGCTGATATGAACGATGGATGAGAGCCAGTTGGAAAGTTACCACATTTTTCCTATTCTTCTTCTCCTCTGTAACTTACAGCCATTTGTTTTTTCATGGCTTATTACATTCTCTACACTGTATACTAGCATGGAGTTGCTATCTTGTCCAACATTTTAGGTTTAAACAAAAGCCTTTCTTTGTTTTTTGGTTTGGTTAAAACAAACCACTTAAAAACATTTAAATAGGAAAGTAAAGCACCTTCACGTCTAATGATTATATTCAATAAAATACATGTGTAAAGTGAAATATTTTTAGGAAGGCTTTTTTGTTTTCAAAACAATAGTTGAGTTCTGCAAAACTAAGTTCTGTTAGACTTTCTGAAAGCCTTATAAGCACTTTGCTGGTGTTTATTTGGTCCTTCACAACTTTGACTGCCACTGTTTCCATTAACCCTCAGAAAGGCCTTTAACTTTATCACAGGATTCCTTAGGGGAAAAACATCGACCACCTTAAATAAATGTTTAAAAAATATATTTTGTGTTTTATGTTATGTTGGTAGACAGGGCGCATGGTTCTGTTGACAGTGTGGGGCACCCTCGGATTAGGAGAAACAATTAATTTAATTTTTTTAATTGTTTTTTTTTTTTCATTTATCCTGTATTTATCCAGCTAGTCTCATTGAGCCACGATAACTCGTTTTCAAGAGAGACCTGTTTAGGGAGCAGATGGTGGGGGTTAAGGGCCTTGCTCAGGGTCCCAGAGTGGGGTGAATGAGGGTGGAGGGAGGTGTGGATGTTTCACCTTTTCCACCCACATTTTGATGTTGACAATACCGGGAGGTGAACCTGCGACTTTCCGATCACAAGCCCATTTTCTAACCTCTGCGCCACCGCTCCCCAAAAAAATAGAGCAGTACACATGATATAGTGTCTTTATAGTTGGCACAAAGACCTACAATAATACCTTCTAAATCATGACACACTAACGTTCAAGGTTCTTTATTGTCATTCGCATCAAATGTGGTACATGAGGTGGAACAAAATTGTGTACTTAAGGTCCCAGTTACACCCAACAATAGCAAAAATGTAAAGTATAAAAAGAAACAGTATATAAGGATCTAAGATATACACTGAAGATATACACAAAACGAATGCTGAACAATATGCTAAAAGGTCTAAGATATATGCTAAACACTAATAATATAAAATAATACAGTATATTAAACAGAAGTTCGAACATGAGTCTATTGAGAGCAGATGGGTATGAATACAGCAGCTTAAAGGCAAGAGATCAGCAGCATGGATAATCAGCAGCACATATCACCAATTCAAGTGACATTATATTGATTTTTTTTTTTCTTACAGTGATAATCCTGGTTAGGGATTCCTGAGTCTAACAACTTCAGGGAAGAAGCTGTTCATCAGTCTAGTGGGCCTACACTTAATGTTCCACAGTTTTTTGCCTGAGGGGAGCAGGGTAAAAGTGTGTGTGCTGGGTGAGTGAAGTCCTTCATGATGCAGGTGGCCCTCTTCCTGCATCTGGAGGTGTAGATGTCTGTGATGGTGGAGAGGCTGACACCAACAGACTTCTGTGCAGCCTTCACCACTCTCTGCAAAGCTTTTCTTTCTGCAGCTGTGCAGCCCCTGTGCCACACATTGATGCTGGAGCACAGGATGCTCTCCACTGCACACCTGCAGAAGGAGGTGAGGACTGCATGACTGCATCATATGCATGTCACATGGATAACTGCATCACTCAAGGATTTCAACTTTTTCACTGAACTGATCAAACATATGTATTTCATATGTGGTATGGTAAAAACTAAAACAAAAACATTTTCAGTAGTCTTAGGCTAAGCTTCAACAAAAAGAAACCATGCCTCTCAAGTTAGTGGTCTTTTCTCCTATGGCATCCTTCGTTATAGCAAAGAAAGACCCAAAGCATTTCAGTTTGGTAAGACACTGACTACACTAAGATCACTCAGTGTTCAAAATCAGAAACCTCAAATCGCTAAAGAGGAGGGGTCAGGGGGACAATAAGACCAGAAAATACTTAAACTGGAATGTTTTTGTCTGGCAGAGATAATGACAATGAACACTGGCTTATTCTAGTTTATGAGCCACTTCAGGCTGTTCCTTAATGTGATCCACTTCAATGCAGCTCCTGAGTAAAATACCCTATTAAAGCTGATCATGAAGGCATTTCTGCCATCAAAACTGTCTATTTTTGTAGTGTTTGCCTGTGAGGGAGTTTTCCCTTGTCATTAAAATGACAATGATCCACATTATGCAAATTATGCAAATAGACAAAAAAGCTAGACAAAACCGAGACAGGGGTACTTTGTCTGCATGCGACAAAGCTGTTTACAAAAGGTGGGACCTGACACATCAAGCTTTGTCTATTTATCTATACCTACAGTAGTTCAGAACGTTAAAAACAAACAGAACGTAAGTGTTTTTAGGACAAAGACTCATTTTGGGAGTACATTCTAACAGAAACACAGGCAGTTGACTGAATAAAAAAGAAAACTGATCAATATTTTCCCCCAACAGAAAATGAAGAGCTGCACACAACTGGTCTAGGTGACATTTGCTTGAGTTTGATTTACAAGTAATCACAAAAAATACAAGGGGAGACCCCCACCTAGATTGTACAAAAGCACACATGGTTCTGGACTGGTCCTTCTCACAAAATTATCCATTTCAATTTAGATACTTACCTGGTCAGTGTTAAAAGACATTTGCTGGCACACAAAAGCATAGCAAGAACATTAAAAATATATATATTTTTAAACCTTGTGCTTGCTGGTGACACTTCAATGCAGCAAAGTCTACCCTCTGACTAGAATAAAAAAAAAACATGTAGCAAATATTTACATGCTTTAGGGTGGTCACATGGACATGAAGGCAAACTTTGTACCATAACAAGCAGAATTTTGAACAAAGACATCATTTTGCTGGTTACACACCTGGAAAGCATCAGGATACCCATGTGTCACATATTTCACCCTTCCAATTAAAACTCCATTTTACTATCACCCAAGCACAGAAGGCTGAAATTTTTCATCATCCTCAGGAGGACACAATGGAGAAATCCCAGGATGATGATCAATCTAGCATGACCTTAGGCCTTGTCATAACATTTTCACAGTATCAAACCAACATATGGGCCACTGTTCATGAGTAATAAAAATTCACACCATTGTAGTCCCTTAAATTACATACTCACTGATACACTGCCTCTGGCAACGCAGCAGCCACATTAATACCACATTACAACTGTATTTTGATGACATTGTGAATAAGCAGAGATTCACAGCAGCTGCATTCATTACGCAAACGTGATTAAAGTGGCGGACCCCTTGGGCGTCCAGGGGCCTAATGATCCCACTCTGCCTTTTGTTATTCACGCTGGCTGAGGGCATGCCACTGAGCTGCAGCCCTTGGTGTCTGCTTGCACCAAATGAGGCTTCATTAACAAGAGGCCATTCACAAACCTCGCGTTCATACTCAGCACCCAGCCGTGGTAAATGAAAGAGACAGAGCCCCCGGATGCCTGAGATCCACCCCTGCCGCAGATGGGTCTACCCCTTTCTGGTGCATGATGATGATGTTGTCTACTTGTTTGTGCATGACAAGCTGACATATGTTACGGGGCATTCATCGCTGGTTGTTAAATTGCCCTCTTCTTATGCTCTATTCAGACTAGTCGGCACACTCACCCTCCAGAAACTGGGAATGCACTTATTTGTAAAATGCTCTGATGCCATAAAACAAATGAACATAGGCCTAACTGTTTACTGGACATGTTTGTAAGTCAATTGAAAAAAAGAATGTACTCATTATTTGTGATTGAGGTCCTGGTTGTGCTTTCCTTAGAAATACATTAAATAAAGTCATTACTCTATTGACCACCCCCTTCTGTAGAGGTTGTCACATCAAGCCAACTTGCATAAAATATTTGGCAATTGTTTTACGCCAGAAACCCTTCTTGATGCAATCTGGGCTCAACCCTGTAGCCTCAGGATGTAAAGAAAGCAGCTGAGCAACTGCAGCCCCACATTAAATAAGTTTTACACTTAAACGTCTGTAAACCTCTTGAGAAGAAACTAAGATTTTCTGTTCCATCCATCCATTACCTTTACCTGCTTCTTCCTTTCCAGGTTGCAGGGGTCACTGGTGCCCATGTCCAGCTATCACTGTGCAAAATAAAAATCCCATATAAAGGACTAAAACAATTAATGAACTTGAGCAACAGTTGTATGTTGATAACTTATTACCAGTGGTGGGCACAGCTAACCAAAAAGTTAGCTTTGCTAACCCATTTTCCCTCAACTAAAAAATTAGCTTTGCTAATGCTAACCTGCTAAACAGGTTAAAAAAAATTGAGGAAGCTAATGCTAAACCACTAACCGTTAAGATGACGCTCACTCAGTTTGTATCACATCTTTTGTTAGGAATAAAATAACCTTTGATGATAAATTGTACAAAATAACATAATATGGGTTGGCGAATATAATATTTAATTATGATTATGGAAAATAGATCATATAAAGATGATTAGAATATATGTCAGATGTATAATATCTTGTTAGTGACTGCCAACTTTAAAATCAACCATGACACTTTCTGATGTCAGTAGGAAAATAGTTCCTTATAAGGCCTTTAATGAGAAACAAAACAACAACCTCAAAAGTTTTTTTCAGTTAACTAAGATTAACTATAAAGTTAAATTATATTTCACATCATTTGATTATGTGTGGGGATTACAAAATAATTAATGAGTCAAAGTGCAGCTTAATAGGTCAGAACGACTCTAGTAGAGCAATCTAAGACTTGATAATGTGATGGGTTACCAGGGGGATAATCAGTCTCTCACAGTATTGTGAGATTATGTAGGTTGGTGTATATAGTGTCTCACATACTCAGTGGAAAGAGATGACAGGTAATGTGTGCCTGATTGATTGGATAGGGACATCAGAGAGTCTGTAAGGTGTTTGATTGGATAGAAATTGAAAACAGGAAGGGTTACAGCGTGGAGAAAAAAGTTTATAAATGTGAAAACAGAGGTGACACACAGCAGAATTGTATTGTACGGGGCCCCTTGATGTCAGGCAATACATATATACAATTCTCTATTGTTCACTCATTTTGAAGTCTGTCAAAATAAAAATGTTGTTTAATTCTGACATAAGCGTGTGTTCCTTCCAAGCAAACAACCCAGGCAGGGGAAGAGGAAGAAGGACATTGCTTCCCCTTACACTATGTATCCAATTCCAACTGAAGCTGCATCGACCAATCACGTCTTGTCACGTGTACACGTAGTAAGCCAAAAATAGCGTGCCTAACTGACTCTTCGAGATGCGTCCACAACAAACACGAACAAGCTTGTAAATATTGTTAATGGACTTAAAAGTTGGTCAAATCTAATTTAGCAGAAGCTAATTCCACTAACGGTTTCCAAAGTTAGTGAAAATGCTAATCCGCTAAACGGAAAATAAGTTCCACTATTAGCTGTTAGTGGAACTGTGCCCTCCCCTGCTTATTACTCTTCTGCCTCTAAACAGCTTCACTGTTGTCTGCAAACTGAACACTAGGAATGCGCGATATAAACGGTACACGGCAGAAACGATAGAAATTTAGCCTACGATAGAGATCTGTCTTCTACCGGCTAACCGCAGTAATGCTGTGTGTGATGTAAAATCAGAGTTTGCAGTTTAATGGTTACTTTTTTAGTTGAAAACTGTGCGTAAGTGGTGTTCAAGTGTAAAATCAGAGCTGTCAGATTTAATCGTTACTTTTTTTAGTTGAAAACTGCGCAAGTGGCGTTAAAGTCTTTTCTTCAAGAGCTAAGTAGCGAAGCTACAAGCTAGCTACGGCCAGCTTGCCGTAGTGTTGCCGTATTGGGACGCATGCGCAAAACGCTGTGTTCCGTCAAAAGTTTTTTTTTTTCCCCGTCGAAAGTTAAAGTAAGCGTTGGTCATCTTTAGAGAAACCTGCTCTCTGATCTGTGATAAGAACGCTGTGTTGTGTGATTTTACTGCGAGACCCTCTGGTCAAAGCCACAGACTCATTTTGTGTCAGCTCTCCTTAAAGTGGAAGGAGTCGCCAACTAGAGGGTTGGAGGGTGAAGAGTTTCAGTTGCTGCTCTGTTGTTCATTTCTCAAGTGAGAAGGCTGGAAACTGTTAAGTTAACAACATATTATTTTGTTTAAATCATATGGCTAAAACTACATTTGATCTTTTGCACTGTTTTGCACTACAAGAAAGAAGCCTAATACTTGATTTGTTTATTATTTAAAAACTCTCTGGACCCAGTAGTAGAATTTTCTTAATTAAAAATATATGATGGCAAAAGGACACCCTACGCTTTTTTAAATTCCTATTATGTTTTATACTAAAAACATATTGTGATATATATCGTTATTGCCACCCTTCACAATACATATCGTGATATGAATTTTATGCCATATCGCACATTTCTACTGAACACATCATTAAGTCACAAGGTTGCAAAAGAAAATTCAGACAGCAGTTTACTTACAACAGCTCCACTGACTAATGACAGCTAAATGTGCTGTCCTCATATCAAAACTTTAAGGACGAACACTGCAGCACTCCATCCATTAAGAAAACAACCACCTCATTTTGAGCACAGTTAAACTTGCTTTTATTTTTATTTTTGTTTTTTTTGTTTTTTTGTCTCGATATTTGTAAAATATCAGAACTTAATTTATTTTATCTAATTAAAGATTTGTTAAATATAGTATGGACAAATTGTGTTTTATGTGCTCAAAATAATTATTATTTCGTCTTTTTGTTCTTTATTTTTACTTTCAACATTAGGATGTAGTTGAGACCAGTGAATAAAAATATACCGGTAGTTCTTTTAATTCCATAATATGGCTGAAAAGAGTATACCTCTATAAACCCATCTCTGGTAATAAATGTTCCAATTGAGCTAGCAACACCTAGCACATTGTGTGCTGACACAGCTAGCACTGTGTAACCAGAAAGCTAAACAGTTTTGTAATTAGAGTAGAGTACTGCACATGCTACCGTTCCCTATTTCACCCACACTCACCTATCCAGCTCTGTGACTACCTCTCCTACTGGCTCAGAGGCATGACAGTAGCAACAAATCATAACGAGAGAAGAAAAAAGTGCTTCAAGCCAAACTTAAAAGTGTTTTGTTAAAAAAATCTGAAGTATTTTTCCTATTTTTAATTTTAAACTTTTAATTTAAATAACTTTTTGCGCCAAATATGGATAAAAAGTTAGGGCAGTAAATTGGAACCTGGTTCATAAGAATGGTAGAAATGACAGGTTCAACATGAGGAAAAAAGAAAAAAAAGAAACTTAACCTTATGAAGGGAGGACTTCACTAACAAGTACTGTTTTATAAAACTTCTATGATGGCCTGATACTTTAATAATCTCATACTCTGTAGACCAGATGACAAGATTATCTTCTAATGCCAAACATCCGTCATCTTTGACACTATAAACAAACTATAGCAAATCTAATACGTATTTTCATGCCATTTTAAAGTTCCTGAACTTTATATTATCCCCATGCTGCTCCTTCCCATCAGCTGGATTTTGAATCACTCTTGCTGCTGACCGTGCACTAAATTATTCAGTTGAAAATAAGTCCACATTAAAAATGCATTGATTCACGAGAATAAGACACTGTAGAACAAACTGCAGTGCTAACCATGTGAGAAGGAGATCAATGCAGAAGAGTTTTCCATCATTTGCAATGCTAATTTGGTTGAAGTGCTATGAGAAGGCAGGTGACATTAATATTTAGTGAATAATTTATGACAAATGAATCTAAAACAAGAGCAATAATTCTTTATGTTTAAACGTTTGCTTTGCAAAAAACTAACTGTTCACAAAAAGTTACATTATAGGTAAAACAATGCATACAACACACAAATTTCCTTTTTAAACTGCCACATTAATAACCTTAAGAGGCACAGAACCCTGCATATTCAGTCCAAAGCAATTACGTAAATCAAAACAATAGAAACTTTGAACAATAAAATAACAATTATGTGAGCCAGTAGTGCTTGATTTACATAATTCAGCCATTAGCAGTTAATGGACAAAAAAGCATTGAGAAGTATTTTGAAATTGCTATTTTTGAAGCCAAAAGGTCACCAGTTTTATTTGTTTGGATATTTTAATCATGATCAGATTCACAAACAATAACTTCCACAGGATTCTTTCTTTTTTTTAATTGCACATTTCATCTCACCATTTCTAAACTTCACATTTGTTCTACTAACCAGTTTCTTAAGTCCACAATGTACTCAGAAGATGCACATGAATTTGGATAAGTGGAAAAAGAATAAATAAATGTCCACTCAAACAAAAATTATAGCTATTGGGAGTTTTAAAACTGAACATCTAATATGAACCTTTTATGAACCTTTAAGGATTTTACCCCCAAACAGCGCACACACAAAGTGATGAGTCTATGTGTTTTTTATATACCTGCACGCAATGTCCAAGATGGTCCCATTTGCAAAATGTTGGCAGTAACCTTCAAATTGTTTCTAAAACTGCCATATTTTTAGGAAGATAAAAAGTTATCCTTGTTTTTTTTTAACTACACATTAAGAGGAATGCAGATGTATCAGCAGGTCTCACTAATGATTAAAGTTAAAGAGCCAAAGACAAACTGTTCAGATCATCTGGGAAGTTTGCCGACAGAGTCTCATTCAGGCTTTACTGGACCTTCAGGTTTCGTATGAAACTGTGTGCGGGGAAGGAGTGGGGGTTGATGAGGGGCTCAGCAGCTTATTAAGCCAACTTTAATGGCCTTGACCCTGACCAATAAACCTCCCCAAGAAAGTCCTGAAGGAAAAAAAAGGTCAAAGTTCGTATAATATAACAGAACAAGATAACTGAATTTGTTTTTTCTCCTTTTGGCAGAGCTCCAGCTTTGCACTGACCAAGAGGTAGAAACCCTGTTAACCAAGATTGTCCCAAGTTTCTCTCTCCTTGAAAATGTGCTGGAGCTTGCATTTAAACTCGTTCAAGTTTGAATGCACCGCTTTAAGTGACCTTAACCCCCAACTGAAAGCAATTATTATCATCGTTTAAAGGTTTTTGCTGTCCTAAGGCACACGGGAGAACAAACCGAGAGGTGTGACAAATTGATCTTGACCAAACCAAACTGAGATCTTAGGTTATGTGGAATGTATTTAGGAGTATTTAACACCAATTTTCTGCACATTTATCTCAAATAAGGACAAATTATTGTATTCCATTTTGCCAAAATTACTGTAACTGAATGGTATTTAAGCAATTAAAATCAGTATTTGATTAATTTGCAAACTCATTTTCTGCATGCTGCTGCAGTATTTCATTGGTGCTGTAATATTTTATATTGTGTAATAAGTAATGGTAATAATTGGTAATTGTAATAATTGGTAATAATACTAGTAATAAAAATAACATGGTTTGATCCTAAAGAAGATCAATATCTACATTTATATCAGTAAATTATTTTATATACGCTGCTTTATGCTACAGTTTTAAATCTCAGGACAATTTTTTTTTAAATCATCAGGTTCACATTTAAAATTAAACAACTACACCTAAGATGAACAACAGCCCAGACTTCACTGTCACTTAAATGACAAGATTAAGAAAAAATACAGAAGCAAGGTATAAAAAGTAAAGCCTTTCAATAAGAAGTAATAAAAAGGAACCAGGTGCTGTTTACTACACTGGATCAGCTAATTATTAGCAAAAGTGAGCAGCTCAGTAAAAGCTCAAGTTTCCATAGTTCATGAGATATTTTGCAAATGTGACAGACAAATGAAAACATGCACACACATACGGACAAAAACACTGTCACCTATGTTTTGCTTTTCAGCAGCAAATGAGAAAAGTTCCAGTCTATCATTCTATAAGTAAAAACGTAATGATGTGATGGACTTGCAACCTGTACAGAGTGCACCCCACCTCTTCCACAGTGATTGCTGGTGATAGGCACCAGCTCCCTGCGACCCGCAAAGGAGAAGTAGATAATGAAAATGAATGCATGGATGAAAACATTTACAAGAGTTAACAACCCTCCTAGAGTAGAGATCCCAGCAAGAGAACCAGGTCAGACAGTTCTTGTGCAAATTGCAAACCCAATGAACAACAATTCAGATTATATAGACCTGTGGTAGTATGTTGTATGCAAAGGTTCAGAACAGTACAGTGACAAAAATACTGAACATGCTTATGTACCTGAAAGGTTCAAGTGAACTTAGTGAAGTAACAAATGTCCAAAATTAAATGTGAGACAAGGTCAGACAGAAGACAATGACTTCAAGTTATTGTTTCCAAAGCTGGTTCAATTGTACTAGTTACTGAACTAAATTAACTTTTTCATCTCTTGCTTTTGCGTTTTGGCTTTTTCCCCTCATTATAACATGATTTTATATATAATTGTGCTTTTTTTTTTTTTTATTCATTTCACACTTTGTTTATTGTCCATTTATTTTACTCTGAGTATATATTTTTATGTCACGTATGTAAAACCTTACAACTGAAATAAACTCATTACTTTTTGCCATCACTGTAAATATTCTCATTGATTCAATAAATATGATTTGAGCCTAAACAACACAAATCCATCTTCCTGATCACTCCGTGTTTTTTTATTTTTCGAATAACTCAGTTTTTTTTTCTTCATCTAACTTTCTGCACAAGTTCAATCACTGCGTTTTTTTCTATTCTTATTCTACAATCATAGACTCTTCTCCTTCCCTTCTTCTTCTGAACTGTTAGACAGTTGAAATGAAGGTTCAATCAAAGCAATAAAGCCTGTTTTGAAACAGGTACTTACAGAGGCAGGACACGTTCCCACAGCTGGTCAATTAGAGCAAGGACGGCACAAGTACACGCATGTACAAAGTGCCAGAGTTGTTGGCCTTTAAAAAGCCAGTTACTTTTCATCCCTCGTCAGCTCTTTTTCTTCATCATCAGGGAGTATTGGCAGAGATAATGCAATACTTTGTGAAGAAAACTTGTCTGCAAAGACTGAGGTGCTACTATATATACACAAGACTATTTCAACAGCAAAACTTAGGCCATCAAGTAAAAGACAGGCAAACTGCTGCACACTGAGAAAAAGTAGTTTTACATTTTTTCATAGCACCACTGCAAACATAGACTTCACTCTTGTGTCCATATTTCATTAAAAACAACGCTGAGTGCTCAGACTTTAGCACGAGTCAATATAATTGTTATACATGAGTTTCTGTTTCTGAACTGTTCGCAGCTGTATACAAATATTTGGAATATAACTTCTCTTCACATGTACTTCACCCTCAATCCCTCTAAAAATCAACTCAAAACTAACCAAGCTAGTAGGTTAAAAAAAATTAAATTGAATTAACAATATTCTTCTACTGACTTTTATACACACAATGTGACCACTGGTTCATATTTATATGGGCCAACAAAAAAAAAAACATTCCTTCTGTTTGCTCACCTATGAAATAGGTGTCTACCAGTACTTCTTGTACGTACAGCAGCGCAGGATAAGACGTATTACTACTCATTGCTTAAACAAAAGTGCTCATCCAACAGTATGCTCGTTCTTGTGGACAAAATTAGACACTGCACTTTCTTGCTTTTTGTTCCTTTTAAAGAGATCAATAATTAAAGGTTTAACATTACTTAAAGGGATGCATATCGCCCACTGCCTTTCATTCCACAGTTTTAAACTAAAATCATCTTGTGCTGAAAAATAACCTAGTAATAGCTGTTTTGGTCAAACCTGTAAATGATGTTGTGCACAATAATATAAGATATGAGTTTTAACGAGCTTTAAGAAAATTATGGGGTATGACAACAAAGAAATTATATAAGTGTAAATTAACTGAGTTACAGTAGTCCCTCGTTTATCGCGAGAAATCCGTACCCTGAAGCCCAGTGATAAGTGAAAAACCGCAAAGTAGGAATAGTAGTACAAGTAGTTAGTAGTAGTTTATTTTAGTATATACATACATATATATACATACATACATACATATATATATATATATATATATATATACATACATACATACATACATATATATATATATATACATATATACATACATACATACATACATATATATATATATATATACATATATATATATATATATATATGTAAAGGTGTTTTAAATCCTTCCCACACTTGTGCAATATTCTAAACAATGTTTATAAACTCTTAACGCTCTAAAAGAGCACAGAATGTCATGATTTCAGCTCTCTGCCTCCACTGCACTCTGCCACCAGCCACTCTTGGCCACGCCCACTTCTCCACCTGCAGAGCTGAGATCAGCTGATCAGCTACAGAAGGAAGCTTCTCCTGCAGCTTGGGCTGCACACAGGTGTTAATAATTTTAAATAATTTATTTTAAATAAAAATCCCATGCCAGTCGTGCGCCTCATCCATCAATCAGCCAATTGTGTGTCATGTCCAATCTTAGTTTGATAAACCGCGATAGAGCGAGTCCATGAAAAACGAACCGCGAAGTAACGAGGGACTATTGAACAGCCATTGGGTATTGGCTATCAATTAAATGTAACAGCCATCTTGAATTGCACGTACTTCCAATGGTTTCAGTAAAAAAATTGCACAGTGTAGTACTCAAAGTATATATTGTGAATGGCTCAGTCATTCACTCACAGTGGTTCAAGCTCAGTATCTGTACCACCCATAATTAAGGTTGCTTAGCTGTGGCAGCCATTTTAAATTTGGTTGACTCCAGATGCTAATCAGTTGTAAATGATCATCCAGTGTTTGGGAGTTTCATTCTAATTTGTCCAGTATATATATATATATATATATATATATATATATATATATACAGTGCCTTGTGAACGTATTCGCCCCCCTTGAACTTTTCAACCTTTTGCCAAATTTCAGGCTTCAAACATAAAGATATAAAATTTTAATTTTTTGTGAAGAATCAACAACAAGTGGGACGCAATCGTGAAGTGGAATGAAATTTATTGGATGTGTCAAACTTTTTTAACAAATAAAAAACTGAAAAGTGTGGCGTGCAATATTATTCGACCCCCTTGCGTTAATACTTTGTAGCGCCGCCTTTTGCTGCAGTTCCAGCTGCAAGTCTCTTGGGGTATGTCTCTATCAGTTTTACACATGGAGAGACTGAAATTCTTGCCACTCTTCCATAAAGGCCAGATTTGTGCAGTGTACGACTGATTGTTGTCCTATGGACAGACTCTCCCACCTCAGCTGTAGATCTCTGCAGTTCATCCAGAGTGATCATGGGCCTCTTGACTGCATCTCTGATCAGTCTTCTCCTTGTTCGAGATGAAAGTTTAGAGGGACGGCCGGGTCTTGGTAGATTTGCAGTGGTCTGATACTCCTTCCAATTCAATATGATTGCTTGCACAGTGCTCCTTGGGATGTTTAAAGCTTGGGAAATCTTTTTGTATCCAAATCCGGCTTTAAACTTCTCCACAACAGTATCTCGGACCTGCCTGGTGTGTTCCTTGGTCTTCATGATGTTCTCTGCGCTTTGAACATAATTGAGACTATCACAGAGCAGGTGCATTTATACAGAGACTTGATTACACACAGGTGGATTCTATTTATCATCATCAGTCATTTGGGACAACATTGGATCATTCATAGATCCTCACTGAACTTCTGGAGTGAGTTTGCTGCACTGAAAGTAAAGGGGCCCAATAATACTGCACGCCCCACTTTTCAGTTTTTTATTTGTTAAAAAAGTTTGACACATCCAATAAATTTCATTCCACTTCACGATTGTGTCCCACTTGTTGTTGATTCTTCACAAAAAATTAAAATTTTATATCTTTATGTTTGAAGCCTGAAATGTGGCAAAAGGTTGAAAAGTTCAAGGGGGCCGAATACGTTCGCAAGGCACTGCATATTTAAAAAAAAAAAAATATATATATATATATATATATATATATATATAGCTAACAGTACAGATGCACACATGAACAAAAACATCACTCCACCTTTGCTCTCGGCTGTGGGCAATATATATTAGTCACTGAACAACATTAAAACAACACTTTTAAAAAGTAAGACTTATCTGAAAATTATTATAATAACATCAGCTAAATAAAGAATAACACTGCAAATAACAATATAATCTTTTTTTTTACTGTATTTCCTAAATCTTTGTGCATAAGAAGATTCTGAAGGCTGCTATATTACTCATCTAACTGCAGAACAGCAGCCACTAACATTAAATATATAATTTTGGCTGAAAACCAAACTCAGAGAACCAGTGAATTAAAACCTAATGAAGCTCAAGTCAAAAAGAAACAGTGTTATTGCATTAGGTTTGACACAGTAAGTCACATTCATTAACTCTTGCCTCCAGAATTTAAACAGGGGTTACTTTAAAGAAAAACTAAATCAAATCAAATAAAAATCTAACGATGGCCTTGCATTCCTTTCCTCCGCATTATACTGTGTGTGATGAATACCTCAATCACTAATGCTAATACCAAAATTAATTTTACAACAAAGTAGAAAACTGAATAACTCTTTTAGGTAGCAAAACTGCAGACCTTGGCCAAATATTTCTCTGAGCAAGCAGTCTGAATGTTCTCTAAAAATGAATGAACATGTAAAACTCTGCAGAGCACCATAACATTTCCTACTGTAGTAGAGTGGTAATCCATGGTCCTCTACTACCTCCTAATGGACAAGAAATACTTTTCTTGGCCAACCAGCAAAGTACCTGCAGGTTTATCAGCAGTCAAGGGGAAATGTGTATAGAACATTGATTTAGGGCAAATCCACATTACAAAAAGGCTGTGAGTATGCCAGTTATTGTTAGCCTCTACAAATACATTGACTATAAGATGTTGCACCCCAGTAGCTATAGATCCTAACACTTGGCATTTTAACACTGCCTGGTGGAACAATTTAAGACAACTACACAAACAACCACACAAACGAAACGTTAAAGACACCCTTAAGCCAAACAAGCAACCAGCTCAAAGACAATTCTTTAGCAAGCAGCATCACAACAAGAATGACTCCCACAAGACCGAAAATTAGTAGGGCTGAACAGAGCAGCCGCATAATTTTCTAACAAGAAGAATCATTTCAGAAAGTACCAGAGTGATAAGATAATTATCGAGGATTTGACTTAAGAGTAGCTGGGAGCTAAAACAGTTTAATACCAACTAAACAACAAACCATAAATGTTTTGAAATTAATGAGCCTGCAGCTTCGAACTGTGGTAATGTTTGTTGTATTTGCACTTTCCGTACATTAAACAATGCATCATGGGAAAACTAAACATCATTCTGCATATTTCGTGGCATTTACTATCACAGATGTCTACATCAGGTATAGAAAGAAATACAGTGCCATGGTACAATGAGCATCACTTCCCATCCCCACCACCTTCTACTTCTTTTCGTTGTCTTGACCTGTCTCCAAGGCTTGTGACGGTTCCACAATTACCTTCAATTATCCTCACTTCCAGCTCACCAATTACATCCATTATTGATTCCAGACCCCCAGGCTGCAAGGCTTATCTGTAGCCATCCACTGCCCACGGAAGAGAAAGCAGAATAGAACCGAATAATAAGGCTTTAGCTCGTTTACAGTCTCCAGGTTTTCCATTAATCTGTGTAACGTCACCACCCACTGAACAGAGCCTGGCTGACAATGCAGTGTCCTTAAAAAAAACAAAGTGAACAAATGAAAAAGTAGTGTCAGGCTGATATGTAGGGTAGACTACCTTAAACAGAACTGAGGTTAAAAAATGTGACTAATCTATTTGAAAAAGCTACATTTTTGCAACAAAACTCAAAGTCATTTTGTCTTAACACCATCATGTAAGCAACAACACAGCTGGTTTGTCCATCATGTAAGTGAGACACTGACAGCACAGCGTCCTGTCCACTCATGTAGAACGCAATGACAGACAGACAGAGGGCTGACAGTGAGGCAGGGTGGAAGGAAGGTCAGTTACAAGCGACGGACACTGTAAAATGCGTAATCACACAACTGCCACATTTTTGAATATGATGCTTGCTGACATTTACCAAGACACAGACATAAGCTGCTGTCACCACGCGCTAAAGTAGCACATCCATCATCTTGAATGCATGCCTACCTGTGGAGGGGAGCCACCTCCTGTCACAACAAACTTGAAGGGCAGTGTTCAAACAAAAATATGCAATGCAACACTGCCCTCTAGAGGCTCTACTGTGGAGTGTAATATATAGAATGTGAAATTTAAATATTGAAGACTTACTTTATGATTCCAGTTCAGTTCATTTAGCAGATCACCAGATTTTGTGTATCACGTCTTTCAAACCTGTTGAGACAACATTATCAAATTTACTTAAAAAAAAAAATAACCGTGAATATATTGTCTGTGACGTGAACCTGGTCCAGGTAATTCTGTAGTGTGTTTTCAAGTTCAGTCAGAAAAAATACCATTAAATAGTTATCTAAAACACTTAACTCATATTTTCATCCAGTTTTGTGTAGTTTTACGTTTGAATATTCAGCCTTTGGGCTTCTCTTGTTTTAGTGTTTCAAGTTTTCTGGACCTGTGCAGACTGCTGGATCCAAAGATTCAGGACTGAAATGAGCCATGCTTTGAGCATCACATATTAGATTGGCTTTAAGAACACATACCTGTATACTATCAAATTTGCCAAGTAAAGCCCCTCTATGCAGAGGTATATTTGATAATTAAATAATTTCCTTCATGGCCACAGAAGAATGTGCTATGAAAAAGAAACATTTGTTCATAAAAATGGTGGGTTGTGAAAGAAATGTTGGACACTGAATGAAAACAGTAGTAATAAGTCAATTGTAGTAGGTAAAACAGCTTCCACAAATAATTTTCAATAATATTTTTGTCATATTAAGGAACACAGCTGTAAGGTTTCTCAAAAATTTGAGCAGGAAGTTTACATGTTGACATGTATGCCGTTACTGATTTTGTCACCAATGAATATTTCAACAAGTCAACTAAAAAAAAAAAGGACATTTTTCTGTCTTGAACAAAAAAGTTGGAAAAAATTGCTTGAAAAAAATGATTATTCAAATCAAACCAAATATGCTCCTGGATAATCAGATAACCCCCAGGTTGACTGTAATTTTGACTTAATGTTGAAATTGCCTCGTTTATTCAGATAATGGATTTTCTGTAGTAATTTTGCATCATATTTATAATAATAAAATAATGTAGTTTTTTAGTAAACTAACATTTACAACGAATGCTAGTGACGTTTTTCTATGAAGGTTCACGTTCACTTCATGTGCTGTCTCTTAAAAATAATAATGTAACTTAAAATCTACACCACATAATAAAAGTTGTTCAAACGTACAAAAAAATATAAAAACTATGAAAACAGAAAGTTTTGAAAACTACTAAACAGAAAGCTTCACTTAAAATGTTCATCAGGTTGCTCGAGTGACACAGGTGCTGCTAATTGCTAACCCTTAAAACAACTTCTTTCTTTTGTCGTTTAAGAGCCTTTAGTTTATTCCTGTCGAAAATTGGCGATTTTGAAGATAAACTAAGCGGTTTTACTTTTAAATTCATTTCAGATATTGATTTGTTAGCTGTACTCACTGCAGACAGTAAAATGTTTCGAAGATATAAACACGCAGCTAGCAGTAGATGAATCCTGAATAATGTAGCTCTCAAAAGGGGCGTGGTTTGGCATATATGAATGTGGCATTCATGGACTATTGGAAATATGAGTCACTGCACTAAACGTGACCTGTATTATTTTCCTGAAAAGATTTAAGAGCTCAAGTGGGTAAGATGGTAACATCCATTCCAGTAGACCTTGTAAATCATCAGTAAAACAGTAAATGGTACAAAAAATGTTTTATTGGTGCACGAAACACTTTTATGTTTGAAATGTTGAAGAACTCCATGAAGGCTTGAATGTTCGGAGCTCATCTCTGCAGAAGCTGAATTGCAAAAAGTTGAAAATGAACTCCTGCAGAGTTTCTGCACAAACTCAGCAACACGAATACTCCTAAAATTCATTTGAAAGTGAACGGAAAGTTTTGTAGAAAAAGTTAAAAACTGATTTTTTAAAAATTGTTTAAATAAAGTGGTTTAGTTCTCCAATAATCAAACAGTTTTCGATGTTTTGGTTTTGTCACCTTCTCTGATTTGTTACTAAATGTCTATTTTTTTTTAATTATTATTTTGGATTTTTAATGCAGGGGCAGCACGGTGGCGCAACTGGTAGAGCTGCTGCCTCTCAGCGAGCAGGTCCTTGGTTCAAACCCCGGTCCAGGGGCCTCTCTGGGTGGAGTTTGCATGTTCTCTCCGTGCATGCGGGTACTCCGGTTTCCTCCCACAGACCAAAAACATGCATGTTAGACTGATTGGTAACTCTAAATTGTCCCTAGGTGTGAGTGAGAGAGTGAATGGTTGTTTGTCTCGTTTGTCTCTATGTGGCCCTGTGATGGACTTGCGACCCGTCCAGGGTGTACCCTGCCCTTCGCACAGTGATTGCTGGACATGGGCACCAGTGACCCCCGTGACCCAAAATGGAATAAGCAGGTAAAGATAATGGATGGATGGATGGATGGATGGATGGATGGATGGATGGATGGATGGATGGATGGACTGATGGTTTGATGGATGTAT